>NC_141874.1:685630866-685941666 GCF_056163025.1 Triticum urartu
ACCGATGCTTCCAGAGATTACCTGGATAGTTGTGCTGGTTCTGTTTTCCGGGAAAGAACACTAGGTGAAGCTGAAATTCTATTGAATAATATATTGACAAATGAAAATAATTGGACACTTCCTGAGCCAACTCCTGAGCCTATTCCTAAACCAACTCCGAAGAAAAGAGGTATTCTATTTCTCAGTCCTGAAGATATGCAAGAGGCAAATAAATCCATGAAAGAAAAGGGTATTAAAGCTGAAGATGTTAAGAATTTACCTCCTATTGAAGAAATACATGGTCTTAATTTACCGCCTGTCGAAGAAATGCATAATTTTAATCCATCTCCTATTGAAGAAACACATGGTCTTGATAACCCGACACAGGTAGTAAAGGTAAATTCTCTCTATAGATATGATAAAGCTGAAATCCCATTTACTAAGTTTGCTAGCCCATGCTTAGATGAGTTTGATAAATTTACGGTTAAGCAAGAAAACTTCAATGCTTATTTTGGTAGAGAATTAAAACGCAGTGCTGATATGCTTGAACACTTGGGTGATTATATGGTTAATGTTAAAGGTGAACTTAAACTTATTAGTAAACATGCTTCTATGGTTACCACTCAAGTAGAACAAGTACTTAAAGCTCAAAATAATTTGCTCAATGAATTGAATAGTAAGAATAATGATTTTGCTGTTAGAGTGGCTACTAGAACTGGTAAAATGACTCAGGAACCTCTGTATCCTGAAGGACACCCTAACAGAATTGAGCAAGATTCTCAGAGAAATAATATAGATGCACCTAGTCCTTCTAAAAGGAAGAAAAAGAAAAATGATAGGACTTTGCATGCTTCTAGTGAACCTATTACTAAAACACCTGAGAATCCAAATGATATTTCTATTTCTGATGCTGAAACACAATCTTGTAATGAACCTGAAACTAGTGATGATGTTAATGATAATGTTCATCTTGATGCTCAACCTAGCAATGATAATGATATAGAAATTGAACCTGCTATTGATCTTGATAACCCACAATCAAAGAATCACTACAAGAAATATGTCAACTAGTGACCTTCTGTCAGTGACCCTGGAAGAATTGGTCATAGACCTATGACCATTTCAGACCAATTAGTCAAAAGCTGTTCGGGGGGCTCCAAACCCTAAACTATAACGACCATTTTGGTCAGAAAGGTCGTAATTTCCTTACACGAAATGGTCATAAAGCAGATAGCACTGGTCTGCTGCCTTATTTCTAGATGATCATGACCAATATAGATGGTCATAACCTTGTAAATTGTGGTGGGTTGCTATGACTAGGCGCCACCTCATCAGTTTTGCCTATGTGTCATGTCCATGTGGCAGTTTTTGCCCTAGGTTGTGAAGCAACATATATTTCTGTCATTCCCAAAATTCCCAAAAAAATGTCATAAATTCTTTGGGTCATATATTCGTCAAATATGTAAAAAACCCTTCCTTTCCTAGTTCAAAAATAATTCAAAAATATTCATTTTCCTATTCTGTTCAGAACAATAGTTTGTGAAGGAAGTACCACTTTGGCATGTCCAAATAGTATCCATTTTCTATAGTGCTTTCCTATGCCCAAATAACCATCCTCCACCAAATGCCAGCTCAATCCATTCATTATTTTGAGCCTAGCTTCAACATTCGTATTTATGTCCAGTGTGGTACTTTGCAAAGCAAGTACCACCTAGGCTTCTCCTTTTGAGCTGAAAATTTGTGAAGACGGTCTTCTTAGTAACCGATCATCCTCAGCCAAAACTCACACCCATTAGCCATGTGCATTTCCCGTACCGCTAATCAAACACTTGGTTGCTTATTCATGTTTGAGCATCGATCGGTCTCGTTGTGAGAATCTTATGTTGTAATTTTCTTCCTAGAACCTACCTAGGGAGTGCCCAACCCACTAGACATGCCTAGGCCGCCCAGAACACATGGCAACGCCACGGCCACGCGGTGACCTCGCGACGGGCATGCGAGTTTACGCGCTCTAGAGTTGGGGCCCTCGGCCACCGTCCAAACCTCAACGTATCGCCACCAAACCATGTATTTATGATTAAATAGGTACTTATTTAACTAGAAATTATATTTTTAAAAAATAAATAGCAAACTATGAGGCAGCTGCAGTTCAAATTTGACCCGCTTCGTACTGAATCGGCGGGAATTTGCCTTTTTCACCAGATGTCGATCAAAACTTTTGAAACCCAACCATTTTGTCAATTGTTCATTAAATATGTCCTAGTATTTTATAAAATTGATTTGGTCCAATTTTGCAACAAATATATGGTAGGTCCTTCACAAAAAAACTCATTTCAGGCACTCGGAAAATGGAAAATGAATTTTCCGTGCAAAGAAAATGAAAAATCCCTTAGGCAACATTCTTTGGAATTCCAAGATGCACCCTTGTGCACAATATGAGATCATTTGAACAAACTATTCCATGAATGTGGCCAGAGGATTGATCATTTGGCTTGAAAGCCATGAATCTTCACGCATGATAGCTCATTCCTGAGAACACTTTTATAAAATAATTTCCGTATTACAAGTTTATTATTTTTCCTAGAAACTTGGCCACATATAATGACACAATGTGAAGGTTTTCCAATTTTTTGATTTATTTGAATTTTTTATGCCCGTTTCAAAATGCGGTCAAAATGGCGGGAATAACCGTTCCTAGCTAGTGGTTGAATCTTCGAATTTTTTTATGTTTCTCTGATTAAATAGATACTTATGTACCTAGAAATGATTTTTGGAAAAAATAAAGAGCAAACTACGAGGTAGCTACAGTTCAAATTTGACCTGCTTCCAATTGAATCGGCAGAAATTTGTCTTTTTTCACAAGAGGTGGATAAAAGCTTTTGAAACCCAAACATTTGGTCAGTTGTGCATTAAATATGTCCTAGTATTTTATAAAATTGATTTGGTCCAATTTTGCAACAAATATATGGTAGTTCCTTCACAAAAAAACCTCATTTCGGGCACTCAAAAAATGGAAAATGAATTTTTCGTCCAAAGAAAATGAAAACTCCCTTATGCAACATTTTTTGGAATTCGAAGATGCACAATTGTGCACAATATGAGATCATTTGAACAAACTATGCCATGAATGTGGCCATAAGATTGGTCATTTGGCTTGAAAGCCATGAATCTTCACACTTGATAGCTCGTTTCTGAGAACACTTTTTAAAAATAATTTCCGTATTACAAGTTTATTATTTTTCCTGGAAACTTGGTCACATATAATGACGCAATGCGAAGGTTTTCCAATTTTTTGAATTTTTTATGCCTGTTTCAAAATGAGGTCAAAACGGCGGTCTTGACCGGTCCTAGATAGTGGTTGAATCTTGGAATTTTTTTGATGTTTCTCTGATTAAATAGATACTTATGTACCTAGAAATGATTTTTGGAAAAAATAAAGAGCAAACTACGAGGTAGCTACAGTTCAAATTTGACCCGCTTCCATCTAAATCGGCGGAAATTTGTCTTTTTCACGAGAGGTGGATCAAAACTCTTTACACCCAACCATTTGGTCAATTGTGCATTAAATATGTCCTAGTATTTTATAAAATTGACTTGGTACAATTTTGCAACAAATATATGGTAGGTCCTTCACAAAAAAACTCATTTTGGGCACTCGGAAAATGGAAAATGAATTTTTCGTCCAAAGAGAATGAAAACTCCCTTAAGCAACATTGTTTGTCATTCCAATATGCACCCTTGTGCATAATATGAGATCATTTGAACAAACTATGCCATGAATGTGGCCATAAGATTGATCATTTGGGTTGAAAGCCATGAATCTTTACACTTGATAGCTCGTTTCTGAGAACACTTTTTTAAAATAATCGCCGTATTACAAGTTTATAATTTTTGCTGGAACTTGGTCACATATAATGACACAACGCGAAGGTTTTCCAATTTTTTGATTTTTTTGAATTTTTTATTTCCGTTTCAAAATGCGGTCAAAATGGCGGGCTTGACCGTTCCTAGCTAGTTGTTGAATTTTGGAAAACTTTTGATGTTTCTCTAATTAAATAGATATTTATGTACCTAGAAATAATTTTTGGAAAAATATAGAGCAAATTATGAGGCAGCTGCAGTTCAAATTTGACTCGCTTCCTGCTAAATCAGTGGGAATTTGTCTTTTTCGACAGAGGTGGATCAAAACTTTTGACACCTAACCATTTTATCAATTGTGCATTAAATATGTCCTAGTATTTTATAAAATTGATTAGGTCCAATTTTGCAACAATTATATGGTAGGTCCTTCACAAAAAACTCATTCGGGCACTCGAAAAATGCAAAATTGGTTACAACCATTTTAGATGGTCATAACGTCATCAGAGCGTGCATTTTGTTCTGATTGGTCTATGGGCATGTCACGCGGCTCAAGCATTAGTGACCGTCGGATACTGCCAGATCCAACGGCCCACACCCCTCATCCTCTCCCCACCCACGCCCACCCGAAAGCAGCTCCCCTCACCTACACCACATGTCGTTGAGGACACTGACATGTGGGCCTAGTTCCTTGCGGGCCCAGCTATCAGTGGCCGAATGCCACCACTCACCCACCGCACACCACTCCTCCCCCCTCTCCCCCTCTCCCCCGCACACCACTCCTCCCCCACGATCCGCAGCCCAAACCCTAACCCCTCTACCCTCTCCCTCCATTGGACCGCCGCCGCCACCTATGGCGTCCGATCCCGCCGTGACCTGCCCTCCCCTCCCACCTCAAGCCGCTCATCCTCGTCTTCATGGACCGCCGCTGACCGCGCCATCTTCTCCACTCCGACCACGACGCGGCGGGCGGATCCAGGCCGTGCAAGCGAGATTGCGGCCAGATCCGATCCACCCACCCACACACCCTTGTTCTCTCCCATTCCCCAGATCCGATCGAGGCACCCCGCCGCCCTCGCCTTCCTCTCCCTCGTCTCAGCTTTCTCCCAGATCCGATCGAGGCAACGCCGCCACCCCCACCCACCACCGCCGACCTCTCCCCTCGCCATGCACCTCTCCCCTTGCCTTCATCCTAGGCTCCAAGGCTCAGCGCTCGCGAGGGGGATGCGGTGAGGCCGAGGTGGAGGACGGGGTGCCTGTTTGGCTGCTTCCCTGCGGCCGGCGGCGAGCCGTGCGCCGGGCACGCCCACGCCCAGCTCGTCTCCTCCTCCGGCATCCCCAACCCCAAGGTATTTTCCTCTCTCGTCGTGCCCCGCGTTGAGCCCGTGCATTTCTCCTTCTCAAGCCAAGGTTCTGACGCTGTCATGCGCTCCTTTGGTGTTCTATTTTTCATGCCCACAGATGTCGTCCGAGGAGGTCAAGGTGGTGCTGCCGGAGTCGGTGCACCAGCACTCCACCGCACACATGCGACGACGCGGGCGGCTGCTTAGGGTTTCGGCTAGATGTCGACGGCGAGGCCCTGACCCCCCGCCCCCGCCCATGACGCGGTCTTTGCCGTGGAGTTCCAAAGTTCAAGGACCGAATTGTTGACGCCGTCAGTGAAAAGCAGGTTCGACATCTTTCTCGGTTCTTTCCCCTGCATTCCTTTGGTAGCAGCACTAGTAGTGTATGTAATTTGTGTAGATGCAATTGAAGTGAATTAACTCGGTCCGCTGTAGTTTCATTCAGTTTGGAATTTTTTTTGAAATGTGACCGACTTGGATTGGATGGTTGATGGTTTAGTCCATGTGAAGCATCCCTCTTACAATATCCGTGTGTTCTTCTTGTTCCACAGGAGGCTGTGGCGGTGACCACCTAGGTGCAAGAGGAGATTCTCCGTGAAATGGGGATCGATATATGCTCTATGCATTTCTGGTTTTCTTGCTCTAGGGATTCTTATGCATATGTGAAGTTAGAATTGACGACAGCCTAGCTTGTCTATCAGTCTATGCTAGCAGTGATGCCCAAATGCAGAATGTAGGCATGACCCTGTGAGAAAGTATTCAGTGATTGGTATTATATTGTAAGATAATTGTGCTGAACAATGAAGGAAATAAATAGTATTTTATTATGATAACCAATCTTTTTATTCCCAAAATAGTGCTATACAGGTTAGGTCCAGGGAGTAAATTATGAGTTGATAGCAGTAATAGTGTAGTGCTGTACAGGTTATGTTAGTTAGTCACAGTTTTGTCTGTTCATTAAAAATTAAGGTAATGTGGCGCACCTATGACTGCTACTCTCCAGTACTTTTAGCTCGGACCACATGAAACTAACAATATTGGTAGTGTCTGTCTTACTACAATAGAGCCGACACTAGCTGATGTGAGATCCCTTAGTAGTGGAGCTATGATTTTAACCCTGTGGCTATAAGTGGTGACTAATCAGGAGGAGTACCTGTCCTAGTCCTACTTCATTGTAGGACTTCATATGATTATTAGTTATTTTTAACCAATGCTAGTCCTAGCATGTGTAGTCTGTGTGGTGATGTTCTTTAGGTTGCAGCAAGCAAGGCCATGATTAGAACATATGAGTATGACATTTGATCTTAGCTTATTGATCCTAGCTATAAATCCATATATTTTGCAATAATATTTTTGTTTGATTTGCTCATATTATTTGCAATCTACAGTAGTAGTGGTACTTTGATTTCACTGCAATCTATAGTAGTAGTTTTTTTTTTCTTGTAAAGCTTCTTTGCCATGTATGTGATTGCTCTTCTGGATTCGTGGGAACTGAATCTCGAGTGCATGCTAGAGGGTAGAGCTGCAGGAGGTTCAGTTACATGCTCTTCAGTTTTTTTCCGTCAATGCTATGTTATGGTAGTCCATCTTGTACGTTTCCAGGTTTTCTAACTATATGCAGAACTTCCTGTAGGCTCGGTGAGGGATACTCCACTAGCATCCTGCTGCTTGGCAGTGGACGACAAGGACTTCCTCGCGCATGAGGTGTCTTCTAAGATCTACGGCGACAAGGTAATCTTACTCTCTTCAACCCTAGTTGTTTTGTGTGTGCGGTTGCTGCAGATGGTGGTCTGTGTGGATCTTGTTATAGTGAGAGTGTTATGCTGGTGCTGGCTTGAAAGAAGGGCAGAAATGCTCAACAATCTATTTCCTGCAGCATTTAGCTATTTACATTATGAAATATGTGGACAGTAGGTATGTTTCCCATGTTATATGGTAACAACTATACACGTTATCGTTGAGTTTCCTGTGTGTTTATAGAATGACATGGTTGGCTAATTAAGCCCTGTCCGTGTATCTTTTAGAATTTGCTTCATTGGTAGCACATTCAGATATATTAATTAATTTTGTGCATGTTGGAGAATTTAGACGACGATAACAAACTGTAATCACAAATACTTGTATAGAAACTTGCATGACCATCTTGTTTAATTTTGGGACGCAGCTTCGGTGCCTTAAAGGCACCTACCTTTGGGTCACTGACATGTGGGCCAGCCACTTGTTGGGCCCATATGTCATAGACACAAAGGTAGGTGCCTTAAGGCACCGAAGCATTGTCCTTAATTTTGTGATATTCCTCCATACTAGGAGCTAATCAGCTGCTCTGTTATTCAGCTTTCATTGGCAGTTTTAATTTCACTGAAATCATCTTTTCTTTTCTAGGCTCATGTTCAAGCCTGGTAGTATATATTTTTCCAAATGGTCTGTTCACTTGATTTATCTGTTGTTTGATTTTGCTCCATCAGCTTTCCTAATGTCCTTCTACATATATATGTTGGTTGTAATCTTCTTGAAGAATGCAAGTACTTGATATTCCATTCTGTTCTTGTAGGTGAATGGAACTTGTGTTGTTTGTAGAACTCCGTTGAGGACTTCTACCCATGTTGAAGAGCATGTTCTGTAGTATCCAAGAGTAGCTAGCTTTTGTACTGGCAGAGCAGTCTATTTGTAGATCCCAATATTTATGATTGTGTGGATCTGGGTGAAGTTTGAAGTTCCTGGGTATGCAAGACTTGATGGTTAAACTGGTTGATGTTATGTGAATGAGTGTATGGAAACTGGTTGTTGTGATGTGAATGAGTGTATGTAGTTTCACGTGTTCTGTTCTGTATAGCACATTGTAATAAACTTATTTTAGCTGTAATTTGAAGATTTTCATATGCTTTCTCTCTTTGGTCTGTTTGATATATACATATATATTGCCTATTAATAAGCTGTGAAAAATCTGACATTTGGGACCCATCTGTAAACTGGAGTTGGGAAAAAAGCTGGAAATAAAAAATAAATTGACTGCAAAATGTTGTGCGCTAGAAAATAAAAAGGCCAAATTGTAGGCCAAGCCCATGTAGCTAACCGAAATTAACATAAAATACATATATTAAAAGGGCTTGCCTAAAAAATAATACATGGGCCGAATTACTGGGTCAGACCCATGTAGCTAATAAAAGCACATGAAAAAATACATTAAAAAGGCCGAATTGTTGGGCTAGGCCCATGTAGAAAATCGAATTGGCCGGGCTGATTCTTGTGCCACATCAGATTGCCACGTCGGATGCCTACGTGGCCTGGGCAGGCTGCTAGTGACCAAAACAAAACAATGGGCATATTTTGGTCGTAAACGTCTATGACCTTCTCACAGAAAAGGTCGTTAATCAACATTATGATAAGAGAGACTTTGTTGCTAGGAAACATGGTAAAGAAAGAGAACCATGGGTTCAGAAACCCATGCCTTTTCCTCCCAAACCATCCAAGAAAAAGGATGATGATGATTTTGAGTGCTTTGCTGAAATGATTAGACCTATCTTTTTGCGTATGCGATTAACTGATATGCTTAAAATGAATCCTTATGCTAAGTACATGAAAGAAATTGGTAGTAATAGAAGAAAGATACCGGAAGCTGAAATTTCCACCATGCTTGCTAATTATACTTTTAAGGGTGGAATACCAAAGAAACTTGGGGATCCAGGAGTACCCCCTATACCGTGCTCCATTCAAAGAAACTATGTTAAAACTGCTTTATGTGATCTTGGAGCCGGTGTTAGTGTTATGCCTCTCTCTTTATATCGTAGACTTGATTTGAATAAGTTGACACCTACTGAAATATCTTTGCAAATGGCTGATAAATCAAATGCTATACCTGTCAGTATTTGTGAGGATGTGCCTATTGTAGTTGCAAATGTTACTATTTTACGGACTTTGTTATTCTTGATATTCCCGAGGATGATAGTATGTCTATTATTATTGGAAGACCCTTTTTTAATACTGCAGGGGCTGTTATTGATTGCAACAAAGGCAATGTCACTTTTCATGTTAATGGTAATGAGCATACGGTACACTTTCCGAGGAAATAACCTCAAGTCCACAGTATCAATTCTATTGGAAAAATTCCATCGATTATTTTTGGTGGTTTTTAATTTCCTCTTCCTACTGTCAAGAAGAAATATGATATTCTTATTGTTGGGGATGTGCATATCCCCGTTGAGGTAACATATTGTTATTCGAAATTTCTCCGGTTCTATGTTATTCGGAATGAGTTCGTTAATAAGACTTGATTGTTGGAAATATGCCCTAGAGGAAATAATAAATTAGTTATTATTATATATTTCATTGTTCATGATAATCGTTTATTATCCATGCTAGAATTGTATTGATGGGAAACTCAGATACATGTGTGGATACATAGACAACACCATGTCCCTAGTAAGCCTCTAGTTGACTAGCTCGTTGATCAATAGATGGTTACAGTTTCCTGACCATGGACAATGGATGTCGTTGATAACGGGATCACATCATTAGGAGAATGATGTGATGGACAAGACCCAATCCTAAGCCTAGCACAAAGATCGTGTAGTTCGTATGCTAAAGCTTTTCTAATGTCAAGTATCATTTCCTTAGACCATGAGATTGTGCAACTCCCGGATACCATAGGAGTGCTTTGGGTGTGCCAAACGTCACAACGTATCTGGGGGGTATAAAGGTCCACTACAGGTATCTCCGAAAGTGTCTGTTGGGTTGGCACGAATCGAGACTGGGATTTGTCACTCCGTGTAAACGGAGAGGTATCTCTGGGCCCACTCGGTAGGACATCATCATAATGTGCACAATGTGATCAAGGAGTTGATCACGGGATGATGTGTTACGGAACGAGTAAAGAGACTTGCCAGTGACGAGATTGAACAAGGTATCGGGATACCGATGATCGAATCTCGGGCAAGTATCGTACCGCTAGACAAAGGGAATTATATACGAGATTGATTAAATCCTTGACATCGTGGTTCGTCCGATGAGATCATCGTGGAGCATGTGGGAGCCAACATGGGTATCCAGTTCCCGCTGTTGGTTATTGACCGGAGAGTTGTCTCGGCCATGTCTGCATGACTCCTGAACCCGTAGGGTCTACACACTTAAGGTTCGATGACACTAGGGTTATAGGGAAAGTATGTACGCGGTTACCGAATGTTGTTCGGAGTCCCGGATGAGATCCCGGACGTCACGAGGAATTCCGGAATGGTCCGGAGGTAAAGATTGATATATAGGAAGTATGGTTTTGGCCACCGGAAGTGTTCCGGGCATCACCGGTAGTGTACCGGGACCACCGGAGGGGTCCGGGGGTCCACCGGGAGGGGCCACCCGCCCCGGAGGCATACATGGGCCAAGTGTGAGAAGGGACCAGCCCCTAAGTGGGCTGGGGCGCCTCCCCAGCAAGGCCCATGCGCCTAAGGGGAAGAGGGTGCAAACCCTAAGGGCAGATGGGCCCTAAGGCCCATGCCTGGTGCGCCTCCCTCTCCCCCTCCACTTGGCCGCCACCCCAGATGGGGATTGGGGCTGCTGCCACCCCTAGGGTGGAAACACTAGGTGGGGGCGCAGCCCTCCCTCTCCCTCTATATATAGTGGAGGCAAAGGGGCAGCCCAACACATGAAGTCCTTCCCCCGTTGGCGCAGCCCTACCCCTCTTCCTCCTCGTCTCTCGTCCCTGCTGGAGTCCCGCGCTCTTCCACCACCACCACGCCGTCGTGCTTCTGCTAGATGGAGTCTTACCCAACTCTCCTTCTCCCCTTGCTGGATCAAGGCATAGGAGACGTCACCGGGCTGTACGTGTGTTGAACGCGGAGGTGCCGTCCGTTCGGCACTAGGATCATCGGTGATTTGGATCACGACGAGTACGACTCCATCAACCCCATTCACTTGAACTCTTCCGCTTAGCGATCTACAAGGGTATGTAGATGCACTCTCCTTCCCTTCGTTGCTAGATTACTCCATAGATTGATCTTGGTGATGCGTAGAAAATTTTAAATTTCTGCTACGATCCCCAACTGTGGCATAATGAGCTAGGTCTATGCGTAGTTTCTATGCACGAGTAGAACACAAGTTGTTGTGGGCGTCGATTTTGTCAATTTGCTTGCCGTTACTAGTCTTATCTTGATTCGGCGGCATCGTGGGATGAAGTGGCCCGGACCGACCTTACACGTACTCTTACGTGAGACTGGTTCCACCGACTGACATGCACTAGTTGCATAAGGTGGCTAGCGGGTGTCTGTCTCTCCCACTTTAGTCAGATCGGATTCGATGAAATGGGTCCTTATGAAGGGTAAATAGAAATTGGCATATCACATTGTGGTTTTTGCGTAGGTAAGAAACGTTCTTGCTAGAAACCTATAGTATCCACGTAAAAACTTGCAACAACAATTAGAGGACGTCTAACTTGTTTTTGCAACATATGCCTTGTGATGTGATATGGCCAAAAGGATGTGATGAATGATATATGTGATGTATGAGATTGATCATGTTCTTGTAATAGGAATCATGACTTGCATGTCGATGAGTATGACAACCGGCAGGAGCCATAGGAGTTGTCTTAATTTATTTATGACCTGCGTGTCAACATAAACGTCATGTAATTACTTTACTTTATTGCTAAAGAGTTAGCCATAGTAGTAGAAGTAATAGATGAAGAGACAACTTCAAGAAGAGACGATGATGGAGATCATGGTGTCATGCCGGTGATAACGATGATCATGGAGCCCCGAAGATGGAGATCAAAAGGAGCAAATGATATTGGCCATATCATGTCACTATTTGATTGCATGTGATGTTTATCATGTTTTACATCTTATTTGCTTAGAACGACGGTAGCTTAAATAAGATGATCCCTCGCAGTAATTTCAAGAAAGTGTTCCCCCTAACTGTGCGCCGTTGCGAAGGTTTGTCGTTTTGAAGCACCACGTGATGATCTGGTGTGATAGATTCTAACGTTCGAATACAACGGGTGTAAGCCAGATTTACACACGCAATACACTTAGGTTGACTTGACGAGCCTAGCATGTACAGACATGGCCTCGGAACACGGAAGACCGAAAGGTCGAGCATGAGTCGTATAGAAGATACGATCAACATGAAGATGTTCACCGATGTTGACTACTCCGTCTCACATGATGATCGGACACGGCCTAGTTGACTCAGATCATGTTTCACTTAGATGACTAGAGGGATGTCTATCTGAGTGGGAGTTCATTGAATAATTTGATTAGATGAACTTAATTATCATGAACATAGTCTAAATTGTCTTTGCAAATATGTTGTAGATAAATAGCTCACGTTGTAGCTCCCTGTTTCAATATGTTCCTAGAGAAAGACCAAGTTGAAAGACATTGTAAGCAATGATGCGGACTAGGTCCGTAGTCCGAGGAGTGTCCTCACTGCTACACAGAAGGCTTACGTCTTTGATGCACCGCTCGATGTGCAAACCCCTACAACATCGTCTGTGGATGTTGTGAACACCTGACAGACACATCCTCATGACTACATGATAGTTTAGTGCAGCATACTTTACGGCTTAGAATCGGGATTCCAATGACGTTTTGAATGCCATAAAACATATGAGATGTTCCAAGAGCTGAAATGGGATTTAAGGCTCATGCCCGTGTTGAGAGGTGTGAGACCTCTGACAAGTTCTTTTGCCAACAAGATGGAGGAGAATAGCTCAGCTAATGGGCATGTGCTCAGAATGTCTGGGTGCTACAATCACTTAAATCAAGTGGGAGTTAAACTTCCAGATAAGATAGTGATTGATAGAGTTCTCTAGCCACTATCACTAAGCTACTAGATCTTCGTGATGAACTATGACATTCAAGGGATGGAGTTGATCTCGGAGCTGTTCGCGGTGCTTAAGACCGCAAAAGGTAGAAATCAAGAAGGAGCATCAAGTTTTGATGAATTAACAAGACCACTGGTTTCAAGAAGGGCAAGGGCTAGAAGGGAAACTTCATGGATGGCAAACCAGTTGCCACTCCAGTGAAGGAACCCAAGGTTGAACCCAAACCCGAGACTAAGTGCTTCTATTGTAAGGGGAACGGTCACTGGCAGTGGAATTACCCCAAATGCATGGTAGATAAGAAGGCTGGCAACTTCAACAAAGTATATACGTGTTATTAATGTGTACCTCACTAGTACTCCTAGTAGTACCTGGGTATTGGATACCGGTACAGTTTCTATTATTGGTGACTTGAAGCAAAAGCTATGGACTAAATGGAGACTGGCTAAGGGCGAGGTGACGATGTGTGTTGGAAGTGTTTCCAAAGTTGATGAGATCACCATCGCACGCTCCATCTGCCTTCGGGATTAGTATTGAACCTAGATAAATGTTATCAGGTGTCTACGTTGAGCATGAATATGATTAGATCATGTTCATTGCAATACAGTCATTCATTTAAGTTAGAGAATAATGGTTATTCTGTTTACATGAATGATACCTTTCATGGTCATGCACCCTATGTGAATGGTTCATTGAATCTTGGTCGTGGTGATACACATGTTCACGCCAAAAGATGTAGAGTTAATAATGATAGTACCACTTTCTTGTGGCACTGCCGCTTAGGTCATATTGGCGTAAGATGCATGAAGAAACTCCATGTCGATGGATGTTTGGAGTCACTTGATTTTGAATCGCTTGACACATGTGAGCCATGCCTCATCGGCAGGATGACTAAGACCCCATTTTCAGGTACAATGAAACGGGCAAGTGACTTGTTGGAAATCATACATGCAGATGTGTGTGATCCAATGAGAATTGGAGAGTGCGGTGGATATCGCTATTTTCTCATCTTCACTGACGATTTGAGTAGATATAGGTATATTTACTTAATGAAGCACAAGTAGTTCAAACGATTTCAGAGTGAAGTTAAGAATCATCATAACAATAAGATCATGTTCCTACGATCTGATCAAAAGGGGATTTTCTGAGTTATGAGTTTGGCAATCACTTAAGACATTGTGGAATTGTTTCACAGTTGAAGCCACCTGGAACACCACAAGGTAATGGTGTGTCCGGACGTCGTAATCGAATCCTATGAGATATGGTGCGATCTATGATGTCTCTTACCAATCTACCATTTTCATTTTGAGGTTGTGCGTTAGAGACAGCTGCATTCACTTTAGATAGGACACCATCTAAGTCCGCTGAGACGACGTCATATGAACATTGGTTTGGTAAGAAACCAAAGTTGTTGTTTCTTAATGTTTGGGGATGCGATGCTTAGGGCTTCAGCCGGAGAAGCTCGAACCCAAAGCGGACAAAAACATCTTCATAGGATACCCAAGGGTGACAGTTGGGTATACCTTCTATCTCAGATCCGAGGGCAAATTGTTTGTCGCTAAGAACGGGTCCTTTCTCGAGAAGGAGTTTCTCTCGAAAGAATTGAGTGGGAGGAAGATAGAACTTGATGAGGTTGTCGAACCTTTACTTCAACCAGAGAATGATGAAACACAGAAAGATGTTTTCTGTGGCACCTACATCTGTTGAATAGGAAGTTAATGATAGTGATCATGAAGCTTCGGATCAAGTTGCTATCGAACCTCGTAGGTCGACAAGGATATGTACTACTCCTAAGTGGTACGGTAATCCTGTCTTAGATATCATGTTGTTAGACAACAATGAACCTACGAGCTCTGGAGAAGCGATGGTGCGCCCGTATTCCAACAAATGGTTAGAAGCCATGAAATCCGAGATAGGATCCATATATTAGAACAAAGTATGGACTTTGGTGGACTTGCCCGATGATCAGCAAGCCATTGAGATAAATGGGTCTTTAAGAAGAAGACGGATGTGGGCGGTAATGTTACCGTCTATGAAGCTCGACTTGTGGGAAAGAGTCTTTTCACAAGTTCAAGGAGTTGACTACGATGAGAATTTCTCACCCGTAGCAATTCTTAAGTCCGTCGGAATCATGTCAGCATTAGCTGTATTTTTCGATTATGAAATCTTACAAATGGATGTCAAAAAAAGTTTTCTTACCAGTTTTTGTAAGAAAAGTTGTATGTGATACAATAAAAGGTTTTGACGATCCTAAGAATGGTAAAAGGTATGCTAGCTCCAGCAATCCTTCTATGGACTAGAGCAGGCATCTCGGAATCGAAATATATGTTTTGATGGAGTGATCAAAGCTTTTAGGTTTATACAATGTTTGCTAGAAACTTGTATTTACAAGAAAGTGAGTGGGAGCGCTACAACATTTCTGATAAGTATATGTGGATGACATATTGCTGATTCGAAATAATGCACAATTTTTGGAAAGCATAAACGGTTGTTTGAAGAGTGTTTTTCAAAGGAAGACCTGGATAAAGCTGCTTACAAATTGGGCGTCAAGATCTATAGAGATAGATCAAGATGCCTGATGATACTTTCAAAGAACGCACACCTTGACATGTTTTTGAAGGAGTTCAAAATAGATGAGTTAAAGAAGGGGTTCTTACCTGAGTTGTAAGGTGTGAAGTTGAGTAAGACTCAAAGCTTGACCACGGCAGAAGAAAGAGGAAGGACGAAGGTCGTCCCCTATGCTCTTGTCATAGGCTCTATACGATATGCCATGCTGAAGTACCGCACCTGATGTGTGCCTTGCCACATGTCTGGCAAGAGGGTACAAAGGTGATCTAGGAGTAGATCACCAGATAGCGGTCAAAATTATCCTTAGAGGAATAAGGAAGTGTTTCTCGGTTATGGAGGTGATGAAGAGTTCGACATAAAGAGTTACGTCGATGCAAGCTTAACACCTATCCAGATAGCTCTGAGTAGAGATACCGGATACATATAATGGAGCAATAATTTGGAATAGTTCCAAATGGAATGTGGCAGCAGCATTTACGATATAAAGTTTTGCGAAATACATAGGGATCTGAATATGCAAGACCTGTTGACTACAACCTCTCTCACAAGCATAACATGATCAAACCCAGAACTCATTGAGTGTTAATCACATAGTGATATGACCTGTGAGTGTTAATCACATGGCGATGTGAACTAGATTATTGACTCTAGTGCAAGTCGGAGACTGTTGGAAATATGCCCTAGAGGCAATAATAAATTAGTTATTATTGTATATTTCATTGTTCATGATAATCGTTTATTATCCATGCTAGAATTGTATTGATAGGAAACTCAGATACATGTGTGGATACATAGACAACACCATGTCCCTAGTAAGCCTCTAGTTGACTAGCTCGTTGATCAATAGATGGTTACAGTTTCCTGACCATGGACATTGGATGTTGTTGATAACGGGATCACATCATTAGGAGAATGATGTGATGGACAAGACCCAATCCTAAGCCTAGCACAAAGATCGTGTAGTTCGTATGCTAAAGCTTTTCTAATGTCAAGTATCATTTCCTTAGACCATGAGATTGTGAAACTCCCGGATACCGTAGGAGTGCTTTGGGTGTGCCAAACGTCACAACGTAACTGGGTGGCTATAAAGGTCCACTACAGGTATCTCCAAAAGTGTCTGTTGGGTTGGCACGAATCGAGACTGGGATTTGTCACTCCGTGTAAACGGAGAGGTATCTCTGGGCCCACTCTGTAGGACATCATCATAATGTGCACAATGTGATCAAGGAGTTGATCATGGGATGATGTGTTACGGAACGAGTAAAGAGACTTGCCGGTAACGAGATTGAACAAGGTATCGGGATACCGACGATCGAATCTCGGGCAAGTATCGTACCGCTAGACAAAGGGAATTGTATACGTGATTGATTAAATCCTTGACATCGTGGTTCATCCGACGAGATCATCGTGGAGCATGTGGGAGCCAACATGGGTATCCAGATCCCGCTGTTGTTTAGTGACCGGAGAGTTGTCTCGGCCATGTCTGCATGACTCCCGAACCCGTAGGGTCTACACACTTAAGGTTCGATGACGCTAGGGTTATAGGGAAAGTATGTACGCGGTTACCGAATGTTGTTTGGAGTCCCGGATGAGATTGCGGACGTCACAAGGAGGAATGGTCCGGAGGTAAAGATTGATATATAGGAAGTATGGTTTTGGCCACTGGAAGTGTTCCGGGCATCACCGGTAGTGTACCGGGACCACCGGAGGGGTCCGGGGGTCCACCGGGAGGGGCCACCAGCCCCGGAGGCATACATGGGCCAAGTGTGAGAAGGGACCAGCCTCTAAGTGGGCTGGGGTGCCTCCCCACCAAGGCCCATGCGCCCAAGGGGAAGAGGGGGCAAACCCTAAGGGCAGATGGGCCCTAAGGCCCATGCCTGGTGCGCCTCCCTCTCCCCCTCCACTTGGCCGCCACCCCAGATGGGGATTGGGGCTGCTACCACCCCTAGGGTGGAAACCCTAGGTGGGGGCGCAGCCCTCCCTCTCCCCATATATATTGTGGAGGCAAAGGGGCAGCCCAATACATGAAGTCCTTCCCCTGTTGGCGCAGCCCTACCCCTCTTCCTCCTCGTCTCTCGTAGTGCTTGGCGAAGCCCTGCTGGAGTCCCGCGCTCCTCCACCACCACCACGCCGTCGTGCTGCTGCTGGATAGAGTCTTCCCCAACCTCTCCTTCTCCCCTTGCTGGATCAAGGCATAGGAGACGTCACCGGGCTGTACGTGTGTTGAACACGGAGGTGCCGTCCGTTCGGCACTAGGATCATCGGTGATTTGGATCACGACGAGTACGACTCCATCAACCCCGTTCACTTGAACGCTTCCGCTTAGCGATCTACAAGGGTATGTAGATGCACTCTCCTTCCCTTCATTGCTAGATTACTCCATAGATTGATCTTGGTGATGCGTAGAAAATTTTAAATTTCTGCTACGATCCCCAACATTGATCAACCTTGTTAGTGGATTCCTTTTGATGAGCATGAGATGGATGAAACTAGAAGGCACAACCTACTGTACCCTCCTTTTACTTTCTGTTATTTATATTAAATAAAATAAAAATAAGTATTTTCCGTCTGTTATCTGATTTATCCGTGCAATATAAAAATACCCTGAAAATAAAAGTTCTCCAAATGCCCATGATTTTTTCTAGAATATTTGAGAATATTTGGCACTGAGAACACAGCACGGGGGGGGCATCCACCTGGCCACGAGGGTGGATGGCGCGCCCTACCCCCCTGGGCGCGCCCCCTGCCTCGTGGGCCCATGGTGGCCCTCCTCCACTTATTCCTGCACCCACACACTCTTATTCCTCCCACAAACACGATTATCCAGTTCAAACCCATGTCCAAGCTCATTTTGCTGCCATTTTCGATCTCCTTGCTCAAAGCACCTCTCACAAAACTGCTTGGGGGGATTGTTCCTTGGTATGTGACTCCTCCATTGGTCCAATTAGTTTTTGTTATAGTGCTTTATTCGTTGCAAATTTGTGTTGCCTAGGTGACCCTGTTCTTTAGCTTGCCTGTCAAATTCATGTGGTTCCAAGTAGTCTTGATGCATGATATAGGCTCCAGGCAATTGTAGGAGTAGTTGCTATCAATATTGTTGAGCTTGGCTCACTTTTATTTGAAGTTACTAAAAATTTCAGAATTTTTCAGAAAATAATGAAGAGATTTTTGAGGGGCTCATCGAGCCGAAGCTCGAAGGAAAAGCAAAATGAAAAAGCGGAGAGGCCCAAATATAATCTGCCTCGCACCGCGGAGGTTCGGTCGTGTGAATGGCCTTCCAATGATTTCTTGAGAGCAGCCGGGATTTATGATGATTTTTATGAATTGGCTGAGAATGCAGGCCTCACTGCCTTCCTCCACGACCAACGTGAGCAGTATCTCTTACTCACCAATATCTTTGTGAAAAACTTTCATTTCCATGCTTGGAGCTCACCACCTACAGTGGAGTTTTATTTATATGATGAGCATAAGGAGATGTCACTTTATGATTTTTGTCGGGTTTGTTTGGTCCCTTTCGAGGTCCCAATAGAGGAACCACACTGCAGTGATGTGGATGGGTTTATTGATACCATCACTATAGGGGAAATGGGGAAGGTTTCCGATGCACGAATCACTAGCATACATTTTCCTGTTTTACGCTACTTTGCAATATTTGCTAGTCATTGCTTAATTGGTCACGAGAACTATGGAAAACTTAGTGTTCCTGATATTATTATTTTGTTCCATGGTTTATTCTGTGATAACTCTGTTAGTATGGGTGGTATTATTGCTAAACGGTTAAGTCTGAACCATACAAAGGGCCCCATATTTGGAGGCATCTATGCTTCATGCCTAGCTGCACATTTTAACATACCTATTAGGAATTATGAGAAGGAAGAAAAATTGCTGCCCCCTGTTTATTTAGATTATAAGAGTATGGTGGCACGCGATTTTATTGTTAAGAATAGGGAAGGGGAGCTTAAATACAAATTGTTCTTTGATAAACATCATCCTGAGACTATTACCCTGCCTGCTCCTTCCTTGTTTGATTTATCTGCAGGCAAGTACCTTGTTCCGTTAGAGGCTATTCACGCCTACCGGAACCCTACATCAGCCACCGAGCCAGAGTCAGAACCACAAGTTGATCCTCCACGACAGTCTAATTACCAGTGGAATCCAGAGATGATTGCCAACCAGTGGCTATCAGAGTCTTCTTCTTCACGGTACGACCCCAACTATTACTATGGATATCCGCCAGGCCAGCCGTGGCGATAGACCAACTTAGGCCAAAAGCCTAAGCTTGGGGGAGTATGTATTTCTCACCGACATTACATTTATGTTCACACACTCATTGTTAGGTGTCGGTGTTCATACTTCTTCATTGTATCATCCATGCTAGTTTATTTTCTTTTTATGCTTTCTTCTTGTGTGTTTAATAAACCTGAAGAAAAACCAAAAAAAATTAGTTGTAGCTTTTAGCTAGTTTTAATTTCCATGCTCATAGTAGTAATAAAAAAAAATAAAACTCAAAAAGATTTCCTATTCTTCTTTTGCTTGTTGGGAGCTTTCCCGTGCAAATAGTTTTATTTCTTTTCTTTTCTTTGGGGGTCGATAGGAGAAGACCATGATTAAATTGTTGAAGTGGCTCTTATATGAATTATTGTTGATCTGACAAAAGAGCCCATACTGCCTTGTCTTCTCCTATTTATTGAATGCTCGCAGATTCCAGCTTAGTTCAATGCACATGCACTCTTAAAATTATTCACATCATTCGGTCGTGCAAGTGAAAGGAAATTATGACGATATATGATGGACTGATTGAGATGAGAAAAGCTGGTATGAACTCGACATCTCTTGTTTTTGTAAATATGATTAGTTCATCGTTCCTGATTCAGCCTATTATGAATAAACATGTTTGCAATGACAACTAGAGATCATAGTTTCTTGTGCCATGCTTAATTAGCTAGGAGCTTATAATGGTTTACCATGCGTGCCAACATGCTATTAAAATGGTTGTGATGTGGTATGATAGGGTGGTATCCTCCTCTAAATGATTTAAGTGACTTGACTTGGCACATGTTCACTCATGTAGTTGAAACAAAATCAACATGGCCTTCACGATATTTATGTTCATGGTGGATTATATCCTACTCATGCTTGCATTCGGTGTTGGTTAATTTTAATGCATATTCATGACTGTTGTCGCTCTCTAGCTGGTCGCTTCCTAGTCTTTTTCTAGCCTTCACCTGTACTAAGCAGGAATACTGCTTGTGCATCCAACTCCATAAACCCCAAAGTTATTCCATATGAGTCCACCATACCTACCTATATACGGTATCTACCTGCCGTTCCAAGTAAATTTGTATGTGCCAAAATCTAATCCTTCAAATAAATATCCTATTTTGTATGCTCGAATAGCTCATGTATCGACTAGGGTTGTCCGTATCTTCCATGTTAGGTGGGTTATTCTCAAGAGGAGTGGGCTCCGCTCCTCACTCACGAGAAAATGGCTGGTCACCGGGATGCCCAGTCCCATGCTTTATGCAAATCAAATAAAAATAATTGCAAACAAAACTCCCCCTGGGACTCTTGTTAGTTGGAGGCACTCGTTGTTTCGAGCAAGCCATGGATTGATGCTTGTTGGTGGAGGGGGAGTATAAACTTTACCATTCTGTTTGGGAACCGCCTATAATGTGTGTAGCATGGAAGATATCACCATTCCTTGGTTGTTATATTAACAATGAAAGTATACTGCTCAAAATATTATTCACCTCTATTTCAAAACTGAGCTCCGGCACCTCTACAAATCCCTGCTTCCCTCTACGAAGGGCCTATCTTTTTACTTTCATGTTGAGTCAGCATCCTCTTATTAAAAAGCATGAGTTGGAGAGCACCACTTTCATTTGCATTCATTACTGTTAGCTTACATTGAGTATGACTTGACTGAATCTCTTTTACCATGAATTACAATGTCTAGTCAGTCCTTGATCTTTAAAGGTGCTCTGCATTTATGTTTTGCGGTCTCAGAAAGGGCTAGCGAGATACCATCTTGTTATATCATATCATGATTATTTTGAGAAAGTGTTGTCATCCGAGATTTATTATTATTGCTCGCTAGTTGATTATGCCATTGATATGAGTAAACATGAGACCTAAGCGATATTGTGAATATGGTTAGTTCATTATCTTTGCTGAAAACTTGAATGCTGGCTTCACACATTTACAACAACAAGAGCAAACCGAGTTTGTAGAAGTTTTTATTTATCACTTTCAGTTTGTCAACTGAATTGCTTGAGCACAAGCAAAGGTTTAAGCTTGGGGGAGTTGATACGTCTCTGTCATATCTAGTTTTCCAAACACTTTTGCCCTTGTTTTGGACTCTAACTTGCATGATTTGAATGGAACTAACCCGGACTGACGCTGTTTTCAGCAGAATTGCCATGGTGTTATTTATGTGCAGAAACAAAAGTTCTTGGAATGACCTGAAACTTCACGGAACATCTTTTTGGAAATAATAAAAAAATCCTTGCAAAAGATGAAGACCAGGGGGCCCACACCCTGTCCACGAGGGTGGGGGGCGCGCCCCCTACCTCGTGGGCCCCCTGGAGCTCCTCCGACCTCTACTCCAACTCTATATATTTACTTTCAATGAGAAAAAAAATCAAAGAGAAGGATTCATCACGTTTTACGATACGAAGCCGCCGCCAAGCCCTAAAACCTCTCAGGAGGGCTGATCTGGAGTCCGTTCGGGGCTCCGGAGAGGGAATCCGTCGCCATCGTCATCATCAACCTTCCTCCATCACCAATTTCATGATGCTCACCGCCGTGCATGAGTAATTCCATCGTAGGCTTGCTGGACGGTGATGGGTTGGATGAGATTTATCATGTAATCGAGTTAGTTTTGTTAGGGTTTGATCCCTAGTATCCACTATGTTCTGAGATTGATGTTGCTATGACTTTGCCATGCTTAATGCTTGTCACTAGGGCCCGAGTGCCATGATTTTAGATCGGAACCTATTATGTTCTCATCAATATATGAGAGTTCTTGATCCTATCTTGCAAGTCTATAGTCACCTACTATGTGTTATGATCCGGCAACCCCGAAGTGACAATAATCGGGACCACTCCCAGTGATGACTGTAGTTTGAGGAGTTCATGTATTCACTATGTGTTAATGCTTTGGTCCGGTACTCTATTAAAAGGAGGCCTTAATATCCCTCAGTTTCCGCTAGGACCCCGCTGCCACGGGAGGGTAGGATAAAAGATATCATGCAAGTTCTTTTCCGTAAGCACGTATGACTATATTCGGAATACATGCCTACATTACATTGATGAATTGGAGCTTGTTCTGTGTCACCCTATGTTATGACTGTTACATGATGAAACGCATCCAGCATAATTCTCTATCACCGATCCATTGCCTATGAGCTTTCCATATATTGTTCTTCGTTTATTTACTTTTCCGTTGCTATTACTATCATCACTACAAAATACCAAAAACATTACTTTTGCTATCATTACCTTTTGCTACTATTAGTACTACTATCATATTACTTTGCTACTAAACACTTTGTTGCAGATATTAAGTTTCCAGGTGTGGTTGAATTGACAACTCAGTTGCTAATACTTAAGAATATTCTTTGGCTCCCCTTGTGTCGAATCAATAAATTTGGGTTGAATACTCTACCCTCGAAAACCGTTGCAATCCCCTATACTTGTGGGTTAACAAACACTCACTTGATGACATCTATCTCTCTTCTTTTATAAGCAGGCGTCTGCAGCGGCTGCTGCTTCTCATGCTGCGGAGGTCTCCGGACTGAATCAAAGTTTGGAGCGGGCCGAAGAAGAACTTGGCCAGTTGAAAGGTAGTTGGAAGATAAACAAGGTATGCGCAAGCCTTGTTCGTGTTCAGTGCGAACAAATTTTAGTATGATAAAATATGTTTCGTTATTTGCGCCAGGAGCGATGACCGAAGTCGAGGCTCCAAGGAAGGCTGTTGCCGAAGCCGAGGAAAAGGCAGCCACAGAGTAGGCTCTTTGTGAGAAGCACGAGGCCAGGGTTATTGAAGCTGAGCAAGAGCTTCAAAAGTCCGTGAAGAAATGCGAGACCTTGGAGCAGAGTTTAACGGAGAAGAAATCCGAACTCGCCAGGGCTCATCAGGCCGCGCGCGATGCCCAGGGGGAAACCCAAGGTGCCCTGCAGGAGATCCAAGAGGCGAGGACGATCGAGGCGAGCAAGGCTGTTTTCCATGTAAAGCAAGTACTTGAGCAAAAAATCATGTTTTTAATTTTGAGTTCGGATTTCTCCAGGGGTATTTGGGAACTGCCCTGCAGCATATCGGATGCTGCCCAATTCTGCCGAGCCGAAGAAGGGAACACTGCGGATAAGCTCTTCTGGTCGCAGTATCTGGCACCGAATTATCCGGTGCCTTTTGCCGACCAACTAAAACAGCTGATCGAACTGCATAGGGCGGCCGAAGTAGCCATGAAGGATTTGATTATCCGGCTATGGCCTGCCGAGCCGATTCCAGGCAGCTACTTCGGGCTCGTGAAGCGGCTTGTATGTGCCTGCCCTCGACTTGATGTCATCCAGAGGTCGGTCTATATAGAGGGTGCGCGAATGGCCTTCGCCCGCGCAAAGGTGCACTGGGGGAAGATGGATGCTGAAAAGCTGATGACCGAGGGACCACCAGAGTGGAAGGCGCACCGCAAGCCCGAATTATATTATGAAAGTGTCCTGAAAGGATCCTGTCTAGCGGCGGAGCAATGCACCAAGGACATTATATTTTTATGAATACAATTATGTTGTCCTTTGTAATGTTGAACAAGGTCATTTCTATCATTTATTGCCTGTTATATGAAAGTTTATCCTGCTGCGCGGCCGTTTTAAATATATTAATCCTGAGAGTTGGCCAGTCGTCGGCTTCTGCCCCCACATAGGAAGTACGGGGGAGTTTGAGATGAACCTGATCACTCTTTATCCCAGTTTTGGGTCCTTCGAAGGAGGTGTTCAGCACAACGAACCATGCAATCGGACTATAGGTCTTTATCACTCTCACTTGGCCATAGGAGCTTTATAAAAGGAAGGTAGGCGCAGCCCCTGGTGTTCAGAAGACCGCACGAGGGGCTATATAAGCACTTGATCGGAAGAAAAGCCGATCCATCGGACGCTGCATTGGTTATGGCATTATGCGGGAGAAATCCTTAATGATTTTACAACCTCTCGAACAGCTGACCAGCTCTCGCCGTATCATGACAGTCAGTTTTCGGCTTTCTCTACTGAGGTGCTCTTCCGGAAGAACCGGGACACAATCGCAGTAGTTCTCCCTGTGCCGCCTTAGCTGGTATAGCGGAACGTAAGGCAGCAAAACATGGGAGCTGGGCAAACCCAACATTTGACCCAAGACATGATTCGGAGCTGATGCATATAATGCTATAAGTTCGGGGTGCCGAACTTCCATGAAGGTGTTCGGTCTTTATTGCCGTATTATGGGAAAACGAAGCCCCTGGCATATTTAAA
The DNA here is from genome assembly GCF_056163025.1 of Triticum urartu. NCBI lineage: Eukaryota > Viridiplantae > Streptophyta > Magnoliopsida > Poales > Poaceae > Triticum > Triticum urartu. Next base: position 685,655,923 of record NC_141874.1, read on the forward strand.
GCGTATCGCGGTGTACAAATGCCACTTGACAAAAGAATTTCAATAAGAAATAACAGCAGATAAGCGTTATATAAATCCACATGTTGTATTTGAATAGTACGTCGATGTGTGTGAGTACAGGTAATGTAAAAAAGAAATATGACCGTGGAACCTGCTGAGAGCAGGGGGAAGAAGATGTGTGCGGATCCGGAGTATAGTCCGATGGTCATCGCGGGGAATATCTGAGGATTCCCTTGCGCGTTCGAGCTGCTTCCATATCACCAGTCCTGGTCTGCGCAAAGTTGAACCTGCAAACAAAATGTAAGAAATGCTTGTGTGCCGCAGAGCAGTTGAGCTGCGGTATGTGGCCTGTCCTGGCTTTCGCTGGAGTGTTTAATTGAGCGCTGGACGAGCTGGGCTATCTTGCCACGAAGTAGTTCGAAGTCCTTTGGCGGTGTCCGGGAGCCGGACCGTCGACCCGAGGTTCGGTTGGAAGGTGCCACTTGTGGCTTCTGCTGTTAAAGCAGCGGTATACTCCTTGGTGCCGAGGCAAAGTTCGGCCCTGCCATTAACCGTGATGACGCCACGTGGACCGGGCATCTTGAGCTTACGGTTGGCATAATGTGGTACTACGTTGAATCGAGCGAACGCGGTTCGTCCGAGCAGTGCCTAATAATCACTACGAAAGGGGACGATGTCGAAGATTAACTCTTCGGCACGGTAATTGTCTGGTGATCCGAAGACTACCTCAAGGGAGATGGAGCCTGTACAGCTGGCCTCCACACCTGGTATAATACCGCTGAAGGTGGTTTTAGTGGGCTTGATCACCGAATGATCGATGCCCATCTTGCGCACTGTGTCCTGGTAAAGCAGGTTTAGACTGCTACCTTTGTCCATAAGGACTCGTGTGAGGTGGAACCCTTCAATTATTGGGTCGAGGACTAGTGCGGCTGGATTGCCCTGATTGGTGTTGACCAGATGATCTGTGCGGTTGAAGGTGATCGGCCCTAGTTTATATCGTGGGATGACTGGTTCCGTTAAGTCGACATCCCTAAGGGTGTGCGTCCGGTCCCGGTTGGGAGTGTAGGTGCCGTTTACCACGTTCACCATTTGGATTTGCGAGGGAAATTTCTTTTGCCCTCCTGTACTTGGTGATCTGGGCTCCTCGTCGCCATCGTCACTTTGAGACCCCTTATCTTTGTTTTTGGCACCTGACCTGCTGGCTTGTTTGAAGACCCGACATTCTCTGTTGGTATGATTGGCTGGTGTTCTTGGGGTGCCATGAATTTGGCATGGGCGGTCGAGTATGCGGTCCACATTGGACGGACCCGAATTGTCATTTGTGAGTGGCCCGTTCTGCTGACTAGACGTAGAGCCCCTAAGTCCGGCATTAACTGCCGTATCTTTGGTGTTTCCACCATTTTTGCGGCGCTTGTTGCGTCGGGGTTTGCCGTTGCTATCCCTGGCTTCTGATGTGCCAGGGTTGCTTGCTGTGTTGTTGCTACGGGCCAACCAGCTATCTTTGCCCGCGCAAAAGCGGGTCATGAGTGTCGTGAGGGCTGCCATGGATTTTGGCTTCTCTTGGCCGAGATGTCGGGCGAGCCACTCATCACGGATGTTATGTTTAAAGGCCGCTGTCGGTGTCAAAACCGGCGGATCTCAGGTAGGGGGCCCGAACTGTGCGTCTAAGGCGAATGGTAACAGGAGGCAGGGGACACAATGTTTACCTGGGTTTGGGCCCTCTCAATGGAGGTAATACCCTACGTCCTGCTTGATTGATCTTGATGATATGAGTATTATAAGAGTTGATCTACCACGAGATCGTAGAGACTAAACCCTAGAAGCTAGCCTATGATTCTGATTGTTGTCGTCCTATGGACTAAACCCTCCGGTTTATATAGACACTAGAGGGGGCTAGGGTTACACAGAGTCGGTTACAAGGGAGGAGATATACATATCTGAATTACCAAGCTTGCCTTCCACGCAAAGGAGAGTCCCACCTGGACACAGGACGAAGTCTTCAATCTTTTATCTTCATAGTCCAACAGTCCGGCCAAAGTATATAGTCCGGCTGTCCGAGGACCCCCTAATCCAGGACTCCCTCAGTAGCCCCTGAACCAGGCTTCAATGATGATGAGTCCGGCGCACAGATTGTCTTCGGCATTGCACGGTGGGTTCCTTCTCCGAATACTCCATAGAAGATTTTGAACACGACGATCATGTCCGGCTCTGCAAAACAAATTCCACATACCACCGTAGAGAGTATATTATTCCACAAATCCAATCTGCTGACAACTTTTTCATAATGTGACGTCACGCCATGGCCTGGTCATTATGCAAACCATTTGTCTCAACCAGCTACTACGCGTATTGCGAGGCGTTTTTCTTGGCATGTATTGTCGAAGCAGAGATCGTGTCCCCTTATCACGGGATTCTCATCAATAAGGGTGTGGGTAACCCAACCGTGCCATCAATTGTGGCACTTGAGGAATAAGCGAGTTTACCAGGCAGGTGGGAGGCGCATAGCTTCTTCCGCCCTTATAAAGGGACAAGGAGTCCTCCTTTTCACCCACGCCTTCTTCTTCCCTGCCCATCCATTCTTGCGCACTCGAGCTCCAGCGCCCAAGTTCGCATTTTCTTCGTAAAACCACTCCAAACATGTCCGGAGCGGGAGGCAAGTGGATGGTCTCCTCCGTTACGAAGGAGAACATTACGAAGCTCCGGGAAGCCGGATACCTGGCCGCAGACATCGCGCACCTGCTCCCAGACGAGGGGCAGATCGTCCCTACTCCAAGACCCCATGAGAGGGTTGTATTCCTCCCCTACTTCGTACGCGGGCTGGGATTTCCCCTCCACCCGTTTTTTCCATGGGCTCATGTTCTACTACGGGCTAGACTTCCATGATCTGGCCCCCAATTTCATCCTCAACATTTCAGTGTTTCTCGTCATGTGCAAGGCCTTCCTCCGCATGAAGCTCCACTTCGGCCTATGGCTGAAGACCTTCAACATGAAACCGAAGGTGGTGGTCGACCAGCAAGTGGAGTGCGGAGGCGCCATGGTGGGACAAATGCCTTATGTCACCTAGATCGAGGGATCCTATGTGGAGACTGTGAAGGGGTGGCAATCAGGGTGGTTCTACATCACCGAGCCGCGCGACGCCAACTGGACGGCGGCCCCCGAATTTTGATCTAGCATGCCCACGTGGCTCACCTCCTAGAAAGAGAAGGGCCTATCCTGGGGTTCATCGTTGGACCTGACCGGACTCCAAAACTGCGTAAGAAATATGATAAGCAAGAAAATCAAGCTCGTCAACATGGTCCAGGTCATGCTCTTCCGTCGGATCCTTCCGTGTCAAGGACGGGCATTCAATATGTGGGAGTTCGACCCAGCCAAGCACCAGACGCTGCGAGAGCTTTTTGACACGACACACCAAGACGTCTGGAGGGTGCTATTCAAGGCCGCCGAGGTACCTCCTCCCCTTACCGAGGATCGCGGACTCAGCGCAAAGCGCCCTGCCAATCCGGTAAGCCTTTTATAAATCATAAGATGTTTCTTTCCCCGGTATAATCATGTGGGGGATCTAAGCCTCCATGCCATTTGACAGGAATGGGTCGCGACAGCGGAGCAGATCGAGTGTCCGGCCCCACTGCCCGAGGATCCAGCAAGTGCTCTCTTAACTAAGATGCTGGCTCCGGTGCCCTATGAGGCGCCAGAGAAGAAGGCCACGGGGACCAGGAAAGGTCTCCGGCGCAAGGTCATATCAGACTCATGGTCCGATAACACCGAGGCGCCCTCCTCCGACGAAAACGAGGAGGAAGAGGAAAGTTCTCCCCCCTAGCCGGGGGAGACAAGAAAAGGAAGTCCGCCCCATCAGGGGAAGCCGAAGGGTCCAAGAAGGGAAGGACACTTGAGGGAGTCCTGGATTAGGGGGTGTTCGGGTAGCCGGACTATACCTTCAGCCGGACTCCTGGACTATGAAGATACAAGATTGAAGACTTCGTCCCGTGTCCGGATGGGACTTTCCTTGGCGTAGAAGGCAAGCTTGGCGATGCGGATATTCAAGATATCCTACCATTGTAACCGACTTTATGTAACCCTAACCCTATCCGGTGTCTATATAAACCGGAGGGTTGTAGTCCGTAGGCAATCAACTCCATACACAACAATCATACCATAGGCTAGCTTCTAGGGTTTAGCCTCCTTGATCTCATGGTAGATCTACTCTTGTACTACCCATATCATCAATATTAATCAAGCAGGAGTAGGGTATTACCTCCATCGAGAGGGCCCGAACCTGGGTAAAAAAACATCGTGTCCCTTGTCTCCTGTTACCATCCGGCCTTGACGCACAGTTCGGGACCCCCTACCCGAGATCCGCCGGTTTTGACACCGACAACTCTCCTCCCGGACTGCTCCACGGTGGCCGCTGTTAGCGACGAGGAGTGGTTATCCATAGACAAGCCCCTGGCAAAGTCGTACGTATCCGGATACCATAATAGTTCTTGGTATGTTTTATTTTATTACTTCTTATCATGCCGAACATGACCATGCAGCCCATCCAAAGCCCATATTGATGTATCCTCTTTGGATGAGTCTTTGGGCCAGTCGGAGATGAATAGCGATTCACTCCCGACCGCCTCCTCCCCCCGCCCTACGGATGACATCGATGTGCTGTCTCAAAGGGTACCGAACGAAGGGGAGACAGTTCCAGAAGCGCCCCAAGGCGACATTCCGGACGCTGGGCACACGAGGGGCAAGACTCCCATGGGCTCTAACGCCGGGGGCAGCAAGTCTGTGCCGATGGCCTCTGTCCATCCAGGGTCATCGGACAGTTTGCTGGAAGCGCTTCACGACGCTTCCATTCACGAAGAGCACCGCACTATCATGAGTGCGGTGGTCAAGAAGATTCACTCCGCCAAAAGCGGACTGACTGATGCCTGTGCCAGCCTCCTAACAGGCTTTGAGGTAACTAATCATATTATGATAAAATGTCATAGCATAGATAGTAGCCCCTGATGCTCTGTTTGGTGTTCGGAAGAAAAGCCGAACAGAGGGTCAAATAATAACCACATGAGTCTAATCAGAATATGTCTATGTGAATAACAAGGTTTCACTGCTGGCCGCTGCCGCTCACACAGTGGAGGTCTCCGCACTGAAGCGGGACCTTGAGCGGTCTGAGGAAGAGCTCGGCCATACCAAGAGGCAGCTCGAAGAGAACAAAGGTAACTGATACCTCGTCTGTTTATTGATAAAGAGAAAGGAAACTTGTCATTGGATCACAGGATCGTCATGAATTTTGCTAGGGGCCACGATCGAAGTGGTAGCCCTGAAGAAGGAGCTGTCTGAGGCCGAAAGCAAAGCGGCCAAGGAGCGCGCCGAGCATGATAAGCAAGAGGCCTGAGTTGGCGAGGTTCAGCAAGAGCTCCAGGAGTTCGTCAAGAAGTACGAGTCCTTGGAGCGTGACTCTAAGACACAAGGGTCCGAGCTTGCGAAGGCCCTCGAGAACACGCAAAATGCCAAGGCCGAAGCCCAAAAGGCCCTCCAGGAAATTGAGGAGGTCAAGAAGATAGCAGCGGGTAAGGCATTCATTATGCAAAGCAAGCATGTGAAGGAAACTTTCCTTTTACTTACACGAATTCGGAGTTCTCCAGGAGCGTTCGCAGATATACCCTGCAGTGTGTCGAACGCTGTGGAGTTCTACCGGGCCGAGGAACGGAGCTTGACGGAGAAGTTATTCTGGTCTCAATATACTGGGACCAAACATCTGATGCCCTTGAGCGACCAGTTGAAGCAACTGGTCGAGCTTCACAAGGCGGCAGAACTGGCCATGAAAGGCCTCATAGTTCGGATGTGGCCTAGTGAGCCCCTGCCTGGCAGCTATTTCGGCTTGGTAAGGCGGCTCGTGAACACATGCCCCGGTTTGAAGTCATAAAGCGGTCCGTCTGCATTGAGGGTGCGCGCAGGGCTTTTGCCCGGGCGAAAGTGCACTGGGCGAAGATGGACGCCGAAAAGCTGGTGAAGGAAGGGTCGCTTGAGGGCAAGGAGCATCGCCACCCCGAAAAGTATTATGATAGCGTCCTGAAGGGTGCTCGCCTTGTGGCAGAGGAATGTACTAAGGATGTAATATTTGAATGAATGTACTTTCTGATCCTGTAACATGAACCAAGTTCATATGCGCTATGTAGTGCTTGTTTGATTTAAAATATTACCTTCTGTGCGGCCGTTTATAAAATTTGGGAGTTGGCCAGTCGTCGGCTTCTGCCCCCATGTAACTAGTACTGAGGTGTTCGGGATAAACCTGATCACTGTTTATCCTAGTTTTGGGTCCTTCGAAGGAGATGTTCTGCACAACGAACCAGGCAATTGGACTATAGAGCTTTATCACTCTCACTTAGCCATAGAAGTCTACAATTTTAAATTTTGGCGAAGCCCCTTGTATTCGGAAGGCCAAACTTGGGGCGCTATGTACACCTAAGTCGGACAAGACCGACTCCTTGCCCGAAGCGGAAAAAATATTTAAGGATTTGAGACCTCTCGAACAACGACCAGCTCTCGCCGCATCATGACAGTCAGTTTTCGGCTTTCTCTACTGAGTTGCTCGTCCGGAAGAACCGGGACACAATCGCAGTAGTTCTCCCAGTGCTACCTTAGCCGATATAGCGGAACATCAGGTACCAAAACATGGGAGCCGGGCGAACCCAACTATTGACCCAAGACATGATTTGGAGCTGATGCATATAATGCTATAAGTTCGGGATGAGTGTTCGGACTTTTCTTGTCGTGTTATGGGGCACACTGAAGCCCCTGGTGCACTGTACGTACCAGAACGTATAGGTGCAATTTGTCCTAAATAGGCAGACAGGAAAAAAAGATGAAGAAATATAATAGTAAGCTAACGATGTACATTGTTATTGAAATTACGTCGAAGTGTATGTATACAAGTAGTGCAATAAGCAAAAATAGGACTATTTGACATGTCCTATCCAAGGGCAAGCTGCGTGTGGGTATGTAAAACAGGTATAGTGATCGTTACCAAAGACCACCTAGGGATTCCCTTGTACGTCAAAGCTTCTTGCTTCCTTGGTGTTTCCTTCCCGTGACGGGTCCGATGATTAGATTACCGGAGAGGGCCTTTGGAGAGGAGGGGCCTGAAAGGAAGAAAATGTTAAAGGTATATGGGCCCTGAAGCGGTTGAGCCGCATTGTGGGCTGTGCCGTGGCCGTGCCTCCGCCTATGCCCATGGTATCTTGAGTGTGTAATTATGTACGCGCGACACTAATTTCGCCACTTGAATGGGACTAGGATGGAGGCCGAATTGCTAGGCGAGCTCTAAACGTGCCTGGCGATCCTCTTGCAGGGTACTCCAGACTCGCTTGAAGGTGTCCGGGGTCTTTTTCGCCGAATTGGCGGTTTGCCTCATACGGCTGCTTTGCGCTTCTGCTGCGAGGGCCGCAGTGTGTTCCTCCGTGCGGAGTGAGCTCTCTGTGTTTCCATTAACTATTATAACCCCGCGAGGTCCTAGCATTTTGAGCTTCAGGTATGCATAATATGGTGCCGCATTGAACCTGGCAAATGCGGTTCGTCCGAGCAGTGCGTGATAGCCGTTGCGAAAGGGGACGATATCGAAGATTAATTCCTCGCTTCGGAAGTTATCCGGAGATCCACAGACCATTTCTAGCATGATTGAGCCCGTGCAACAGGCCTCTACACCTAGGATGACACCTTTAAAGGTGGTTTTGGTGGGTTTGATCCTCGAGGGGTCTATACCCATTTTGCGCACTGTATCCTGATAAAGCAGGTTCATGCTGCTGCGACCGTCCATAAGGACCCGAGTGAGGTGAAATCCGTCAATGATGGGGTCAAGGACCAATGCAGCAGAACCGCCATGACTGATACTGGTGGGGTGGTCCCTACGATCGAAGGTGATCGGACAAGAAGACCATGGGTTGAACTTTGGGGCGACTGGCTCCAACGCATAGACGTCCCTTAGTGCACGCTTCCGTTCCCTCTTAGGAATATGGGTTGCGTATATCATGTTTACCGTTTTCACTTGTGGAGGAAATTTTTTCTGCTCTCCGGTGTTCGGCGGCCGGGGCTCCTCCTCGTCGTTGCTATGCAGCCCCTTTTCCTTATTTTCGGCATTCAACTTGCCGGCCTATTTGAACACCCAACATTCTCTGTTGGTGTGGTTGGCTGGTTTATCAGGGGTGCCGTGAATTTGACATGAACGATCGAGTATGCGGTCCAAGCTGGACAGTCCTGGATTGCTTCTATTAAACAGCTTTTTCCGCTAACCGGATTTAGAGCCACTGAATCCGGCTTTAACTGTCGTGTCTTCGGCGTTGTCGCCGTTGTTGCGGCACTTGTGCCTGTTACGACGTGGCATGCCATTGCTATCTTCTGAATCTGAATTGCCAGGGTTTCTTGATGTGTTGTTGTTGCGAGCCAGCCAACTATCCTCGCTCGCACAAAAGCGGGTCATTAGTGTCGTGAGCGCTGCCATGGATTTCGGCTTTTCTTGGATGAGGTGTCGGGCGAGCCATTCATCGCGGATATTATGCTTAAATGCCGCTAAGGCCTCGGCATCTGGACAGTCAACAATTTGGTTCTTTTTAGTTAGGAACTGAGTCCAGAATTTCCTGGCTGATTCCCCTGGCTGTTGGGTTATGTGACTCAAGTCATCGGCATCTGGTGGTCGCACATAAGTACCCTGGAAGTTTTCGAGGAATGCATCTTCCAAATTTTCCCAACTGCCAATGGAGTTTGCCGGTAGGCTATTGAGCCAATGTCGAGCAGGCCCTTTGAGTTTTAATGGAAGGTACTTGATGGCGTGTAGATCGTCACCGCGGGCCATGTGGATATGGAGGAGGAAATCTTGGATCCATACCGCGGGGTCTGTTGTGCCATCATATGTATCAATATTCACGGGTTCAAAACCTTCTGGGAACTCGTGATCCATTACTTCATTAGTGAAGCATAGGGGGTGTGCGGCACCTCTGTGCCGGGCTATATCACGATGCAGTTCATATGAGTCTTGTCTGCTGTGTTTGGCCTGGCCGGATTTGCTTTTAGAGTATCGGGCATGATGGTCGTCGTCACGCGTTGGGCTGCGGCCCCGTGATCCGTAGATCGATCTTGTAAGTCCTGCTTTGTTCTCCAATACGTCTCGCAGGTCCTGCGTGTTGACCCAGGCCTTTGTGTTTTTAATTTACTGATGAGGGCTGCGAGCTGGACTTCGGCCTGATATGCCGCTTTGTCTCGGCCACGAGGTGGTCGGTCAGCCGCATCATACGCTGGAAGCGTAGGCTTCAATGCTTCCTCCTCAAGTTGGGGTAACAACCTGCGCTCTGGGTAACTTTTGGTTAGCCATTCGAGTTCGTATTCCTCGGCCACCAGGACCTCGGTCCATCTATCCGCTAGTAGATCTTGGTCAGCTTGAAGCTGTTATTGATTTTTCTTCAAGCTTTTTGCTGTGGCTATAAGCCAGCGCTTGAAGTGCTCCTGTTCGGCGGGATCCTCAGGTACGATAAATTCATCGTCGCCGAGGCTCACCTCGCCTTCGGAGAGAGGCATGTAATTGTCATCCTCTGATTCTCCGTCTGCTACCTATTCCTTAGGGCTGGCTTGCCCATCCTCCCGCTCGAGGCTTGGCTGGAGAGGATTGTATTCGTCTTCGGCGCTATCCGCAACATTATTGTCTCTTGTGCCGGTATCGCCATTTGCTATGGCGGGGCTTAGAGTGGCGTCGTTGACGCTGGTGCTTAGACTGCTTCTCGGTGGGAATATCCTCTGCTGCCTTATTGCCATCGCTTTCCTTGGGGGTGTCCACCATGTATATATCATATGATGAGGTGGCGGTCCAGCGCCCTATGGGCGGTGGTTCCTGCTCTTCTACGTCGTCGTCCATACCGTCGATGTCTTCGGAGCCGAAATCAAGCATGTCGGTTAAGTCGTCGACAATGGCTATTAAGTGGGTGGTGGGTGGGGAATGAGTTTCTTCGTCGTCCGCTTCCCACTCAAGCCGGACATAGTTCGCCCAAGGGTCTCCTGACAAGGAGAGAGATTTCAATGAGTTTAGCAAGTCGCCCAAGGGCGAGTGCTGAAAGATATCCGCGAAGGTGAATTCCATGATCGGTGCCCAGTCAGATTTGATAGGCACGGACACGAGCGGTTTAGAGCCTGTGGCCGGGGATGAATCCAAGGGTCCGTCAACACAGGTCTCATAGGGAGTGAAGTCAGTATTCACCTCTAACGCCGCTGAGTGTGCGGCCTCCATGGCGGGGTCTATCCACACGTCCTCGGAAGGCACGATCTGTTCCGGATCGAAGGCCGAAGTAGCCACAGGTGTGATCTCCCGAACACCGTCCGACGGCAGAGCTAAGTCATGCTTGTCGAGACTGGGCGGCGCACCTGACATGGGCTCGAATCCTTCGAAGATCAAGTCTCCGTGGATGTCGGCAGTGTAGTTTAAGCTTCCAAACCTGACCTGATCGCCGGGGGCATAGCTCTCGATCTGCTCCAGATGGCCAAGTGAGTCAGCCCGCAGTACAAAGCCACCGAATACGAAGATCTGTCCTGGGAGAAAAACCTCACCTTGGATCGCATCGTTGCCTATGATCGAAGGAGCCATCAAGCCTTATGGCGACGACACAGCGGAACTCTCAATGAAAGCACCAATGTCGGTGTCAAAACCGGCAGATCTCGGGTAGGGGGTCCCGAACTATGCGTCTAAGGCGGATGGTAACAGGAGGCAGTGGACACAATGTTTACCCAAGTTCAGGCCCTCCCGATGGAGGTAATAGCCTACGTCCTGCTTGATTGATCTTGATGATATGAGTATTACAAGAGTTGATCTACCACGAGATCATAGAGGCTAAACCCTAGAAGCTAGCCTATGATTCTGATTGTTGTCGTCCTACGGACTAAACCCTCCGGTTTATATAGACACCAGAGGGGGATAGGGTTACACAGAGACTGTTACAAGGGAGGAGATCTACATATCCGAATTTCCATGCTTGCCTTCCACGCAAAGGAGAGTCCCACCTGGACACGGGACAAAGTCTTCAATCTTGTATCTTCATAGTCCAACAGTCCGGCCAAAGTATATAGTCCGGCTATCCGAGGACCCCCTAATCCAGGACTCCCTCAGCCGCTAGGGCTTCGGCATCCGGACAGTCGACAATTTGGTTCTTTTTAATTAGGAACCGAGTCCAGAATTTCCTGGCTGACTCTCCGGGCTGCTATGTGATGTGACTTAAATCGTCAACATCCGGTGGCCACACATAACTGCCCTGGAAGTTGTCCAGGAATGCGTCTGCCAGGTTCTCCCAGCTTCCGATGGAGTTTGCCGGCAAGCTATTCAGCCAATGCCGAGCCGGTCCTTTGAGCCTTAGCGGGAGATACTTGGTGGCATGTAGATCATCCCCGCGGGCCATGTGAATGTGGAGGAAGAAATCCTCTATCCATACCGCGGGGTCTGTGGTGCCGTCATATGATTCAATGTTTATGGGTTTAAACCCTTCTGGGAATTCATGATTCATTACTTCATCAGTGAAGCATAGGGGGTGTGCGGCGCCTCTGTGCCGGGCTATGTCACGACGCAGTTCATACAAGTCTTGTCTACTATGTTCGGCCTGGCCGGGTTTGCTTTTAGTATATCCGGCGTGAAGGTTGTCGTCGTGCATTGGGGCGCGCCCCCGTGATCCGTAGATCGATCTTTTATGTCCTGATTTGTTTTCCAATACTTCTCGCAGGTCCTGCTGTTACCCCGGGCCTTGGTATTTTTGTTTGACTGGCGACGGGGTGTGGTCTGGACTTCAGGCTGATATGCCGCTTTGTCTCGGCCACGAGGTGGCCGGTCAGCTGCATCATACGCTGGTGGTGTAGGCTTTAATGCTTCCTCCTCGAGTTGGGGTAGCAACCTGCGCTTTGGGTAAGTTTTGGTTGGGCGCAAGAGTTCGCATTCCTCGGCTGCCAGCACCTCGGTCCATCTATCCTCTAGCAAATCTTGATCAGCTTGAAGATGCTATTGCTTTTTCTTCAGGCTTTTTGCTGTGGCTATAAGCCGACGCTTGAAGCGCTCCTGTTTGACGGGATCCTCAGGCATGATAAATTCTTCGTCGCCGGGGCTCACCTCGTCATCGGAGAGGGGCATGTAATTGTCATCCTCTGATTCTCCGTCTGCCGCCTGTTCCTTGGGGCTAGCTTGCCATCCTCCTGTTCGAAGTCTGGCTGGAGGGGATTGTCTTCGTCTTCGGCATTGTCCGCAATGTTATTGTCTCTTGTGCTGGTATCGCTGCTTTTTCTATGGAGGGGCTTAGAGAGGCGCCGATGACGCAGGTGCTTAAATTACTTCTCGAGGCGATTATCCTCCTTTGCCTTATTGCCATCGCTTTCTTTGAGGGTGTCCACCATGTATATGTCATATGATGAGGTGGCTGTCCAGCGCCCTGTGGGCGGTGGTTCCTGTTCTTCTCCTGCATCATCGTCTGATGGAGTCCTGGATTAGGGGGTCTCTGGACAGCCGGACTATATCCTTTGGCCGGACAGTTGGACTATGAACATACAAGATTGAAGACTTCGTCCCATGTCCGGATGGGACTCTCCTTGGCGTGGAAGGCAATTTTGGCAATACGGATATGTAGATCTTATTCCTTGTAACCGACTCTATGTAACCCTAGCCCCCTCCTGTGTCTATATAAACCAGAGGGTTTAGTCCTTAGGACGAGAACAAGGAGACCATAGGCCAGCTTCTAGGGTTTAGCCTCTACGATCTCGTGGTAGATCAACTCTTGTAATACTCATATCATCAAGATCAATCAAGCAGGAAGTAGGGTATTACCTCCATCGAGAGGGCCCGAACCTGGGTAAACATCCTGTCCCCGCCTCCTGTTACCATCCGCCTTAGACGCACAGTTCGGGACCCCCTACCCGAGATCCACCGGTTTTAACACCAACATTGGTGCTTTCACTGAGAGTTCCACAGTGCCTTCACCGTAAGGCTTGATGGCTCCTTCGATCATCGGTAACGATGCGGTCCTGGGTGAGCTTTTCCTCCCCGGGCAGATCTTCGTATTTGGCGGCTTCGCACTGCGGGCCAACTCGCTTGGCCATCTGGAGCAGATCAAGAGCTACGCCCGTGGCCATCAGGTCAGGTTCGGAAACTCGAACTACACTGCCAACATCCGCGGAGACTTGATCTTCGACGGATTCGAGCCTATACCAGGTGCGCCGCACGATCATGACGAGCATGATTTAGCTCTGCCTTCGGACAGTGTTCGGGAGATCACACCTGCAACTACTCCGGCCTTCAATCCGGAGCAAATTGTGCCATCCGAGGACGGGTGGATAGACCCCGCCATGGAGGCCGCACTCTCGGTGGCGATGGAGCCGGATACTGACTTCACCCCTTACGAGAGTCGTGTTGTCAAACCACTGGATTTGTCTCCGGCCACGGACTCCGAGCCGCCTGCGTCCGTGCCTATCAAATCCTATTGGGCGCCGATCATTGAGTTCACCTCCGCGGATATGTTTCAGCACTCACCTTTCGGTGACGTGCTAAATTCATTAAGGTATCTATCCTTGTCAGGAGAACCTTGGCCGAACTATGTCCGGCTAGAATGGGATGCGGACGACGAAGAAATTCGCTCCCCACCCACCACCCACTTAGTAGCCACTATTGAAGATTTAACCCACATACTCGACTTCGACTGCGAAGACATGGACGATATGGACGACGATGCAGGAGACGAACAGGAACCACCGCCCACAGGGCGCTAGACCGCCACCTCATCATATGATATATACATGGTGGACACCCCCAAAGAAGGCAATGGCGACGAGACAGCGGGGGATGACCACTCCAAGAAGCAACCTAAGCGCCAACGTCAGCGGCGCCGCTCTAAGTCCCGCCATAGCAAAAGTAGTGATACCGGCACAAGAGACAATAACACTCTGGATAGTGTCGAAGATGACAACAATCCCCTCCAGCACGATTTAGAGTGGGAGGGTGAACAAGCTAGCCCTCCAGAGCGGGCAGCAGACAAAGAATCGAAGGAGGACAATTACATGCCTCTCTCCGAAGACGAGGTGAGCCTCGGTGACGAAGAATTTATCGTGCCTGAGGATCCCGTCGAGCAGGAGCGCTTCAAGCACCGGCTTATAGCCACAGCAAATAGCTCGAAGAAAAAGCAACAACAGCTTCGAGCTGATCAAGATTTGCTAGCAGACAGATGGACCGAAGTCCTTGCGGCCGAGGAATATGAAATCGAGCGCCCCTCCAAGAGTTACCCAAAGTGCAGGTCGCTACCCCGACTCGAGGAGGAAGCATTGAAACCTACATCACCAGTGTACGATGCGGCTGACAGGCCACCTCGTGGCCGAGCCAGAGAGGCGTTTCAGCCTGAAGTTCAGCCTGCACCCCGCGGCCACTCAAAGAAAAATACCAAGGCCCGGGGCAACACACGGGACCTGCGAGACATATTGGAAACCAGGGCAAAACATGCAAGGTCGATATACGGGTCACGGGGGCGCGCGCCAACGCGGGATGATGACCGTCACGCCGGATACACTAAAAGTAAATCCGGCCGGGCCGAATACAGCAGACAAGACTTATATGAACTGCATCGTGATATAGCCCGGCACAGAGGCGCCGCACACCCCCTATGCTTCACTGATGAAGTTATGGATCACGAATTCCCAGAGGGTTTTAAACCCGTGAATATCGAATCGTATGATGGTACAACAGATCCTGCTGTATGGATTGATGATTTCCTCCTCCACATCCACATGGCTCGCGGTGATGATCTCCATGCCATCAAGTACCTCCCACTAAAACACAAGGGACCAGCTCGACATTGGCTGAATAGCTTGCCAGCAGACTCTGTCGGTAGTTGGGAGGATTTGGAAGACGCATTCCTTGACAACTTCTAGGGCACTTATGTGCGACCACCGGATGCTGATGACTTGAGCCATATAACTCAGCAGCCGTAGGAACCGGCCAGGCAATTCTGGACACGGTTCCTAACTAAGAAAAACCAAATTGTCGACTGTCCGGATGCAGAGGCCTTAGCGGCATTCAAGCATAACATCCATGACGAGTGGCTCGCCCAGCACCTCGGCCAGGAGAAGCCGAAGTCTATGGCAGCCCTCACGACACTCATGACCGGCTTTTGTGCGGGCAAGGATAGCTGGCTGGCTCGCAGCAACAACACATCAAGGAATCCGGGCACTTCGGATACCAAAGATGCCAACGGCAGACCATGTCGTAACAGACACAAGCGCCGCAACAACGGCGATAACGCCGATGATACATTAGTCAATGCCGGATTCAGAGGCTCTAGATCCGGTCAGCGAAAAAAGCCATTCAAAAGAAGTACTCTGGGCCCGTCCAGTTTGGATCGCATACTTGATAGCTGGTGTCAAATCCACGGCACCCCTGATAAGCCAGCCAATCACACCAACAGAGAATGTTGGGTGTTCAAGCAGGCCAGCAAGTTGAATGCCGAAAACAAGGACAAGGGGCTGCATAGTGATGACGAGGAGGAGCCCCGGCTGCCGAACACGGGAGGACAGAAGAGGTTCCCCCCACAAGTAAAGACGGTGAACATGATATACGCAACCCACATTCCCAAGAGGGAACGGAAGCGTGCACTAAGGGACGTCTATGTGATGGAGCCCGTCGCCTCAAAGTTCAACCCATGGTCCTCTTGTTCGATCACCTTCGATCGCAGGGACCACCCCACTAGTATCCGTCATGGCGGATCCACCGCATTGGTCCTAGGTCACATCATCGTTGGATTTCACCTCACTCGAGTCCTTATGGACGGCGGCAGCAGCCTGAACGTGCTCTATCAGGATACAGTGTGCAAAATGGGTATAGATCCCCCGAGGATCAAACCCACAAAAACCGCCTTTAAGGGCGTCATCCCAGGTGTAGACGCCCATTACACGGGCTCAATCACACTGGAAGTGGTCTTCGGATCTCCGGACAACTTCTGAAGCGAGGAGTTAATCTTCGATATCGTCCCATTCCGCAGTGGCTATCATGCACTGCTCGGGCAAACCAAATTTGCAAAATTCAATGCGGTACCGCATTACGCATACCTCAAGCTCAAGATGCCAGGACCTAGGGGGGTCATAACAGTCAATGGAAACACAAAACGCTCGCTCCACATGGAAGAGCACACTGCGGCCCTCGCAGCAGAAGCACAAAGCAGCCTTTTAAGGCAAACCGCCAATTTGGCGATACAGCCCCCGGACACCATCAAGCGAGTCTGGAGTAACCTGCAACAGGATCGTCTGGCACGTTTAGAGCTCGCCTAGCAATTTGGCCCCCGTCCCAGTCCCAGTCAAGCGACGAAATCCGCGCCGCACGTACATAATTACGCACTGAAAATACCATGGGCATAGGCGGGGGGACAATCAGGGCACGTCCCGCAATGCGGCTTAACCGCCCTAGGGGCTGCATACCTTTATCATTTTTTTCTCTTTCAGGACCTTACTCTCTGGAAGCCCTTTCCGGCAGTATGATTGCCGGACACATTACGGGAAGGAACAACCAAGGAGGCAAGAAGCTAAGATGTACAAGGGAACCCCCAGGTGGTCTCTTATAACAATTGATATACCCGCTTTTTACTACCCATACACAGCTTGCCCTTGGATAGGACATGTGAAATAGTCCTATTTTTTTTGCTTATTGCACTACTTGTATCAGTACACTTCGACGTATTATTTAAATAACAATTCATAGCATTAGTCTATTATTGCATTATCCATCCCTTTTTTCTTATATGTTCATTTACGACAACTTGCACCCATACATTCTGGTACGGTCAGTACGCCAGGGGCTTTCGTTTAGCCCATAATACGGCCTGAGAAGTATGAACACTTTCGACAGTGCGGCACCCCGAACTTATAGCATTATATGCATCAGCTCTGAATCATGTCTAGGGTCAATAGTTGGGTTTGCCCGGCTCCCATGTTTTGGTACCTTGCGTTCCGCTATATCGGCTAAGGTAACGCTGGGAGAACTACTGCGATTGTGTCCCGGATCTTTCGGACGAGCACCTAAGTAGAGAAAGCCGAAAACTGACTGTCATGATAAGGTGAGAGCTGGTCGCTGTTCGAGAGGTCTCAAGTCCTTAAAGACTTTTTCCGCTTCAGGCGAGGAGTCGGCCTTGCCCGACTTAGGCGTATATAGCGCCCCAAATTCGGCCTTCTGAATACTAGGGGCTTCGCCCAAATTTAAAATTGTAGACTTCTATGGCTAAGTGACACTGATAAAGCCTTATAGTCTGATTGTCTGGTTCGTTGAGCTGAACACCTCCCTCGAAGGACCCAAAATTGGGATAAAGAGTGCTCTGGTTTATCCCGAACACCCCAGTACTAGTTACATGGGGGCAAAAGCCGACGACTGGCCAACTCTCCGATTTTATAAATGGCCGCACAGAAAGTAATATTTTAAATTCAAAAAGCGTTGCATAGCACAAATGAACTCGTTTCACATTATAGGATCACATGAGCATGTTCATTCAAAAATTACATCTCTAGCACATTCCTCCGCCACAAGGCGGGAACCCTTCAGGACACTGTCATAATACATTTTGGGGCAGCGATGCTCCTTGCCCTCCGGCGGCCCCTCCTTCACCATCTTTACGGCGTACAACTTCGCCCAGTGCACCTTCGCCCGGGTAAAAGCCCTGCGCGCACCCTCGATTCAGACGGGCCACTTTATGACTTCAAGCCGTGGGTAGGCATCCACAAGCCGCCTCACCAGACCAAAGTAGCTCCTAGGCAGGGGATCGCCAGGCCACATCCGGACTATAAGACCCTTCATGGCCTATTCGGCCGCCTTGTGAAGCTCGACCAGTTGCTTCAGCTGGTCGCTCAAGGGCATAGGGTGTTCGGTCCCAGTATACTGAGACCAGAACAACTTTTCCGTCGAGCTCCCCTCCTCACCTCGGTAAAACTCCGCGGCATCCAGTACACTGCGGGGAAGATCTGCGAACGCTCTTGGAGAGCTCCAAACTTGGGAAAGTAAAAGGAAAGTATCCTTCATGTGCTTGCTTTGCATAATGAATGCCTTACCCGCTGCAGTATTCTTCACCACATCAATCTCCTGGAGGGCCTTGTGGGCTTCAGCCTTGGCGCTCCGTGCGCTTTCGAGCGCCTTCGCAAGCTCGGACTCTCCTGTCTTAGAGTCAAGCTCCAAGGACTCGTGTTTTTTGGCGGGAGCCTTGAGCTCTTGCTGCACCTCGGCTACCCGGGCTTCTTGCTTTTCCCGCTCAATGCGCTCCTTGGCTGCTTTGTCTTCGTCCTAGGACAGCGCCTTCTTCAGGGTCGCCACCTCGGTCGTGGCCCCTGGCAAATTCATGATGATCCTATTACTTTACAACCGAATTTCTTTTTAATATATAGACAAGGTATTTCTTACCTTTGCTCTCGTCGAGCTGCCTCTTGGTAAGGCCGAGCTCTTCCTCGGACCGCTCAAGGTCCTGCTTCAGTGCAGCGACCTCCGCAGTACATGCGGCAGCGGGCAGCAATGAAGCCTGCATATGCACATAGACATATTCTAATTAGACTCCTTAGTCATTATTTGATCCTCTATTCAGCCTTTCTTCGCGAACGCCAAACAGAGCATCAGGGGCTACTATCTATGCGGTAATATTTTCCTATATTTTGATTGCTTACCTGAAAGCCTATTAGGGGGCTGGCACAAGCTTCGGTTAGTCCGTTTTCGGCGGACTAAACTTTCTCGATCACGGCACTCATGATAGTGCGGTGCTCTTCGTCGATGGAAGCACCACGAAGCGCTTCCAGCAAGTTGCCCGGTGCCTCTGGATGGACAGAGGCCACTGACACGGGCGGCTTTCCCCTCTTAACGGGGGGTCGCCTGCCGGAGTCCGGAACCACCGAAGGTTCCGGCGCAGTGTTCGGTTGGGGGCCGAACTTGGAGCCCGTGGGAGTCTTGCTCCCTTTGCGCCCAGGGTCCGGAAGGTCGCCTCGAGGCGCCCCCAGGACTACCTCCCCTCGGCTCGGTGCCTTTTGAGACAACACCTCGACGTTGTCCATAGGGCAAGGGGTGGAAGCGGTCGGATGTGAATCGCTATTCATATCCGACGAGTCCAAAGAACCGTCCGACGAAGATACGTCGAGACGGGCTCGGGACGGACGGCATAATCATATTCGGCGTAAGGAGAAGTAGTGCAATAAAACATACCATGAATTACTATGGTATCCGGATACTTACGACTTCGCCAGGGGCTTGTCCCTGGGTAACCACTCGTCGCCGCTGTAGGCGGCCGTCGTGGAGCAGTCCGGAAGGAGGGTCCTTCCCTTCTTGGACCCTTCGGCCTCCCCGGTTGGGGCGGCCTTCCTTTTCTTGTCTCCCTCGGCTGGGGGGGGGGACTTTCCTCTTCCTCCTCCTCGTTTTCGTGGGAGGAGTGTGCTTCAGAGTTATCGGACGATGAGTCCGATATAACCTTGCGCCGGAGACCCTTTCGGGTCCCCATGGCCTTCTTCTTGGCCTTCTTCAACGGCACCTCGTAAGGCGCCGGAACCAGCATCTCCGTTAGGAGAGCATCTGCAGGATCTTCGGGCAGGAGGGCTGGGAAATCGATGTGCTCCGCTGTCTCTACCCAGTCCTGTTAATGGCATGGAAGCTTAGACCCCGCACATGATTAAACTGGGGCAAATAAATATCGTGTGAGATATAAAAACTTACCGGATTGGCATGGCGCTTTGCGCTGAGTCCGCGGTCCTCGGTAAGGGGATGAGGTACCTTGGCGCCCTTGAACAGCACCTTCTAGACGTCCTTGTGCGTCCTGTCGAGGAGCTCTCACAGCATCTGGTGCTTGGCCGGGTCGAACTCCCACAAATTGAATACCCGTCGTTGACACGGGAGGATCCAGCGGAAGAGCATGACCTGGACCATGTTGACGAGCTTGATTTTCTTGCTCATCATGTTCTTGATGCAGGTCTGGAGTCCGGTCAGCTCTACCGGGGAACCCCAGGACAGGCCCTTCTCTTTCCAGGAAGTGAGCCGCGTGGGGATTCTGGATCGAAATTCGGGGGCCGCCACCCAGTTGGTGTCGCGCGGCTCGGTGATGTAGAACCACCCCGATTGCCACCCCTTTATGGTCTCCACATAGGAGCCTTCGAGCCAGGTGACGTTAGGCAATTTCCCACCATGGCCCCTCCACACTCTACTTGCTGGCCGACCACCACCTTCAGTTTAACATTGAAGGTCTTCAGCCACAGGCCAAAGTGGGGCCTGATGCGGAGGAAGGCCTCACACACGACGATAAACGCCAAGATGTTGAGGATGAAATTGGGGGCCAGATCATGAAAATCCAGCCCGTAGTAGAACATGAGCCCGCGGACAAACGGGTGAAGGGGAAATCCCAGTCCGCGGACAAAGTGGGTATGGAAAACTACCCTCTCATGGGGTTCGGGCGTAGGGATGCTATGCCCCGCATCTGGCAGCCGGTGCGCGATGTCCGCGGCCAGATATCCGGCTTCCTATAGCTTTGTAATGTTCTCCTCCGTGACGGAGGAGACCATCCACTTGCCTCCCGCTCCGGACATGCTTGGAGTGGTTTAAGGAGAAAGACGCAAACTTGGGCGCTGGAGCTCGAGTGTGCGAGAATGGATAAGCAAGGAGGAAGAAGGCGTGGGTAAAAAGGGTGAATCTTTGTCCCTTTATAAGGGCGGAAGATGCGATGCGCCTCCCCACTTACCTGGCAATATCGCTTATTCCCCGAACACCGTAATTGATGGCGCGGTTGGGTTGCCCATACCCGTATTGATGAGAATCCCGTGATAAGGGGACACGATCTCTGCTTCGACAAGATGTGTCAAGAAAAACGCCTCACGATATGTGCAGTGCTGGTTGAGAAAAATGGTTCGAATAATGACCGGGCCATGGCATGATGTCATGTTTCTAAATGTGTCAGCAGATTAGATTTGTGGAAATATTATTCTCTCTATGGTGGTATGTGGAACTTGTTTTGCAGAGCTGGACACTATCCTTGTGTTCAAAATCTTCTATGGAGTATTCGGAGGAAGAACCCGCCTTGCGATGCCGAAGACAAATCTGCGCGCCGGACTCATCGTCATTATGGGGTACTGGATTAGGGGGTCTCCGGACAACCGGACTATATCCTTTGGCCGGACTGTTGGACTATGAAGATACAATGAAGACTTCGTCCCGTGTCCGGATGGGACTCTCCTTGGCGTGGAAGGCAAGCTTGGCATTACGGATATATAGATCTTCTTCCTTGTAACCGAATCTGTGTAACCCTAGCCCCCTCCGGTGTCTATATAATCCAGAGGGTTTAGTCCGTAGGACGAGAACAACGAGACCATAGCCTATCTTCTAGGGTTTAGCCTCTACGATCTCATGGTAGGTCAACTCTTGTAATACTCATATCATCAAGATCAATCAAGTAGGAAGTAGGGTATTACCTCCATCGAGAGGGCCCGAACCTGGGTAAACATCGTGTCCCCCGCCTCTTGTTACCATCCGCCTTAGACGCACAGTTCGGGACCCCCTACCTGAGATCCGCCGGTTTTGACACTGTCATCCACCATACCGTCGATGTCTTTGAAGCTGAAATCAAGCATGTCGGTTAAGTCGTCGAGAATGGCTACTAAGTGGGTGGCGGGTGGGGAATGAATTTCTTCGTCGTCCGCTTTCCACTCAAGGCGGACATAGTTCGGCCAAGGGTCTCCTGGCAAGGAGAGATACCTCAATGAATTTAGTATGTCACCCTAGGGGAGTGCTGAAAGATATCCGCGGAGGTAAACTCCATGATCGGTGCCCAATCAGATTCGATAGGCATGGACGCAGGTAGTTCGGAGCCTATGGTCGGGGATGAATCCAAGGGTCTGGCAACACAGGTCTCATAGGGGGTGAAGTCAGTATTTGGCTCTATCGCCGCTGGGTGTGCTGCCTCCGTGGTGGGGTCCATCCACCCGTCCTTGGATGGCATGATCTGCTCCGGATTGAGGCCGGAGTAGCCACAGGCGTAATCTCTCGAACACCGTCCGGCGGCAGAGCTAAGTCATGCTCGTCGTGATGCTACCTCTTGAGCACTGCGTTGGATTTCCTTGAAGAGGAAAGGATGATGCAGCAAAGTAGCGTAAGTATTTCCCTCAGTTTTTGAGAACCAAGGTATCAATCCAGTAGGAGGCTACGCGCGAGTCCCTCGTACCTACACAAAACAAATAACTCCTCGCAACCAACGCGATAAGGGTTTGTCAATCCCTTCACGGTCACTTACGAGAGTGAGATCTGTTAGATATGATAGGATAATATTTTTGGTATTTTTATGATAAAGATGCAAAGTAAAATAAAAGCAAAGTAAAAAGCAAAGGAAATAATGAAGTATTGGAAGATTAAAATGATGAAGATAGACCCGGGGGCCATAGGTTTCACTAGTGGCTTCTCTCAAGAGCATAAGTATTTTACGGTGGGTGAACGAATTACTGTTGAGCAATTGACATAATTGAGCATAGTTATGAGAATATCTAGGTATGATCATGTGTATAGGCATCACGTCCGAGACAAGTAGACCGACTCCTGCCTACATCTACTACTATTACTCCACTCATCGATCGCCATCCAGCATGCATCTAGAGTATTAAGTTCATGAAAACAGAGTAACACCTTAAGCAAGATGACATGATGTAGAGGGATAAATTCATGCAATATGACAAAAACCCCATCTTGGTTTCCTCAATGGCAATAATACAATACGTGCCTTGCTGCCCCTACTGTCATTGGGAAAGGACACAACAAGATTGAACCCAAAGCTAAGCACTACTCCCATTGCAAGAAAGATCAATCTAGTAGGCCAAACCAAACTGATAATTCAAAGAGACTTGCAAAGATAACCAATTATACATAAAAGAATTCAGAGAATATTCAAACATTGTTCATAGATAATCTTGATCATAAACCCACAATTCATCGATCTCAACAAACACACCGCAAAAAGAAGATTACATCGAATAGATCTCCACAAGAGAGGGGGAGAACATTGTATTGAGATCCAAAAAGAGAGAAGAAGCCCTCAAGCTAATAACTATGGACCAGAAGGTCTGAGGTAAACTACTCACACTTCATCGGAGAGACTATGGTGTTGATGTAGAAGCCCTCTGTGATGGATGCCCCCTCCGGCGGATCTCCGGAACAGGCCCCAAGATGGGATCTCGTGGATACAGAAAGTTACGGTGGTGGAATTAGGGTTTTGGCTCCGTATCGTTTCGTTTGGGGGTACATAGGTATATATACGAGGAAGGAGTACGACGATGGAGCAACAGGGGGGCCACGAGGGTGGAGGGCGCGCCTGGGGGGGGGGGGTAGGCGCCCCCTACCTCGTGGCCTCCCTGTTGGTTGCTTGACGTAGGGTCCAAGTCTCCTGGGTCTTGTTCGTTCCAAAAATCACGTTCCTGAAGGTTTCATTCCGTTTGGACTCTGTTTGATATTCCTTTTCTTCGAAACCCTAAAATAGGCAAAAAATAGCAATTCTGGGCTGGGCCTCCAGTTAATAGGTTAGTCCCAAAAATAACATAAAAGTGGATAATAAAGCCCAATAATGTCCAAAACAGTAGATAATATAGCATGGAGCAATCAAAAATTATAGATACGTTAGAGACGTATCAAGCATCCCCAAGCTTAATTTCCGCTCGTCCTCGAGTAGGTAAATGAGAAAAAAGATAATTTTTGATGCGAAGTGCTACTTGGCATAATTTTAATGTAATTCTTCTTAATTTGTGGTATGAATATTCAGATTCGAAAGATTCAAGATAAAAGTTTAATATTGACATAAAAATAATAATACTTCAAGCATACTAACAAAGCAATCATGTCTTCTCAAAATAACATGGCTAAAGAAAGTTATCCCTACAAAATCATATAGTCTGGCTATGCTCTATCTTCACCACACAAAGTATTTAAATCATGCACAACCCCGATGACAAGCCAAGCAGTTGTTTCATACTTTTGACATGCTCAAACTTTTTCAATCTTCACGCAATACATGAGCGTGAGCCATGGATATAGCACTATATGTGGAATAGAATGGTGGTTGTGGAGAAGACAAAAAGGGAGAAGATAGTCTCACATCAACTAGGTGTCGGAGTAATGGGCCACGGGTAGGCTAACCTGAGGCCCAGAACCTTTCAAGACATCGGGGCTGACTGCGCCCCTCAAGACACCAGGATGGCGAACCGCCTTCCAGAGGACGGCTAAAGGAGCAGCCGACTGCCCGCATACGGCCGAGTCCTAGAGGCGAGGTCAAGACGGGCCGACTCCCGCCTGGCGGCTCCTAGAGGAGCCGGCCACGGGGAGTCGGCCCACGACACCAACAAAGCCCATGCCCACGTAAGGGGGGGTGGGATGGGGAGTGGCAATAGTGAAGCCCACTCCCTCCCCTTTTCATGGGATGGCAAGGCCACAGTGCGCCGTACCAGTGGAGATCTCCGTCCGGCGGGGCACTGTTGACGTGTCATCCATGACATCAGCAACAGTAGGCGGAGTCCTGCACCCACGATGGCATGTCGGTACGGTCTACGGACGATGGGCCCTACCGGTCAGCGAGAGTCCAGAAAACGGCAAGAGTGCCACCAGTCGGACCCGAAGGGAGCCGGCCCCCCGGAAGTCGGCCTGCCCCTCCCATGGGTCCCACGCGCTATTAATCAGACGAGACGGGGAGTGGCTATAGTAATCACCCGCCCGGTAGCAGGGTTGTAGCCACGACCCCATGACTAAGCCTGCGTCATTAGAAGCACGGCTACAATAATCAACAGCTGGCAGGACCCGCGAGCGGCGGGTACGGCCTGTCGGCTCCGTACCAGACCAGTCGGCGGGGCCCACCAGCCGGCGGGCCCCATCAATCGGCAGAGAAGCCGTCGGACGAAGAGACTGACGGTTGGGCCTTGTGCCCAGTCGGTTTACCATTGTACCCTCGGGGGTAGGCCTATATAAACCCCCCGGGGCACCCATGCAAAGGGTTCCGACCCATTACAACTAGATCAGACCTTAGAGAAGGAAGAGAGCTGGCCTAGCCTCCTCCTATCCACATATAAAACTCGAGGAGCACCATTGTACTCACTTTTGCCTTAGTGATCATGCGGAGACCCCGCAGAGCAGGACTAGGGGTGTTATCTCCTAGGAGAGCCCCGAACCTGGGTAAAGTTCGTCGGCGTACGTATCTACGCCTCATCCCGTTTCCAGGCACCGGCGACATTCTACTGGCCCCCACCATAATAAGCCAACCCCCGACATTTGGCGCCCACCGTGGGGCCTGGTGCACCGTCGTCCGGAGACCTGTTCTGGACGGGAACCCTTTTTCTCCCTGGCGAGCGCAGCCAGCCCGGCACGCCAGACGGAGTCTGCACCAACGCGCTGCATGGCGCTGAAATCGCCTGCGCGGCCAGTTGCCTCGCCGATCTTGTAGGCGAGGTCCGCCTCTCCGACGAGCCCGCATCCGACGAGGGCACAGGCGGCCCCGAGAGCCTCCTCGCGGGCCTCCTCGATCAACTTCACGTCGCCAGCGAGCCAGCTAGGGACTTGGAGTCCGTAGGCTCCACTGATCCGATGTTGGTCGACTCCGACACCGTGTCGCTTGACACGTTCCCCACCAATGTGGTGGTCTACGACGAGCCGCTTCCTCGCGTGGAGATCGGCGGAAGCACCATCACGGAAGTGCTTGTCATCGATCATGGCGAGCACTCCGGCGGGGCTGATTACGACCCGCTCCATGCGGCGCTGCAAGACCTGGCAGCGCCCATCCCTGAAGATGCCAACGCCGAGACGCTGGAGGCACGCCGCCTTCAGCTAGTCGAAGGCGCCAAAAAACTGGCCAGCATGAGACACCTGTCAGAAGCCTACCAGCGCGAGATGGACCGCGCGGTGGGCGGCACGCCGGCTCCAGCTGGGACTAGCCACCTTGGCACGGTCCAGCAGCGCGGTGCGGCTATCGCCGATCTGTTCGGGGCGAATCGCCCCGTCTACGCCACACCTGCGGTGGAGGACGAGCTGGACAAGTTCGAGGGCGAAGAGCGTCGCTTGATGACGGAGCGCGTGCAGCGACTCCTTGACACGGCTGCTAAGCACAACGTGGCCGTCTGCCACACTGATGCGCCACGCCGATGGAATGACAACCTGCTCCCACGCCGAGACCAAGGCGCGGAGTCTCGGACACTGACTGGCGGCGTCCGTGGAAGAAAATACAAGGAGTCAGCTGCCAGCCGCAGTCGGACTCACATCACCATAGAGCACGACCGAGACGGCCGCCCAAGAACAGTGGAACGACGGGATGACTGTCCGACTCCTCCCCCTCAGAGGGAACGGCGAGTCTCCCCGCTTCCTATTGATCAGCCGACGCTCGGCGACCGCCTTGGCCGCCGAGAGGGAGTCGGTGAGAACGACGCCCGCCATCGGATCGACCGTCTCCATCGATCCATGGCGCTTGAGGAAGACGATGAGTTGGGTCCGCCGTGTTTTGGCCCCCGCATCCGAGATGAGCCCTTCCCCAAAGGGTTCACGCTCCCCGGAGACACACCCAAGTACACCGGCTCCGTGAAGCCGGAGGACTGGCTGGTCGACTACTCCACGGCCGTCAGCATAGCAAACGGCAACAAGCATGTTGCTGTGAAGTACGTTCCACTCATGCTCCAGGGCACGACCCGGACATGGCTGGACAACTTAAGGCCTCGCAGCATCAACAGTTCGGTCGACTTCACCGACGCCTTCGTCCGCAACTTCACCAGCACGTATAAGCGACCTCCCAAGCCCCGCCAGCTCTCCTTGTGCGTGCAAGGCCCCAGCGAGTCAACTCGCGACCACCTCACGCACTGGGCCGAGCTCCGCAACTCTTGCAAGGGCATGCACGAGGTGCAGGCTATTGAGTACTTCACTGTAGGATGCCGAGAAGGCACCCTCCTCAAGCACAAGCTTCTCTGCGATGAGCCAGAAATACTCGACGAGCTACTGATCATAGCAGACAAATACGCCATGGCCGATTCTTCCATGAATACAAAGATTCAGGTCAGCGCAACTGGCAAAGTGGCTCCTCAGGCTCCCCAAACCCCAGCCGGAGACACCAGTCGGCGTCAACAGCAGAACGACCACAAGCGTAAAGCCCCCCCTCCCCCCCGCCGACTTCCACCAGTCGGCAGGTGGCAAGAATTGAAGACCAACAGCCGGAAGGGCAGCCTCCGCTCAGACGTCAGAAGGGCGACAAGTCCTACTGGCAGCCGGCTTTCTCATATGAGCAGACTCTGGATGGACCCTACAAGTTCCACAGTGGCGCGAAGCCGTCCAACCACACCACTCGGAAATGCCACTGGCTCACCAGGATCGCCAAGGGAGACGGCCTTATGCCTCCCCCACCTGCTGGGCAGCCGCCTCCCCCTCCGCCCAAGCAGCCGGCGGTCAGACCAGTCGGCCGCAGTGCAAGACGAGTACCCGGAAGAGCAGGGAGCATACGTCGTGTTCACCAGTGTGGCCGACGATCGACACAGTAGACGGCTGCAGCAGCAGGAGGTGAATGAAGTGGCTTCTGACACACCTAAGTTCATGCACTGGTCTGAGAAGCCCATCAGCTGGAGTCGGGCTGACCACCCCGAAGTAATGCCCAAACCCTACTCCTATGCCTTGGTTTTGGACGCCACCTTTGCCACCGACAAGCGAGCTGCTCGTTTTTCCAGAGTGCTGATGGACGGCGGCGGCAGCATCAACATCTTGTACAAAGACACCATGGAGAAGTTGGGAATCAGGCAGAGGCAACTGCAGTCCAGCCGGACGGTGTTCCACGGCATAGTCCCTGGCCTTTCCTGCTCGCCAATCGGCAAGATCTTGATCGACGTCCTCTTCGGAGACAAAGATCATTTCCGCCGCGAGTCAATATGGTTTGAGGTGGTGGACCTGGAGAGCCCATACAATGCAGTGCTTGGCTGGCCAGCCTTGGCCAAGTTCATGGCAGTCCCCCACTATGCCTACCTCAAGATGAAGATGCCGAGTTCCAAAGGGATTCTGACCATAACTGGCGACTACAAGAAGTCATCCGCCTGCGCATCAAAGAGCAGTCGGCTGGCTGAGTCCCTCGTGATCGCAGCTGAGAAGCGGCTGCTAGATCGAGTTGTGGCGATGGCAGGCAAGCAGCCAGAGAGGTCGCCTGATCCCAAAGAGTCGGAAGCTGAGGGCTTGTTCAAGCCGGCCAAGGAAACAAAGAAGATACCTTTGGACCCGAAGCACCCAGAGAGGTACGCTGTCGTAGGCGCCAACCTCGACAACAAATAGGAAGGCGAGCTCGTCGATTTCCTCCGTGAGAGTCGAGGCATCTTGGCATGGTCCCCCAAGGACATGCCAGGTGTCCCGACGGAATTCGCCGAGCACAAATTACACGTCCGATCTGATGCCAAACCAGTCAGACAGCCTTTACGCCGCTTGTCAGAAGAGAAGAGGAGAGTTGTTGGAGAAGGGATAGCCCGGCTGCTCGTAGCCGGCTTCATCATGGAAGTATTTTTCCCAGAATGGCTGGCCAACCCGGTCTTGGTACTGAAGAAAAACAAACAATGGCGAATGTGTATTGACTACACCAGCCTCAACAAAGCATTCCCCAAGGACCCGTTCGCGTTGCCAAGGATCGACCAAGTGATAGACTCCACAGCCAGATGCGAGCTGTTGAGCTTCTTGGATGCATACTCAGGGTATCACCAAATCAAGTTAAACCCAGCCGACAGGCTGAAGACTGCCTTCATCATACCATTTGGAGCTTTCTGCTACCTAACCATGACGTTCGGCTTGAGGAACGCCGGCGCCACCTTCCAACGATGCATGCAGAAGTGTCTCCTCAAGGAGCTCGGCAGAAATGCTCACGTCTACGTGGATGATGTGGTGGTAAAGACGGAGAAGCGTGGAACACTGCTGGAAGACCTCAAGGAGACCTTCGACAACTTGTGCCGATTCCAGATCAAGCTCAACCTGGAGAAATGCGTCTTCGGAGTACCAGCTGGCTAGCTCCTTGGTTTCCTGGTCTCCGAACGCAACATGGAATGCAACCCTGTGAAGATCAAGGCGATTGAAAGGATGGAGGTACCCAGCCAACTACTGGACGTACAAAAATTCATCGGCTGTTTGGCGTCCGTCAGCCGGTTCATCAGTCGGCTGGGCGAGAAGGCCCTTCCCCTGTACCAACTCATGAAGAAGACCACTTTTTTCGAGTGGAACCACAAGGCGGACGAAGAATTTGTCCAGCTAAAGAAGATGCTGGTGACTCCACCTGTTCTGGCGGCTCTGACTCCTAAGGAGCCCATGCTCCTCTACATCGCCGCCACCAGCCGAGTGGTCAGCACGGTCATTGTAGTAGAGCGCAAGGAGGAAGGAAAAGCACTACCAGTTCAGAGACCGGTATATTATTTGAGTGAAGTACTGTCGACCTCCAAGCAAAACTACCCCCACTACCAGAAGATGTGCTATGGTGTGCATTTTGCCGCCAAGAAATTGAAGCCTTACTTCCAAGAGCATCCAATCACTGTGGTCTGCACGGCTCCTCTAGCCGAGATCATCGGCAGCCGAGACGCTTCGGCACGAGTGGCCAAGTGGGCCATAGATTTGGCCCCCTACACCATCTACTACCAACCTCGCATTGCCATCAAGTCACAAGCGCTGGCCGACTTCTTCATCAACTGGGCCGAAACCCAGTATCTACCACCAGCGCCCGACTCCACCCATTGGCAAATGCACTTCGACGGCTCCAAGATGCGCACCGGCTTGGGAGCCGGCATCGTCCACACCTCTCCCAAGGGCGACAAACTCAAGTATGTGCTGCAAATCCATTTTTCCGCCTCCAACAACGTCACCGAGTACGAGGCACTCGTTCACGGGCTCTGGCTAGCCAAAGAGCTCGGCATTCACCGGATCCTATGTTATGGTGACTCTGACTTGGTGGTCCAGCAGTGTTCAGGCGATTGGGACGCCAAGTACGCAAACATGGCAAGCTACCGCTTCCTCGTACAGCAACTCAGTGGGTATTTTGAGGGATGTGAGTTTCTCCATGTACTAAGAAACGACAATGACCAAGCAGACGCCCTGGCGCGAATCGGCTCCACCCGTCAGGCGATATCGTCTGGCGTCGCCCTTCAATGCCTCCTCAAGCCGTCCGTCAAGCCATCACCGGAGTCAAACTCCATCTTCGTGCCAGCTCCTCCTGAAGTAGTCGGATCCGATTCAAGAGCCCGACATACGGCGCGAGAGTTTCGGCAGACGGCGCGGGGATCGTGGCAGTCGCACCCGGCCTGGGGACTGCGGCGGCCGGCCCGGAGACTTCAGAACCCGGCCCGGGGACTTCGCCAATTTGCCCGGGGACTTCATCGACGCAACAAGCGGCTGCCGACTCCAACCCGCCACTTCTCGGCCCACCCACCCTCGTCCAAGTCGCAGTCTTGGCGGTTGCAGAAATTGCAGCACCTTCATGGGCCCAACCGATCCTCAAATTCTTGGTGAACAAAGAGCTACCAGCCGATGAGATTTCGGCTCGGCAAGTACAATGCCGGGCGACAGCGTACGCCATCATCGATAGAGAGCTCGTCAGGCGCAGCATCACTAGTATTCATCAGCGGTGTGTGGAGCCAGAGCAAGGCCAGGCAATCCTCAAAGACATCCATCAAGGCGAATGTGGCCATCATGCGGCTTCAAGAGCACTCGTCGCCAAAGTTTTCCGCCATGGTTTCTTCTGGCCGACTACTCTTGAAGACGCCAAGTCTCTAGTCCAAAAATGCAAGGGGTGCCAGAAGTTCTGCTCTAAGCCTCATCATCCGGCTTCAGCACTCAAAACAATTCCTATTGCCTGGCCCTTTGCTGTTTGGGGCCTAGACATGGTCGGACCATTCAAGACGGCGCGAGGTGGTTTGACTCATTTACTTGTTGTAGTGGACAAGTTCACTAAGTGGATAGAAGCAAAACCAATAAAGAGTTTGAATGGTCCGACTGCTGTGACCTTCATCTCCGATATCACAATTCGGTATGGCATACCACACAGCATCATCACCGACAACGGCACAAACTTCGCCAAAAGGTGCCTCGGCCCGTTTTTGCGCGACGCAGGGCATCCGACTGGACTTAGCATTCGTTGCCCATCCGCGGTCCAACGGCCAAGTAGAGCGAGCAAACGGCCTAATCCTGTCCGGCATCAAGCCCCGGCTGGTCGAGCCTCTGGAGCGCTCGGCAGGCTGCTGGCTTGATGAGTTGCCAGCCGTCCTCTGGAGCCTACGCACGACTCCAAACAAGTCAACCGGCTTCACGCCCTTCTTCCTCGTCTATGGTGCCGAAGCTGTCATCCCAACGGACATAGAGTTCGACTCCCCTCGAGTCACCATGTATACCGAGGAGGAAGCAGAGGAAGCACGTCAAGACGGCGTCGATCTGCTGGAAGAGGGCTGGCTGTTGGCACTCAGCCGGTCCAGCATCTACCAGCAGAGCCTACGCCGATACTACAATCGGAAGGTCAAGCTGCAATATTTCCAAGAAGGAGACCTTGTGCTTCGGCTGATTCAGCGAACAGCTGGCCAGCACAAGCTCTCAGCACCTTGCGAAGGCCCCTTCATCATCAGCAAGGTGTTGGGCAATGACTCCTACTACCTGATCGACGCTCAGAAGCCCCAAGCACGCAAAAGAGGCGACTCCGGCAAGGAGACGGAGTGACCATGGAATGCAAATCTCCTCCGAAGATTTTACAGTTAATGCAGTATGTATCACGCTACCTTTTGTATTAAAGTACGAAGACTTCGGGCCCCTCGAGAAGATCTCGGGACTGCCTTCTTTTATCTATATGATAATGAGTTATGCCTATGAGTATGTTATTCTTTATCGCCTGGCACCGGTTTCGACTAGTCGGCCCGGGGACTTGCCGTCTTGAGCTATGAAATGACTTCCTGCAGCCGGACAAGTAGTGTGTGGCACTCAAGCCGTCTCGTGTTAGAAGCTACAGATCGCAGAGCGACTGACTGGCAAGTAGGAGTAAGGTAGGATGGGTGTCCATATGAAAAATGGCTAAGGACTCAAAGCATGCACATAGTTTAAGCCGGTTTCCAGCCTTTTGCAACTGACCCTCGAGTAGCCGGCTCGCCGTTTTCTAAATTAACTTGCTAAAAACTCTAAATGGCTAAGTACTTGCCTCCCAAAGAAGCCAAGTATTTGATCTAGCGGCAGTCCGCAGAGCAACTGTCCGACTAGCCAAACGGCAACCAAGGGAAGGCGGCAAAGGTAAAAGCTAAAGAGCAATAAGCAAGAAGAGATAGAACACGGATAAATATTTACATAGAAAGTCCCTTGGCCGAATCATCAAATAGGAGTTCAAAATACACCCACACCGAGTGGGTGGAATTGTGCAAAATAACAATTTCGTTGAGACTACTAAGCAGGAAAAACAAAGATAAAGTGGCAGCCTAGGAAGCCGCGGACGGACTCGGAGGACCAGAGGGGTCGGCGGTGCCAGTTGGCCGGGCAGTCGGCTGGTTGGTCTCCGCCTGATCACCCCTGGCGACAGCTGACTCAATTGTGCGCGGCTCGTTGCTGGAGGCGCGGTCGGGCTGGGGCTGGCCGTCTGCCTCGACCTCTGGCGCCTCCTCCTCGCCTTCCTCTTCGCCACTGGAGTCGATCACCTCCGCCGAGTCCTCGTCATCGTCCGGGTTCAGCCCAAACCACTCCGGCGGCGCCTCCTCGCCGTTCTCAGCCCGCTCTGGGACAAAGACACTGGTGTCGGTGTACTCAGCGATCGATGCGGCGCGCCTGACGAGATCGTCCTCCACCGTTGCCAGCTCTGCCTGAGCTTCCAGCCGGAACGTGGCTAACTGGCTAAACTCAGCCCAGGATACCACGCCTTGGCGAATTCCAAGGCCCGGCGGGCTCCAGCCCGGGCTGCAGAACCCTTTAAGGCCTCAAGACAGCCGGCTGCCACCACCAACCAGTCGGCAGTCTGGCTGGGGGTGCGCGGCGCCTGCATGTCCGGCCACAGGGCGGCAATCGCCTGGGCGCCGACGCATTGAAGCCGGCGCAGCATCCAATGGGCAGGCCGAAGATGGGCCTTGATGCTCAGAATCTGCTCGTTAAGAGTTCGGGGGGAGTCGGCGGCAACCTATGCGCCGTCCGCCCTCCGTGCTTCACGATCAGCCTCGATGGCCTGATTGGCGGCGTCAGAATGTCCGGGGAAGAAGTCTGCTAAGGAAGAAGAGCAAAGAAACAAAGTTAAAAATTTGAGGCCAACTCGACTAGAAGTCGGCAGCCCGGAAAAGGAAGCAAATGGAAGATCACCATCGACAAGATCATCGATTGCCTGGAAGCCGGAGACCAGCGTCGCCTCCTTGTCAGTCCAGGAGGAGCGCTCGGACGCAAAATCAGCAAGAAGGGCGGTCTCCTTGTCCTCCGCCTCCTTCTGGGCCCTCTGGAGCAGCTCCTTTTGCTCCGCCAGCTGCGTAGCCAGCCGGTCGCGCTCCTTCGTCAGCCGGCCGCACTCCTCCTCCCTAACGCGCAGCGCGGTTTTGACTTCGTCCAGCTGCTGCTGAAGGGCGGTGTTGGCCTCTGAAAAAAGAGGGGGAGGGATGTCAGTCGTCAGCAAAGAAGAAAGGTCGCCGGGGAGATCCGGCCCGACTGCTCAGCAGTCGGCCCGAATCTCGGGGACTACAACCCGCGGGTGCGCCAGCGCGCCCCTGCAGAGAAAGAAGAAAACTCACCCCGGCTGTCCGACAAGTCGGCGGTCCGCTTGGCCAGCTACTCAACATTGGCGTTAAAGGAGGTCACGCGAAGATTGTGGTAATCCTGCATCAAAATTTTAGAAAAAAAAACATTGGTACTTGGAACTCACCAATTAGAGTTCCGAGCCGCCTGCTCAACAGCCGGCCCAAAACTCGGGGTCTACACCCAGTGGGTGCGCTGGCGCGCCCCCACAAAGAAAAAACAAGGAAGCAAAGCAAAGAAAGGATGCGTACCCGGATGGCCGTTCGTGACTCCAGGTATGCCTTGGTGCACTCCTTGATGGCATCGCCCTTGGCCCGGAGCTTGGCTTGGACGTCCAAGAGCGCCCGGTTCAACGGGCCCGTCCCGCCTCCCCACACCTCGGTGTCCGGGATCGAGGAGCTCGCAGCGCCGGTCTCCAGAGGACGCGGCGCTGAGGCCGCCTTCGCGAGACGGCGGCGCGTCGGTGTACCGACCTCGAGGGCCAGGCCCGCGACCGTCGCGCCTCCGGTTGGCGGCACTGGCGGATCCGCCGGTTGTCTGCCTGGCGCGCCTCCGGATGGTGGCGGTGGCAGCACAATGACCTCCGGCGTAGCGGCGACGTCGACGTCCCTCCCATGACCGGGTTCTCGTCGCCGGCTTCCCTAGTCTGCGTCGAGAACTCCGGTGGCGGTGGTGCGGAGTTCAAGGGGACGACAAACACCGCCGACTGGCGGCGTGCGGCTTCCTCCTCGCGCTTCTTCTCCGCATCAGCAGCCTCGGCCTCCGCCAGCTTCTTCAGGGCGGCAGCCTCCGCCTTGTCGGCTTCCGCCTTCTTCAGGCGGGCGGCTTCCCGCGCCTCACGCGCCTCCCGCGCGTTCCGCTCCGTCGCCTCCCGGAGGTCGGCGGCGGGGTCAACCCGCAGGGTGGTGGAGGAGGTCTCCGCCGACTTCACGACGGAGCCGGCGGCCGACTTCTCAAGGGAGAGAGGGGCCCTAAAGACAGAAAACAAAGTAAAAGAAATTTCAGACAGACTCAATAAAGAAATATGAAGATACGAGAGGAGGTGGTGCTTACGCTGAAATAAGCTGCGGCGTCTTCACCAGCTTGTGGAAGCGGTTGGCCTTTGCGGCCGCCTCGTCCCGCTTGGTCGCCGCGGCTGAGCCCTTGGGCTTCTTTGGCCGGCTGCCAAACAGGCTCGCCCCGGCCCTGCGCTTCTTGCTGCCGCCTTGTGCGTCCGGCGGAACTGACGAGCCCGCGCCCGACTGGCCGGCTCCTGGCTGGTGGCGTGGGACGACCTCCTCGTCATCATCGGGCCAGTCCTCGAGACTGGCCCCAAGTCTTAGGCTGCCCGCTGCACTGCCTCCTCCCTCGGCGTCGTCCTCCAGGGCCGCCGCCCCCAGGTCAGGGTCGTCAACATCACTCTCCGCCTGGTCAGGGAGGAATTCGTGGTCCGGCCTCGCGGTGCCGGCTACTGCTGGAGGAGGGGGTTCGGACCAAAGCCGGCTGGTCAGATCGGACAAAACAGACTCGGCAACGAAGAAGTCAGAGAGAAAGAGAAAAAGAAAACGACTCACCAGAGGCGGAGGGGCGGCACGTGAATAAGTCTCCTTGCCGAACTGCCACTCTTCGTTGAGGTCGCAGCTCGCAAGGTAGTTCACCATGTAGGCTACCTCCTCGTGAGGCATCACCTTGGTGCACATTCGGCTCGGGTCTCGGTGCCCTCTCATCTAACAGATCATGTGGGGGCGACTTTGGAGGGGCAGCACGCGGCGCGCCACGAAGGCGGCCAGCAAGTCCGGCCCGGTCAGGCCCTCCGACTGCACCAGTACTCGAAGCCGTGCAACGGCACCGGCTCCCGCATGCGTCAATGTCCCGGCCCGGTACGACCAGTTGGGTTGCCTCCCAGCTGGCGGCCGGCTACGAAGGCCGGCAGGTTGATCCAGTCGCCCTCCACGGAGACGTTCTTCACGTAGAAGTACGACCGCTGCCACATCTTCACCGACTTGATCAGCTTAATGGAGGGAAACGGGTTGTCGGCCCCCGACCTCCGCACGGCGATGAACGTGCCGCACTGAGCCGGCACGCCCGCGGCCTGGATGCTGAGCTTGGAAAATAAGAACTCCCCCCAGAGCTCCATGGTGGGGAGAACGCCGATGAAGCCCTCTTACAAGGTGACGAAGGCGGACAGCAACACCATCGTGTTGGGGTTGAGGTGGTGAGGCTGGAGTCCGTAGAACTCAAGGAAGGAGCGGAAGAAGTTGCTCACCGGCAGGCCCAGACCGTGCAGGCAGTGCGAGCGGAAGACGACCCGCTCGCCCTCCTGTGGCGCCGGCGAGATCTCTCCCCTCCGCACGAGGCGGACCTTCACGAGGTCCTCGCCAGGCAGTCGACGTGTCTTGCGGAGGAAGTCGATGTGATCCTTGTGGACCTCCAAACCATCCCAGGTGTCGGAGTGCGCCGTCGGGGGCGTAACGGCGCAGGTAGAGCTCATCATGAGCGGACCGCCGCGACGTTCGACGAGGTTCGAGGAGCGGAGAGGGAGAAGAAGCAGAAGAAGCAGTGGGGAGGTGGGACGTGCGTGCTCCGCCGCTTCCCCTCCTCCCCCTATTTATATCCCAGTGGGCTGCGAAGCCGAGGGGCAGTAGTGGGATTTACTGCACCCACTACTCCATGCCCCCCATGTTTGTCACGCAAACTTACTGCGCGCTTTAATTCCGTGGGAACCTCAACCGCCCCCACGGCCGCAGCGGATCCGCTCGCATGCCGAGGCATGGTAGTGGCGGGCCCCACCTGCAGACATGTCCTATCTCGCGGATGGGTAGGCGGGCTGGCCCGGTGACTGGTTGCCACATGGCAGGCACAGAGTGGATGGCAGTCAGAAAGCTTAGCTCATACGCTACCGAGTTCCCGCCGGGGGATTCGAAAGCATTTTTTGAACTAGTTAAAGTCAGGCGACTCCGACTCCTACCAGTCGGCGCGGCAGAAGTCAAACAAGGTCTCACCTCAAGCACTCGGAGAAACAAACTGCTGAGGCTCATCGGCTGATCGTCCGTGGCGCCTCACCAGCTTCGGGGACTACTGTCGGAGTAACGGGCCACGGGTAGGCTAACCCGAGGCCCAGAACCTTTCAAGACATCGGGGCTGACTGCGCCCCTCAAGACACCAGGATGGCGAGCCGCCTTCCAGAGGCCAGCTAAAGGAGCAACCGACAGCCCGCATACGGCCGAGTCCTGGAGGCAAGGTCAAGATAGGCCGACTCCCACCTGGCGGCTCCCAGAGGAGCCGGCCACGGGGAGTTGGCCCACGACACCAACAAAGCACATGCCCACATAAGGGGGGATGGGATGGGGAGTGGCAACAGTGAAGCCCACTCCCTCCCCTTTTCATGGGATGGCAAGGCCACAGTGTGCCGTACCAGTGGAGATCTCCATCCGGCGGGGCACTGTTGTCGTGCCGTCCCTGACATCAGCAACAGTAGGCAGAGTCCTGCACCCACGACGGCCTGTTGGTACGGTCTACGGACGATGGGCCCTACCGGTTAGCAAGAGTCCAGAAGACGGCAAGAGCGCCACCAGTCGGACCCGAAGGCAGCCGCCCCCCTGGAAGTCGGCCTGCCCCTCCCACGGGTCCCACGCGCCATTAATCAGACGAGACGGGGAGTGGCTACAGTAATCACCCGCCCGGTAGCAGGGCTGTAGCCACGACCCCATGACCAAGCCTGCGTCATTAGAAGCACGGCTACAGTAATCAACAGCCGGCAAGACCTGCGAGCGGCGGGTACGGCCTGTCGGCTCCGTACCAGACCAGTCGGCGGGGCCCACCAGTCGGCGGGCCCCAGCAGTCGGCAGAGAAGCCGGCGGACG
Organism: Triticum urartu; assembly: GCF_056163025.1. Lineage (NCBI taxonomy): Eukaryota > Viridiplantae > Streptophyta > Magnoliopsida > Poales > Poaceae > Triticum > Triticum urartu. The sequence continues at coordinate 685,693,486 of NC_141874.1, forward strand.
AAGAGACTGACGGCTGGGCCCTGCGCCCAGTCGGTTTACCATTGTACCCCTGGGGGGTAGGCCTATATAAACCCCCGGGGCATCCATGCAAAGGGTTCCGACCCATTAGAACTAGATCAGACCTTAGAGAAGCAAGAGAGCTGGCCTAGCCTCCTCCTGTCCACATATACAGCTCGAGGAGCACCATGGTACTCACTTTCGCCTTAGTGATCATGTGGAGACCCCGCAGAGCAGGACTAGGGTGTTATCTCCTAGGAGAGCCCCAAACCTGGGTAAAGTTCGTCGGCGTACGTATCTACGCCTCATCCCGTTTCCAGGCACCGGCGACGTTCTACTCGCCCCCACCATGATAAGCCATCCATTGGCATATGTCGCACCCAACCACCGACACTAGGCGTATCAACGGGCTATGGAGATGCCCATCAATAGATATCAATGTGAGTGAGTAGGGATTGCCATGTAACGGATGCACTAGAGCTATAAGTATATGAAAGCTCAACAAAAGAAACTAAGTGGGGGAATCATAGTCTCCATCATCCTTTCCTCACTGGGACAATGCTCTAATAATGATGATCATCAAACTTTTATTTTCTTACAACTCAACAATTACAACTCGATACTTAGAACAAAATATGACTCTATATGAATGCCTCCGACGGTGTACCGGCATATGCAATGAATCAAGAGTGACATGTATGAAAGAATTATGAATGGTGGCTTTGCCACAAATATGATGTCAACTACATGATCATGCTAAGCAATATGACAATGATGGAGTGTGTCATAATAAACGGAACGGTGGAAAGTTGCATGGCAATATATCTCGGAATGGCTATGGAAATGCCATAATAGGTAGGTATGGTGGCTGTTTTGAGGAAGGTATATGGTGAGTGTATGATACCGGTGAAAGGTGCGCGGTATTAGAGAGGCTAGCAATGGTGGAAGGAAGAAAAGTGTGTATAATAATCCATGGACTCAACATTAGTCATAAAGAACTCATATACTTATTGCAAAAATCTACAAGTTATCAAAGCAAAGTATTACGCGCATGCTCCTAGGGGGTAGATTGGTAGGAAAACACCATCGCTCGTCCCCGACCGCCGCTCATAAGGAAGACAATCAAAAAATAAATCATGCTCCGACTTCGTCACATAAGCTTCACCATACGTGCATGCTACGGGAATCACAAACTTTAACACAAGTATTTCTCAAATTCACAACTACTCAACTAGCACAACTTTAATATCACCATCTTCATATCTCAAAACAATTATCAAGCATCAAACTTCTCATAGCATTCAACACACTCATAAGAAAGTTTTTACTATTCTTGAATACCAAGCATATTAGGATTATTTAAGAAAATTACCATGCTATTTAAGACTCTCAAAATAATCTAAGTGAAGAATGAGAGATCAATAGTTTCTATAAAACAATTCCACCATCGTGCTCTAAAAAAACATAAGTGAAGTACTAGAGCAAAACTATATAGTTGAAATGATATAAGCGAAGCACATAAAGTATTCTAACAAATGCTAAATCTTGTATGGCTCTCTCAAAAGGTGTGTACAACAAGGATGATTGTGGTAAACTAAAAAGCAAAGACTCAAATCATACAAGACGCTCCAAGCAAAACACATATCATGTGGTGAATAAAAATATAGCTCCAAGTAAAGTTACCGATAGAAGTAGACGAAAGAGGGGATGCCTTCCGGGGCATCCCCAAGCTTTGGCTTTTAGGTGTCCTTAGATTATCTTGGGGGTGCCATGGGCATCCCCAAGCTTAGGATCTTGACACTCCTCGTTCCATAATCCATCAAATCTTTACCCAAAACTTGAAAACTTCACAACACAAAACTTAAAGTAGAAAATCGCGTGAGCTCCATTAGCGAAAGAAAACAAAAGACCACTTCAAGGTACTGTAATGAACTCATTCTTTATTTATATTGGTGTTAAACCTAATGTATTCCAACTTCTCTATGGTTTATAAACTATTTTGCTAGCCATAGATTCATCAAAATAAGCAAACAACTCACGAGAAACAGAATCTGTCAAAAACAGAACAGTCTGTAGTAATCTGTAGCTAGCGCAAGATCTGGAACCCCAAAAATTCTAAAATAAATTTCTGGACGTGAGGAATTTATCTATTAATAATATGCAAAAATAATTAACTAAATATCACTTTCCAAATAAAAATTGCAGCAGTTCTCGTGAGCGCTAAAGTTTCTGTTTTTTTACAGCAAGATAACAAGACTTTCCCCAAGTCTTCCCAACGGTTCTACTTGGCACAAACACTAATTAAACACAAAAAACACAACCAAAACAGATGCTAGGTAAATTATTTATTGAATAACAGCAAGGAAAAATATTGGGTTGTCTCCCAACAAGCGCTTTTCTTTAAAGCCTTATAGCTAGGCATAATATTTCAATGATGCTCACATGAAAGACAAGAATTGAAGCACAAAGAGAGCATCATAAAGCACGTGACGAACACATCTAAGTCTAACATACTTCCTATGTATAGGCATCTTATAGGCAAACAACTTATCAAGGCAAGCAAAAACTAGCATATGCAAGGAAATGGAAAGAAACAATAGCTATCTCAACATAACGAGAGGTAATTTAGTAACATGAAAATTTCTACCACCATATTTTCCTCCTCGTAATAATTACATGTAGGATCATAAGCAAATTCAACAAAATAGCTATCACATAAAATATTTTCAACACGATCCCAATGCATGCAAAGTTGACCCTCTTCCAAAATAGTGGGATTAACATTAACTAAAGTCATGACCTCTTCAAACCCACTTTTATCAAAAACTTCATAAGATTGAACATTATCCAAATATGTGGGATCTAAAGTTGACACTCTTCCAAACCCACTTTTAGTATTACTAGAAACACTATTATCAATCTCATAATCATCATGGGGAGTAAATAAATTTTCAAGATCAAAAGAATAATCACCCCAATCATGATCATTGCAACAAGTAGAGGACATAGCAAAACTAGCATTCCCAATCTTAGGGTTTTGCATATTATTAGCACAATTTACAAAAATAGAATTTATAATAAAATCATTGCAATCATTCTTTTTATTCAAAGATCTATCGTGAATCGCTTCATAAGGTAATTCATCACACTTTTCAGATTCATGAATTTCAAGCAAAACCTCATAAAGATAATTTAGTGCACAAAACTCACTAGCAATTGGTTCATCATAATTGGATCTCTTAAAAATATTAGCAAGCGGATGAGGATCCATAGATCTTAGGTTCTCTATTTAGCAATAAATAAATAACTATTCCAACCAAACGAGCAAACGAGCCAAGTAAGACATTAAAGAAAATGGAAAAAGGGCAAATGGAAAAGAGAGGGCGAGTAAAATGGCAACGGTGAAGTGGGGGAGAGGAAAACGAGAGGCAAATGGCAAATAATGTAATGCGGGAGATAGGGGTTTGTGATGGGTACTTGGTATGTTGACTTTTGCGTAGACTCCCCGGCAACGGCGTCAGAAATCTTCTTGCTACCACTTGAGCACTGCGTTGGATTTCCTTGAAGAGGAAAGGATGATGCAGCAAAGTAGCGTAAGTATTTCCCTCAGTTTTTGAGAATCAAGGTATCAATCCAGTAGGAGGCTACGGGCGAGTCCCTCGTACCTGCACAAAACAAATAACTCCTCGCAACCAACGCGATAAGGGGTTGTCAATCCCTTCGCGGTCACTTACGAGAGTGAGATCTGATAGATATGATAAGATAATATTTTTGGTATTTTTATGATAAAGATGCAAAGCAAAATAAAAGCAAAGTAAAAGGCAAAGGAAATAACTAAGTATTGGAAGATTAATATGATGAAGATAGACCCGGGGGCATAGGTTTCACTAGTGGCTTCTCTCAAGAGCATAAGTATTTTACGGTGGGTGAATGAATTACTGTTGAGGAATTGACATAATTGAGCATAGTTATGAGAATATCTAGGTATGATCATGTGTATAGGCATCACGTCCGAGACAACTAGACTGACTCCTGCCTACATCTACTACTATTACTCCACTCATCGACCACTATCCAGCATGCATCTAGAGTATTAAGTTCATGAAAACAGAGTAACGCCTTAAGCAAGATGACATGATGTAGAGGGATAAATTCATGCTATATGATAAAAAAACCATCTTGTTATCCTCGATGGCAACAATACAATACGTGCCTTGCTGCCCCTACTCTCACTGGGAAAGGACACCGCAAGATTGAACCCAAAGCTAAGCACTTCTCCCATTGCAAGAAAGATCAATCTAGTAGGCCCAACCAAACTGATAATTCGAATAGAATTGCAAAGATAACCTATCATACATAAAAGAATTCAGAGAATATTCAAATATTGTTCATAGATAATCTTGATCATAAACCCACAATTCATCGGTCTCAACAAACACACCGCAAAAAGAAGATTACATCGAATAGATCTCCACAAGAAAGGGGGAGAACACTGTATTGAGATCCAAAAAGAGAGAAGAATCCATCTAGCTAATAACTATGCACCCGAAGGTCTGAGGTAAACTACTCACACTTCATCGGAGAGGCTATGGTGTTGATGTAGAAGCCCTCCGTGATGGATGCCCCCTCCGGCGGAGCTCCAGAACAGGCCCCAAGATGGGATCTCACGGATATAGAAAGTTACGGCGGTGTAATTAGGGTTTTGGCTCCGTATCTGATCATTTGGGGGGTACATAGGTATATATAGGAGGAAGGAGTACGTCGGTGGAGCAACAGAGGGCCCACGAGGGTGGAGGGCACACCTGGGGGGGGGGGGTAGGCGCGCCCCCTACCTCGTGGCCTCCCTGTTGGTTGCTTGACGTAGGGTCCAAGTCTCCTGGGTCTTGTTCGTTCCAAAAATCACGTTCCCGAAGGTTTCATTCCGTTTGGAATCCGTTTGATATATTCCTTTTCTTCGAAACCCTAAAATAGGCAAAAGAAACAACAATTCTGGGCTGGGCCTCCGGTTAATAGGTTAGTCCCAAAAATAATATAAAAGTCGATAATAAAGCCCAATAAAGTCCAAAACAGTGGATAATATAGCATGGAGCAATCAAAAATTATAGATACATTGGAGACGTATCACGTGACTGTGCAACGCACCTGATACGGGATCGAATCCATCGAAGATCAAGTCTCCGCAGATGTGGCAGTATAGTTTAAGTTTCCAAACCTGACCTGACGGCCAGGGGCGTAGCTCTCGATCTGCTCCAGAGGGCCAAGCAAGTTGGCCCGTAGCACGAAGCCGCCGAATACGAAGATCTGTTTGGGGAGAAAACCCTAGATCGCATCATTGCCGACGATCGAAGGAGCCATCCAACCTTACGGTGACGACACAGTGGAAATCTCAATGAAAGCACCAATGTCGGTGTTAAACCCGGCGGATCTCGGGTAGGGGGTCCCGAACTGTGCGTCTAAGGCAGATTGTAACCGGAAGCAGGGGACACAATGCCCAGGTTCGGGCCCTCTCGATGGAGGTAATACCCTACTTCCTGCTTGATTGATCTTGATGATATGAGTATTACAAGAGTTGATCTACCACGAGATCGTAGAGGCTAAACCCTAGAAGCTAGCCTATGATTATGATTGTTCTTGTCCTACGGACTAAACCCTCCGGTTTATATAGACACCGGAGGGGGCTAGGGTTGCACAGAGTCGGTTACAAGGGAGGAGATCTACATATCTGAATTGCCAAGCTTGCCTTCCATGCAAAGGAGAGTCCCACCCAGACACGGGACGAAGTCTTCAATCTTGTATCTTCATAGTCCAATAGTCCAGCCGAAGGATATAGTTCGGTTGTCCGAGGACCCCCCTAATCCAGGATTCCCTCAGTCGGGGCCACCACCCCACTGCCGGCCATCACCAGCTCCACCACCGCGGCCCGAAGGCGGGAGGTGGCTGTCGTGGCCGCCACCCCACTGCCGGCCATCACCAGCTCTGCCACCATGGCAAAAGGTGGGAGGTGGCCGTCGAGGCCACCACCCCATCATTGGCCGCCGTGGCCGCCAGCCCACCGTCGACCACCGGGATCATCACCCGCTCCGCCACCGCCGCCTGAAGGAGGTAGGCGGAGGTGGAGGCCCCCACGTGTGTCAGCGACCTTGCGCGCTACATCGAGTTCCTGCGGTAGGAGGAGGGACGCCTCGTCGAGCATGCAAAGAGCCTTACCGCAGCCATGGACGCAACACACGCTGACGTAGAGACGAGGAATCATGAGATCTACGAGCAGTCCGGTCGCTTCGAGAGGGATCGTCTAGAGCGGCAGTGGGCGTTCGAGCTGGCGAGCGTCGCTGAACGTGCAGCAGCGGCAGACACCGTATTGCATTTTTCCAGCTCGTCGGTAGGCTCCTCCTCCTCTGCTTCTTACTAAGTGCGCTCGGCGGAGGAGAGGCTGCCGGAAGTAGCACAAAGCCCCTCCGTAGTAGTAGTATTTAGTGGCTATTTTGTTTAGTTCATATGACTATAGATGTGGTGGGACTATACAACGTACTTAAAATTAGCTACTATATATAATTGAACTAGCTATTTCAGTATGTGGTTGGCAACAATTGGGGAAAAATTTGGTCGGTTCAGCTGTCGAGTTGAATTGTTTGTATAAATTAAAAAAGACTGCTTAATCTATGAATGAACTATATGCTTAATTACTAAATTTTGGTTGCAAAAATTAGATAGTGCTAGTGATTTTTAGCTGCATATTTTGACAAATCGCAGTGTTACAATGATTGAAAAATGGCAATGTTACTAGATCAACAAATGTCAATCTTTCCAGTTTAACAAATGGCAACATACCCAATATGACATAGGAAAATCTTACCAAATTGTTTGTACGTGGTTGCACACGGGTCATTCAAAACAACCGTTTGCGTTGAAGGGATGCACAAATCCTGCGCTGTGAATTTTCCCTCGACTTAAGGGGGAAGAACATATCTGTCACTTTGCATACGAGTGTTCTATCTAAAACATTTGCGATCAAGAGCTGCAGAAATCCACTCAACACATTTTCTCTTGGCTTCCTGGGGAAGCTGTCGGTTTGCATACGGGTGTTCTAACTAAAACGTTTGCAATCAAGAGCTGCACAAATCCCGCTAGGCACATTTTCCCTTGGCTTCCTAGGGAAGTTGTCGGTTTGCATACCGGTGTTCTAACTAAAATGTTTGCGATGAGTGTTCTATATTTAAAAACCGTATTAAACTGCGGCTTGGGCACCATTAATGGAGAGGATGTGAGCAAGGCGGGCAGCCATGGAAGTCAAAGGGCTCGCTTCCTGGTGAGTCTGCGCGGCGTACAGCTCGCACGCTTCCCGGTTATCCTCCGCAATGGAGTATACTGCTCGCACGCCTCCCATTTAGTCAAGCACTCAAGCACCTGTCCGCACGGCACCTCCTAGCCACTAAAATAGTGAGACGTTGTGTCGTGTGAATGGTTAACAAAACGCACACAATTTAAACTAGATGATTCCCCGCGCGTTGTTGTGGGAACTATTGCCAAAAATTGATGTTTTACTCCACAAACCAACTCTCCTAAAAGGATCAGCAAAATAGTTTGATTCTCTTTTGACAGCCATAAGTTAGAATGATATTACTGTAGTGGTACACAGGAAAGATTGATCGTCCGAAATTGTATCATTCAAAGTTTGGAGAATAGGCGAATAATCAAATTTAAGGATTATATGGTCATAATAACCCACGGAGCAACTTTCAACGCTTCAACTAAAACATCACCACCTAGATATCACACATGTCTTGATTGTGCAAAATCTCCATCAAAACTCACATGTGAATTTACTTTGATTCATCTCGCAACAGTAGGTAGACAAATGTCATTAGTCCAAATAGAATAGTAAGGTTCTGCCTTCTAAACATATTATGGATTGGAACTATGGAGAAAAATGAACATCCAGTTATCTTGCATTACCTTTAAAAATGGCATAATTCAGGTGGTGCCAAACTTACGAAGTGTTCATCTACCTTGTCGACTATATTAAGAAATGAAACTGGTCTCACCGTAGTAAAGAACTCAGAAGGTAGCTCCAGACCACACTGAGTGCGTAGTAAATTTTACTTCCCAACCATTCCTCATCGGGGGAATTTATACTTGAGACATGAGCAAGAGTGAGAAAGAGAGAAAATGATTAAAACGTTACATAGTATGGGTAAACATTTTGTTCAAAACATGTAAATTTCTTTCTGTGTATAACCATTTTCATCTACATCATCACGTGCACTTTCACAAAGAAATATCATTAGACATCTTCCGTGATGCATGGTAGTAAGATATGTGCAAATGTGAACCTAAAAAGGGAAACAAAAGAAAATGAGTTGCATTAAGAGGATGATAGCATTGTCTTCCTCAATGGTTTAGTAACATGGTTGATAAAATCTAATGTTGTACGCAAACACACTGTATCAGGGAAAAATAGATCAATAGGTAACATTTTTATACACATTAATTGATGAGGGATCTCTGATGTACCTAGATAGTCACTACACCGGTATACTTTCTGTAGTAGTTGACTGCATTTTATATGTCGTGATACCCCTTGTGACAACAGTGCTCCTTTTCATAAGAATTCATATGACCGAACAAAAGGAAATCAAGGATATGCTCCAGCGCCATATGACATAAAACCATCAGTCGGAAATGTGGAGACATGCCAGGAAAATTTATTTGGATCCATCTCTAGCAATGGCCTTCCTGCAAATGACACATGACGACGAGTAAAATTTCATGAAAATCTAGTTATGTAGATCTACATCCAATCTGACTGAGAACATGGATATGGCAGATCAAGATGAGCTACATGATGTTGGGGAATAGAGTAATTTCAAAAAAATCCTACATGAAGGAAATATGCCCTAGAGGCAATAATAAAGTTATTATTTATTTCCCTATTTCATTATAAATGTTTATTATTCATGCTAGAATTGTATTAAGCGGAAACATAATACATGTGTGAATACATAGACAAACATAGTGTCACAAGTATGCCTCTACTTGACTAGCTCATTGATCAAAGATGGTTAAGTTTCCTAACCATAGACATGAGTTGTTATTTGATCAATGGGATCACATCATTAGGAGAATGATGTGATTGACTTGACCCATTCTGTTAGCTTAGCACTTGATCGTTTGTTTACTGCTATTGCTTTCTTCATGACTTATACATGTTCTTATGACTATGAGATTATGCAACTCCCGGATACCCGAGGAACACTTTGTGTGCTACCAAACGTCACAACGTAACTACGTGATTACAAAGGTGCTCTACAGGTGTCTCTGATGGTACTTGTAGACTTGGCATAGATCAAGATTAGGATTTGTCACTCCGATTGTCGGAGAGGTATCTCTGGGCCCTCTCGGTAATACACATCACTATAAGCCTTGCAAGCATGATAACTAATGAGTTAGTTACCGGATGATGTATTACGGAATGAGTAAAGAGACTTGCCGGTAACGAGATTGAACTAGGTATTGGGATACCGACGATCTAATCTAGGTTAAGTAACATACCGATGACAAAGAGAACAACGTATAGTGTTGTGCAGTTTGACCGATAAAGATCTTCGTAGAATATGTAGGAACCAATATGAGCATCCCGGTTCCGCTATTGTTTATTGAACGGAGACGTGTCTCGGTCATGTCTACATAGTTCTCGAACCCATAGGGTTCGCACGCTTAAAGTTCTGTGATGATCAGTTTTATGAGTTTATATGTTTTGATGTACCGAAGGTAGTTTGGAGTCCCGAATTTGATCACGGACATGACGAGGAGTCTCTAAATGGTCGAGACATAAATATTGATATATTGGAAGCCTACATTTGGACATCGGAATAGTTCCGAGTGAAATCGGGATTTTACCAGAGTACCGGAGGGGTTACCGGAACCCCCCGGGGACTAATGGGCCTTGTTGGGCCATAAGGGAAAGAGAGAGGGGGCGGCCTAGGGCAGGCAGAGTGCCCCTTCCCCCTGTCCGAATTGCACTAGGAGAAGGGGGGGCAGCGCCCCCCTTTCCTTCTCTTTCTCTCCTTGCCTTTCCCCCTCCAAGTAGGAGTAGGAAAGGGAGGAATCCTACTCCTACTAGGAGGAGGATTCCTCCTCCTAGGAGCGCCAACAAGGGCCGGCCGGCCTCCCCCTTGCTCCTTTATATACAGGGGCAGGAGACACCTCTAAACACACAAGTTGATCACAAAGATCTCTCCCAGCCATGTGCGGTGCCTCCCTCCACCATAACCCACCTCGGTCATTCTGTAGCAGTCTTTAGGCGAAGCCCTGCTATAGTAACTTCATCAACATCGTCACCACACCGTCGTGATGACGAAACTCTTCCCCAAGCTCTACTGGATTGTGAGTTCGTGGGACGTCACTGAGCTGAACGTGTGCAGAACGCGGAGGTGCCGTACGTTTGGTACTGAGGATCGGTCGATCGTGAAGACGTATGACTACATCAACCGCGTTATCATAACGCTTCCGCTTAACGATCTACGAGGGTATGTGGACAACACTCTCCCCTCTCGTTGCTATGCATCACCATGATCCTGTGTGTGCGTAGGAAATTTTTTGAAATTACTACGTTCCCCAACAGTGGTATTAGAGCCAGGTTTTATGCTTAGGTGTTATATGCACGAGTAGAACAGAAGTGAGTTGTGGGCGATACAAGTCATACTGCTTACCAGCATGTCAAACTTTGGTTCAGCGGTATTGTTGGATGAAGCGGCCCGGACCGACATTACGCGTACGCTTATGCGAGACTGATTCTACCGATGTGCTTTGCACACAGGTGGCTGGCGGGTGTCAATTTCTCCAACTTTAGTTGAACCGAGTGTGGCTACGCCCAGTCCTTGAGAAGGTTAAAACAACACCAACTTGACGAACTATCGTTGTGGTTTTGATGCTTAGGTAAGAACGGTTCTTGCTCAGCCCATAGCAGCCACGTAAAACTTGCAACAACAAAGTAGAGGACGTCTAACTTGTTTTCTCAGGGCATGTTGTGATGTGATATGGTCAAGACATGATGCTATATTTATTGTATGAGATGATCATGTTTTGTAACGGAGTTATCGGCAACTAGCAGGAGCCATATGGTTGTCGCTTTATTGTATGAAATGCAATCGCCCTGTAATTGCCTTACTTTATCACTAAGGGGTAGCGATAGTCATAGAAGCAATAATTGGCGAGACGACAATGATGCTATGATGGAGATCAAGGTTTCGTCCCGGTGATGATGGTGATCATGATGGTGCTTCGGAGATGGAGATCACAAGCACAAGATGATGATGGCCATATCATATCACTTATATTGATTGCATGTGATGTTTATCCTTTGTGCATCTTATTCTGCTTTGTTTGATGGTACTATTATAAGATGATTTCTCACTAAATTTCAAGATAAAAGTGTTCTCCCTGAGTATGCACCGTTGCCAAAGCTCGTCGTGCCGAGACACCACGTGATGATCGGGTGTGATAAGCTCTACGTCCATCTACAACGGGTGCAAGCCAGTTTTGCACACGCAGAATACTCGGGTTAAAATTGACGAGCGTAGCATATGCAGATGTGGCCTCGGAACACGGAGACCGAAAGGTCGAGCGTGAATCATATAGTAGATATGATCAACATAGTGATCTTCACCATTGAAAACTACTCCATTTCACGTGATGATCGGTTATGGTTTAGTTGATATGGATCACGTGATCACTTAGATGATTAGAGGGATTTCTATCTAAGTTGGAGTTCTTAAGTAATATGATTAATTGAACTTAAATTTATCATGAACTTAGTACCTGATAGTATTTTGCTTATCTATGTTGTTGTAGATAGATGGCCCGTGCTGTTGTTCCATTGAATTTGAACGCGTTCCTTGAGAAAGCAAAGTTGAAAGATGATGGTAGCAATTACACGGACTGGGTCCGTAACTTGAGGATTATCCTCATTGCTGCACAGAAGAATTATGTCCTGGCAGCACCGCTGGGTGCCAGGCCTGCTGCAGATGCTGCTGACAACGTTAAGAACATTTGGCAGAGTAAAGCTGATGACTACTCGATAGTTCAGTGTGCCATGCTTTACGGCTTAGAACCGGGACTTCAACGACGTTTTGAACGTCATGGAGCATATGAGATGTTCCAGGAGTTGAAGTTAATATTTCAAGCAAATGCCCGGATTGAGAGATATGAAGTCTCCAATAAGTTCTATAGCTGCAAGATGGAGGAGAATAGTTCTGTCAGTGAGCATATACTCAAAATGTCTGGGTATCATAATCACTTGACTCAACTGGGAGTTAATCTTCCTGTTGATAGTGTCATTGACAGAGTTCTTCAATCACTGCTACCAAGCTACAAAAGCTTCGTGATGAACTATAATATGCAAGGGATGAATAAGACAATTCCCAAGCTCTTCGCGATGCCAAAGGCTGCGGAGGTAGAAATCAAGAAGGAGCATCAAGTGTTGATGGTCAATAAAACCACCAGTTTCAAGAAAAAGGGCAAAGGGAAGAAGAAGGGGAACTTCAAGAAGAACGGCAAACAAGTTGATGCTCAGGAGAAGATACCCAAGTCTGGACCTAAGCCTGAGACTGAGTGCTTCTACTGCAAACAGACTGGTCACTGGAAGCGGAACCGCCCCAAGTATTTGGCGGATAAGAAGGATGGCAAGGTGAAAAAAGGTATATGTGATATACATGTTGTTGATGTGTACCTTACCAGAGCTCGCAGTAGCACCTGTGTATTTGATACTGGTTCTGTTGCTAATATTTGCAACTCAAAATAGGGACTACGGATTAAGCGAAGACTGGCTAAGGACGAGGTGACGATGCGCGTGGAAAATGGTTCCAAAGTCGACGTGATCGCCATAGGCACGCTACCTCTACATCTACCTTCGGGATTAGTTTTAGACCAAAATAATAGTTATTTGGTGCCAGCGTTAAGCATGAAGATTATATCTGGATCTTGTTTGATGCGAGACGGTTATTCATTTAAATCTGAGAATAATGGTTTTGGTCTATTTAGATGAGTAATATCTTTTATGGTCATGCACCCTTAAAGGGTGGTCTATTCTTGTTGAATCTCGATAGTAGTGATAAACATATTCATAATGTTGAAGCCAAAAGATGCAGAGTCGATAATGATAGTGCAACTTATTTGTGGCACTGCCGTTTGGGTCATATTGGTATAAAGCGCATGAAGAAACTCCATACTGATGGATTTTTGGAATCACTTGGTACTTTACAACCATGCCTTATGGGCAAGATGACTAAAACGCCGTTCTCCGAAACTATGGAGTGAGCAACACATTTGTTGGATATCATACATACTGATGTATGTGGTCTGATGAATATTGAGGCTTTCGGTGGGTATCGTTATTTTTCTCACCTTCACAGATGATTTAAGCAAATATGGGTATATCTTCTTAATGAAACATAAGTCTGAAACATTTGAAAAGTTCAAAGAATTTCAGAGTGAAGTGGAAAATCATCGTAATAAGAAAATAAAGTTTCTACGATCTGATCGTGGAGGAGAATATTTGAGTTACGAGTTTGGCATACTTTTGAAACAATGCGGAATAGTTTCGCAACTCACGCTACCCGAAACACCACAACGTAATGGTGTGTCTGAACGTCGTAATCATACTTTACTAGATATGGTATGATCTATGATGTCTCTTACTGATTTACCGCTATCATTTTGGGGTTATGCTTTAGAGACGTCTGCATTCATGTTAAATAGGGCACCATCAAAATCCGTTGAGACGACGCCTTATGAACTATGGTTTGGCAAGAAACCAAAGTTGTCATTTCTTAAATTTTGGGGCTACAATGCTTATGTGAAAAAGCTTCAACCTGATAAGCTCGAACCCAAATCAGAGAAATGTGTCTTCATAGGATACCCAAAGGAAACTATAGGGTACACCTTCTATCATAGATCCGAAGGCAAGATATTCGTTGCTAAGAATGGATCCTTTCTAGAGAAGGAGTTTCTCTCGAAAGAAGTGAGTGGGAGGGAAGTAGAACTTGATGAGGTAACTGTACCTGCTCCCTTATTGGAAATTAGTTCATCACAAAAACCGGATCCTGTGACACCTACACCAATTAGTAAGGAAGCTAATGATGATGATCATGAAACTTCATATAAAGTTACTACCGAACCTCGTAGGTCAACCAGAACAAGATCCGCACCAGAGTGGTACGGTAATCCAGTTCTAGAGGTCATGTTACTTGACCATGACGAACCTACAAACTATGAGGAAGCAATGATGAGCCCATATTCCGCAAAATGGCTTGAGGCCATGAAATCTGAGATGGGATCCATGTATGAGAATAAAGTGTGGACTTCGGTTGACTTGCCCGATGATCGACAAGCCATCGAGAACAAGTGGATCTTCAAGAAGAAGACGGACGCTGACGGTAATGTTACTGTCTACAAAGCATGATTTGTTGCAAAAGGTTTTTGACAAGTTCAAGGAGTTGACTACGATGAGACCTTCTCACCCGTAGCGATGCTTAAGTCCATCTAAATCATGTTAGCAATTGCCGCATTTTATGATTATGAAATTTGGCAAATGGATGTAAAGACTGCATACCTGAATGGATTTCTGGAAGAACAGTTGTATATGATGCAACCTAAAGGTTTTATCGATTCAAAGGGAGCTAACAAAGTGTGCAAGCTCCAGCGATCCAATTATGGACTGGTGCAAGCCTCTCAGAGTTGGAATAAATGTTTTGATAGTGTGATCAAAGCATATGGTTTTATACAGATTTTTTGAGAAGCCTGTATTTACAAGAAAGTGAGTGGGAGCTCTGTAGCATTTCTAATATTATATGTGGATGGCATATTATTGATTGGAAATGATATATAATTCCTGGACAGCATAAAAGGATACTTGAATAAGAGTTTTTCAATGAAAGACCTCAGAGAAGATGCTTAAATATTGGGCATCAAGATCTGTAGAAATAGATCAAGACGCTTAATTGGACTTTCACAAAGCACAGACCTTGATAAAGTTTTGAAGAAGTTTAAAATGGATCAAGCTATGAAAGGGTTCTTGCCTGTGTTACAAGGTGTGAAGTTGAGTAAGACTCAATGCCCGACCACTGCAGAAGATAGAGAGAAAATGAAAAGTGTTCCCTATGCTTCAGCCATAGGCTCTATCATGTATGCAATGCTGTGTACCAGACCTGATGTGTGCCTTGCTATTAGCCTAGCAGGGAGGTACCAAAGTAATCCAGGAGTGGATCATTGGACAGCGGTTAAGAACATCCTGAAGTACCTGAAAAGGACCAAGGATATGTTTCTCATTTATGGAGGTGACAAAGAGCTCATTGTAAATGGTTACATTGATGCAAGCTTTGACACTGACCCGAACGATTCTAAATCGCAAACTGGATACGTGTTTATATTAAACGGTGGAGCTGTCAGTTGGAACAGTTCTAAACAGAGCGTCATGGCGAGATCTACATGTGAAGCGGAGTACATTGTTGATTCAGAAGCAGTGAATGAAGGAGTCTAGATGAAGGAGTTCATATCCGATCGAGGTGTCATACCTAGTGCATCGGCTCCAATGAAAATCTTTTGTGACAATACTGGTGCAATTGCCTTGGCAAAAGAATCCAGATTTCACAAGAGAACCAAGCACATCAAGAGATGCTTCAACTCCATCCGGGATCAAGTCGAGGTGGGAGACATAGAGATTTGCAAGATACATACGGATCTAAATGTTGCAGACCCATTGACTAAGCCTCTTCCATGAGCAAAACATGATCAGCACCAAGGCTCCATGGGTGTTTAAATCATTACTGTGTAATCTAGATTATTGACTCTAGTTTAAGTGGGAGACTGAAGGAAATATGCCCTAGAGGAAATAATAAAGTTATTATTTATTTCCTTATTTCATGATAAATGCTTATTATTCATGCTAGAATTGTATTAACCAGAAACATAATACATGTGTGAATACATAGACAAACATAGTATCACTAGTATGCCTCTACTTGACTAGCTCCTTGATCAAAGATGGTTAAGTTTCCTAACCATAGACATGACTTGTTATTTGATCAATGGGATCACATCATTAGGAGAATGATGTGATTGACTTGACCTATTCCGTTAGCTTAGCACTTGATCGTTTGTTTACTGCTATTGCTTTCTTCATGACTTATACATGTTCTTATGACTATGAGATTATGCAACTCCCGAATACCGGAGGAACACTTTGTGTGCTACCAAACATCACAACGTAACTAGGTGATTAAAGGTGCTCTACAGGTGTCTCTGATGGTACTTGTTGAGTTGGCATAGATCAAGATTAGGATTTGTCGCTCCGATTGTCGGAGAGGTATCTCTGGGCCCTCTCGGTAATACACATCACTATAAGCCTTGCAAGCATGATAACTAATGAGTTAGTTACCGGATGATGTATTACGGAACGAGTAAAGAGACTTGCCGGTAACGAGATTGAACTAGGTATTGGGATACCAACGATAGAATCTGGGGCAAGTAACATACCGATGACAAAGAGAACAACGTATAGTGTTGTGCAGTTTGACCGATAAAGATCTTTGTAGAATATGTAGGAACCAATATGAGCATCCAGGTTCCGCTATTGGTTATTGACCGGAGACGTGTCTCGGTCATGTCTACATAGTTCTTGAACCCGTAGGGTCCGCACGCTTAAAGTTCTGTGACGATTTGTTTTATGAGTTCATATGTTTTGATGTACCGAAGGTAGTTCGGAGTCCCGGATTTGATCACGGACATGATGAGGAGTCTCGAAATGGTCGAGACATAAAGATTGATATATTGGAAGCCAACATTTGGACATCGGAATAGTTCCGGGTGAAATCGGGCTTTTACCGGAGTACCGGAGGGGTTACCGGAACCCCCCGGGGACTAATGGGCCTTGTTGGGCCATAAGGGAAAGAGAGAGGGGCCGGCCTAGGGCAGGCAGCGCGCCCTTCCCCCTGTCCGAATTGGACTAGGAGAAGGGGGGCTCCCCTTTCCTTCTCTTTCTCTCCCTGCCTTTCCCCCTCCTAGTAGGAGTAGGAAAGGGAGGAATCCTACTCCTACTAGGAGGAGGATTCCTCCTCCTAGGCGCGCCAACAAGGGTCGGCCGGCCTCCCCCTTGCTCGTTTATATACAGCGGCAGGGGGGAACCTCTAAACACACAAGTTGATCACAAAGATCTCTCCCAGCCGTGTGCGGTGCCCCCCTCCACCATAATCCACCTCGGTCATACTTTAGCAGTGTTTAGGAGAAGCCCTGCTGAAGTAACTTCATCAACATCATCACCACGCCGTCGTGTTGACGAAACTCTTCCCCGAGCTCTACTGGATCATGAGTTCGTGGGGCATCACCGAGCTGAACGTGTGCTGAACGTGGAGGTGTTGTATGTTCGGTACTGAGGATCGGTCGATCGTGAAGACGTACGACTACATCAACCGCGTTATCATAACGCTTCCGCTTAACGGTCTATGAGGGTATGTGGACAACACTCTCCCCTCTCGTTGCTATGCATCACCATGATCATGTGTGTGCGTAGGAATTTTTTTGAAATTACTATGTTCCCCAACACTAAGCACACGCAAGATCATGGTGATGCATAGCAACGAGAGGGGAGAGTGTCGTCTACGTACCCTCGTAGACCGTAAGCGGAAGCATTATGACAACGCGGTTGATGTAGTCATACGTCTTCACGATCGACCGAGCCTCAGTACCGAATGTACGGCACCTCCGCATTCAGCACACGTTCAGCTCGGTGATGTCCTGCGAACTCACAATCTAGTAGAGCTTCTGGGAAGAGCTTCTTCAGCACGACGGCGTGGTGACGGTGTTAAGGAAGCTACCGACGTTGGGCTTCGCCTAAGCACCGCTACAATCTGACCTAGGTGGATTACGGTGGAGGGAGGCACCGCACACGGCTAAAAGATCAATGATTAATTGTTGTGTCTCCAAGGGGTGCCCCCCTCCCCATATATAAAGGAGTGGATGAGGGGGAGGGGGCGGCCTCCTATGGCGCGCACCATGAGGAGTCCTACTCCCACCGGGAGTAGGACTCCCCCTTCCAAGTAGGATTAGGAGTAGGAGAGGAAGGGAGAGAAGAAGAGAAGGAAAGGGGGGCGCCGCCCCTCTCCTTGTCCAATTTGGACTTGAGGGGGAGGCGGCGCGCGGCTGCCCTGGCCGCCCCTCCTCTTCTCCCACTAAGGCCCATTAGGCCCAATATACTCTCTGGGGGGTTCTGGTAACCCCCCGATACTCCGGTATATGTCCCAAACCTCCCGAAACACTTCCGGTGTCTGAACATAGTCGTCTAATATATCAATCTTTACGTCTCGACCATTTCGAGTGTAATGCCCTCGATGCGTCTATATCTCCTATGTGTCAAAGCACGACTTAGAGGCATAACCGCATTGAAAGCAATGTCGCAAGTAAGGTAATCTTCACAACATCCCATGTAATATAGATAATAAAGGGAAAGGTACATAGTTGGCTTACACTCGCCACGTCAAACAAAGTACATAAGTAGCATTACATCATCCAATCACTCATGGACCGACTACGGTGCCAAAATAAAAGATCAACCCAACATGTGACACGGTCCCGATCGCCCCAACTGGGCACCACTACTGATCATCAGGGAAAGACATATAGTAACGGCGTGAATCTTCGTCAAACTCCCACTTGAGCTCAAGCGCATCATCTAGAACAGAGTCATCAGGCCCTGCATCTAGTTTGGAAGTAATCTGTGAGCCATGGGGACTCAGCAATCTCGCACCCTCGCGATCAAGACTATTTAAGCATATAGGAAAGGCAAGGTAAATATGTGGAGCTGCAGCAAGCGACTAGCATATATGGTGGCTAACCTATTCGCAAAAGAGAGCGAGAAGATGAAGGAAATATGCCCTAGAGGCAATAATAAAGTTATTATTTATTTCCTTATAATCATGATAAATGTTTATTATTCATGCTAGAATTGTATTAACCGGAAACATAATACATGTGTGAATACATAGACAAACAAAGTGTCACTAGTATGCCTCTACTTGACTAGCTCGTTAATCAAAGATGGTTATGTTTCCTGACCATGAACAATGAGTTGTTATTTGATTAACGAGATCACATCATTAGTTGAATGATCTGATTGACATGACCCATTCCATTAGCTTAGCACCCGATCGTTTAGTATGTTGCTATTGCTTTCTTCATGACTTATACATGTTCCTATGACTATGAGATTATGCAACTCCCGTTTACCGGAGGAACACTTTGGGTGCTACCAAACGTCACAACGTAACTGGGTGATTATAAAGGAGCATTACAGGTGTCTCCTAAGGTAGATGTTGGGTTGGCGTATTTCGAGATTAGGATTTGTCACTCCGATTGTCGGAGAGGTATCTCTGGGCCCTCTCGGTAATGCACATCACATAAGCCTTGCAAGCATTACAACTAATAAGTTAGTTGCGAGATGATGTATTATGGAACGAGTAAAGAGACTTGCCGGTAACGAGATTGAACTAGGTATTGGATACCGACGATCGAATCTCGGGCAAGTAACATACCGATGACAAAGGGAACAACGTATGTTGTTATGCGGTCTGACCGATAAAGATCTTCGTAGAATATGTAGGAGCCAATATGGGCATCCAGGTCCCGCTATTGGTTATTGACCGGAGACGTGTCTCGGTCATGTCTACATTGTTCTCGAACCCGTAGGGTCTGCACGCTTAAGGTTACGATGACAGTTATATTATGAGTTTATGCATTTTGATGTACCGAAGGTTGTTCGGAGTCCCGGATGTGATCATGGAAATGAAGAGGAGTCTCAAAATGGTCGAGACGTAAAGATTGATATATTGGAAGCCTATGTTTGGATATCGGAAGTGTTCCGGGTGAAATCGGGATTTTACCGGAATACCGGGAGGGTTACCGGAACCCCCCGGGAGCTATATGGGCCATAGTGGGCCTTAGTGGAAAAGAGAAGGGGCTGCCCTAGATGGGCTGCGCACCTCCCCCTTCCCCTAGTCCTATTAGGACTAGGAGAGGTGGCCGGCCCCCTCCTCCTCTTTTCCCCCTCCGCGAATCCTATTCCGACTAGGATTGGGGGGGGAATCCTACTCCCTCTGGGAGTAGGACTCTCCTGCGCCCTCCTCCTTGGCCGGCCAGCCTCCCCCCTCTACTCCTTTATATACGGAGGCAGTGGGCACCTCTAGACACACAAGTTGATCCACGTGATCTATTCCTTAGCCGTGTGCGGTGCCCCCTGCCACCATATACCTCGATAATACTGTAGCGGAGTTTAGGCGAAGCCCTGCTGCTGTAGTTCATCAAGATCGTCACCACGCCATCGTGCTGACGGAACTCTTCCCCGACACTTTGCTGGATCGGAGTCCGGGGATCGTCATCGAGCTGAACGTGTGCTCGAACTCGGAGGTGCCGTAGTTTCGGTGCTTGATCGGTTGGATCGTGAAGACGTACGACTACTTCCTCTACGTCGTGTCAGCGGTTCCGCAGTCGGTCTGCGTTAGGTACGTAGACAACACTCTCCCCTCTCGTTCTATACATCACATGATCTTGCGTGTGCGTAGGAAAATTTTTGAAATTACTACGAAACCCACAGTGGCGTCCGAGCCTAGGTTATTTATGTTGATGTTATATGCACGAGTAGAACACAAGTGAGTTGTGGATGATACAAGTCATACTGCCTACCAGCATGTCATACTTTGGTTCGGCGGTATTGTTGGACGAGACGACCCGGACCAACCTTACGCGTACGCTTACGCGAGACCAGTTCCCTCGACGTGCTTTGCACATAGATGGCTTGCGGGCGACTGTCTCTCCAACTTTAGTTGAACCAAGTATGGCTACGCCCGGTCCTTGCGAAGGTTAAAACGGAGTCTATTTGACAAACGAAAGGTCGAGCGTGAATCATATAGTAGATATGATCAACATAAACGATGTTCACCATTGAAAACTACTCCATCTCACGTGATGATCGGTTATGGTTTAGTTGATTTGGATCACGTAATCACTTAGAAGATTAGAGGGATGTCTATCTAAGTGGGAGTTCTTTAGTAATATGATTAATTGAACTTAAATTTATCATGAACTTAGTCCCTGATAGTATCTTGCTTGTTTATGTTGATTGTAGATAGATGGCTCGTGCTGTTGTTCCGTTGAATTTTAATGCGTTCCTTGAGAAAGCAAAGTTGAAAGATGATGGTAGCAATTATACGGACTGGGTCCGTAACTTGAGGATTATCCTCATTGCTGCTCAGAAGAATTACGTCCTGGAAGCACCGCTAGGTGCCAGGCCTGCTGCTGGAGCAACACCAGATGTTATGAACGTCTGGCAGAGCAAAGCTGATGACTACTCGATAGTTCAGTGTGCCATGCTTTACGGCTTAGAATCGGGACTTCAACAACGTTTTGAACGTCATGGAGCATATGAGATGTTCCAGGAGTTGAAGTTAATATTTCAAGAAAATTCCCGGATTGAGAGATATGAAGTCTCCAATAAGTTCTATAGCTGCAAGATGGAGGAGAACAGTTCTGTCAGTGAGCATATACTCAAAATGTCTGGGTATAATAATCACTTGATTCAATTAGGAGTTAATCTTCCAGATGATTGCGTCATTGACAGAATTCTCCAATCACTGCCACCAAGCTACAAGAGCTTCGTGATGAACTATAATATGCAAGGGATGAACAAGACTATTCCCGAGCTCTTCGCAATGCTGAAAGCTGCGGAGGTAGAAATCAAGAAGGAGCATCAAGTGTTGATGGTTAACAAGACCACTAGTTTCAAGAAAAAGGGCAAAGGGAAGAAGAAAGGGAACTTCAAGAAGAACAGCAAACAAGTTGCTGCTCAGGAGAAGAAACCCAAGTCTGGACCTAAGCCTGAAACTGATTGCTTCTACTGCAAGCAGACTGGTCACTGGAAGCGGAACTTCCCCAAATATTTGGCGGATAAGAAGGATGGCAAGGTGAACAAAGGTATATGTGATATACATGTTATTGATGTGTACCTTACTAGAGCTCGCAGTAGCACCTGGGTATTTGATACTGGTTCTGTTGCTAATATTTGCAACTCGAAACAGGGACTACGGAATAAGCGGGCACTGGCAAAGGACGAGGTGACGATGCGCGTGGGAAATGGTTCCAAAGTCGATGTGATCGCGGTCGGCACGCTACCTCTACATCTACCTTCGGGAATAATATTAGACCTAAATAAGTGTTATTTGGTGCCAGCATTGAGCATGAACATTATATCTGGATCTTGTTTAATGCAAGACGGTTATTCATTTAAATCAGAGAATAATGGTTGTTCTATTTATATGAGTAATATCTTTTATGGTCATGCACCCTTGAAGAGTGGTCTATTCTTATTAAATCTTGATAGTAGTAATACACATATTCATAATGTTGAAGCCAAAAGATGCAGACTTGATAATGAACGTGCAACTTATTTGTGGCACTGTCGTTTAGGTCATATCGGTATAAAGCGCATGAGGAAACTCCATACTGATGGACTTTTCGAACCACTTGATTATGAATCACTTGGTACTTGCGAACCGTGCCTCATGGGCAAGATGACTAAGACACCGTTCTCCGGTACTATGGAGAGAGCAACGGATTTTTTGGAAATCATACATACCGATGTATGTGGTCTGATGAATATTGAGGCTCGTGGCGGATATCGTTATTTTCTCACCTTCACAGATGATTTAAGCAGATATGGGTATATCTACTTAATGAAACATAAGTCTGAAACATTTGAAAAGTTCAAAGAATTTCAGAGTGAAGTTGAAAATCATCGTAACAAGAAAATAAAGTTTCTACGATCTGATCGTGGAGGAGAATATTTGAGTTACGAGTTTGGTGTACATTTGAAAAATTGTGGAATAGTTTCGCAACTCACGCCACCTGGAACACCACAGCGTAATGGTGTGTCCGAACATCGTAATCGTACTATACTGGGTATGGTGCGATCTATGATGTCTCTTACTGATTTACCGCTATCGTTTTGGGGTTATGCTCTAGAGACGGCCGCATTCACGTTAAATAGGGCACCATCAAAATCCGTTGAGACGACGCCTTATGAACTATGGTTTGGCAAGAAACCAAAGTTGTCGTTTCTTAAAGTTTGGGGCTGCGATGCTTATGTGAAAAAGCTTCAACCTGATAAGCTCGAACCCAAATCGGAGAAATGTGTCTTCATAGGATACCCAAAGGAAACTGTTGGGTACACCTTCTATCACAGATCCGAAGGCAAAACATTCGTTGCCAAGAAATGGATCCTTTCTAGAGAAGGAGTTTCTCTCGAAAGAAGTGAGTGGGAGGAAAGTAGAACTTGATGAGGTAACTGTACTTGCTCCCTTACTGGAAAGTAGTACATCACAGAAAACTGTTTCAGTGACACCTACACCAGTTAGTGAGGAAGCCAATGATAATGATCATGAAACTTCAGATCAAGATACTACTGAACCTCATAGATCAACCAGAGTAAGATCCGCACCAGAGTGGTACGGTAATCCTGTTCTGCAAGTCATGCTACTAGATCATGATGAACCTACGAACTATGAAGAAGCGATGGTGAGCCCAGATTCCGCAAAGTGGCTTGAAGCCATGAAATCTGAGATGGGATCCATGTATGAGAACAAAGTATGGACTTTGGTTGACTTGCCCGATGATCGGCAAGCAATTGAAAATAAATGGATCTTTAAGAAGAAGACTGACGCTGATGGTAATGTTACTGTCTACAAAGCTCGACTTGTCGCAAAAGGTTTTCGGCAAGTTCAAGGGATTGACTACGATGAGACCTTCTCACCCGTAGCGATGCTTAAGTCCGTCCGAATCATGTTAGCGATTGCCGCATTTTATGATTATGAAATTTGGCAGATGGATGTCAAAACTGCATTCCTGAATGGATTTCTGGAAGAAGAGTTGTATATGATGCAACCGGAAGGTTTTGTCGATCCAAAGGGAGCTAACAAAGTGTGTAAGCTCCAGCGATCCATTTATGGACTGGTGCAAGCCTCTCGGAGTTGGAATAAACGTTTTGATAGTGTGATCAAAGCATTTGGTTTTATACAGACTTTCGGAGAAGCCTGTATTTACAAGAAAGTGAGTGGGAGCTCTGTAGCATTTCTGATATTATATGTGGATGACATATTGCTGATTGGAAATGATATAGAATTTCTGGATAGCATAAAGGGATACTTGAATAAAAGTTTTTCAATGAAAGACCTCGGTGAAGCTGCTTACATATTAGGCATTAAGATCTATAGAGATAGATCAAGACGCTTAATTGGACTTTCACAAAGCACATACCTTGACAAAATTTTGAAGAAGTTCAAAATGGATCAAGCAAAGAAAGGGTTCTTGCCTGTGTTACAAGGTGTGAAGTTGAGTAAGACTCAATGCCCGACAACTGCAGAAGGTAGAGAGAATATGAAAGATGTTCCCTATGCATCAGCCATAGGATCTATCATGTATGCAATGCTGTGTACCAGACCTGATGTGTGCCTTGCTATAAGTTTAGCAGGGAGGTACCAAAGTAATCCAGGAGTGGATCACTGGACAGCGGTCAAGAACATCCTGAAATACCTGAAAAGGACTAAGGATATATTTCTCGTATATGGAGGTGACAAAGAGCTCACCATAAAAGGTTACGTTGATGCAAGCTTTGACACTGATCCGGACGATTCTAAATCACAAACCGAATACGTGTTTACATTAAACGGTGGAGCTGTCAGTTGGTGCAGTTCTAAACAAAGCGTCGTAGCGGGATCTACATGTGAAGCGGAGTACATAGCTGCTTCGGAAGCAGCGAACGAAGGAGTCTGGATGAAGGAGTTCATATCCGATCTAGGTGTTATACCTAATGCATCAGGTCCAATGAAAATCTTTTGTGACAATACTGGTGCAATTGCCTTGGCAAAGGAATCCAAATTTCACAAAAGGACCAAACACATCAAGAGACGCTTCAACTCCATCCGGGATCTAGTCCAGATGGGAGACATAGAGATTTGCAAGATACATACGGATCTGAATGTTGTAGACCCGTTGACTAAGCCTCTTCCACGAGAAAAACATGATCAGCACCAAGGCTCCATGGGTGTTAGATTCATTACAGTGTAATCTAGATTATTGACTCTAGTGCAAGTGGGAGACTGAAGGAAATATGCCCTAGAGGCAATAATAAAGTTATTATTTATTTCCTTATAATCATGATAAATGTTTATTATTCATGCTAGAATTGTATTAACCGGAAACATAATACATGTGTGAATACATAGACAAACAAAGTGTCACTAGTATGCCTCTACTTGACTAGCTCGTTAATCAAAGATGGTTATGTTTCCTGACCATGAACAATGAGTTGTTATTTGATTAACGAGGTCACATCATTAGTTGAATGATCTGATTGACATGACCCATTCCATTAGCTTAGCACCCGATCGTTTAGTATGTTGCTATTGCTTTCTTCATGACTTATACATGTTCCTATGACTATGAGATTATGCAACTCCCGTTTACCGGAGGAACACTTTGGGTGCTACCAAATGTCACAACGTAACTGGGTGATTATAAAGGAGCATTACAGGTGTCTCCAAAGGTAGACGTTGGGTTGGCGTATTTCGAGATTAGGATTTGTCACTTCGATTGTCGGAGAGGTATCTCTGGGCCCTCTCGGTAATGCACATCACATAAGCCTTGCAAGCATTACAACTAATAAGTTAGTTGCGAGATGATGTATTACGGAACGAGTAAAGAGACTTGCCGGTAACGAGATTGAACTAGGTATTGGATACCGACGATCAAATCTCGGGCAAGTAACATACCGATGACAAAGGGAACAACGTATGTTGTTATGCAGTCTGACCGATAAAGATCTTCATAGAATATGTAGGAGCCAATATGGGCATCCAGGTCCCGCTATTGGTTATTGACCGGAGACGTGTCTCGGTCATGTCTACATTGTTCTCGAACCCGTAGGCTCCGCACGCTTAAGGTTACGATGACAGTTATATTATGAGTTTATGCATTTTGATGTACCGAAGGTTGTTCGGAGTCCCGGATGTGATCATGGACATGACGAGGAGTCCCGAAATGGTCGAGACGTAAAGATTGATATATTGGAAGCCTATGTTTGGATATCGGAAGTGTTCCGGGTGAAATCGGGATTTTACCGGAATACCGGGAGGGTTACCGGAACCCCCCGGGAGCTATATGGGCCATAGTGGGCCTTAGTGGAAAAGAGAAGGGGCTGCCCTAGATGGGCTGCGCGCCTCCCCCTTCCCCTAGTCCTATTAGGACTAGGAGAGGTGGCCGGCCCCCTCCTCCTCTTTTCCCCCTCCGCGAATCCTATTCCGACTAGGATTGGGGGAGGGGGGGAATCCTACTCCCAGAGGGAGTAGGACTCTCCTGCGCCCTCCTCCTTGGCCGGCCAGCCTCCCCCCTCTACTCCTTTATATACGGAGGCAGTGGGCACCTCTAGACACACAAGTTGATCCACGTGATCTATTCCTTAGCCGTGTGCGGTGCCCCCTGCCACCATATACCTCGATAATAGTGTAGCGGAGTTTAGGCGAAGCCCTGCTGCTGTAGTTCATCAAGATCGTCACCACGCCGTTGTGCTGACAAAACTCTTCCCCGACACTTTGCTGGATCGGAGTCCGGGGATCGTCATCGAGCTGAACGTGTGCTCGAACTCAGAGGTGCCGTAGTTTCGGTGCTTGATCGGTTGGATCGTGAAGACGTACGACTACTTCCTCTACGTCGTGTCAGCGCTTCCGCAGTCGGTCTGCATTTGGTACGTAGACAACACTCTCCCCTCTCGTTGCTATACATCACATGATCTTGCGTGTGCGTAGGAAAATTTTTGAAATTACTATGAAACCCAACAGAAGAGAAGGCAAAGCACAAACGGGAAACTAAAGAACAACCTACGGCAAACATTACTCCAACACCGTGTTCACTTCCCGGACTCCACCGAGAAGAGACCATCACGGTAACACACACCGTTGAATCATTTTAATTAAGTTAAGGTTCAAGTTATCTACAACCGTACATTAACAAATTCCCATCTGCCCATAACAGCGGGCATGGCTTTTGAAAGTTCAAATCCCTGCAGGGGAGTCCCAACTTAGCCCATGACAGGCTCTCACGGTCAATGAAGGATATACCTTCTCCTGAGACATTCCGATCAGACTCGGCATCCCAGTTCTACAAGACAACTCCGACATGTCAAAACAAATCGAGCAACACCGCCCGAATGTGCCGACAAATCCCGATAGGAGCTGCACATATCTCGTTCTCAGGGCACACTCAGATGAGCGCTCCATACAACTAAAACCAAACCTCGAGTTTCCCCGAGGGGGCGCTGCACAGGACTCTAGTTTGGACCAACACTCAGAGGAGCACTGGCCCGGGGGGGTTTAAATAAGATGACCCTTGGGCTCTGGAAACCCAAGGGAAAAAAGGGCTAGGTGGCAAATGGTAAAACCAAGGTTGGGCATTCCTAGAGGAGTTTTATTCAAGGTGGACTGTCAATGGGTTCCCATTATTACCCAACCGCGCAAGGAACGCAAAATCCGGGAACATAACACCGATATGACGGAAACTAGGGCGGCAAGAGTGGAACAAAACACCACACAAAAGGCCGAGCCTTCCACCCTTTACCAAGTATATAGATGCATTAAGATAACAAGATAATATAATGATATCCCAACAAGAAAATAATGTTCCCACAAGGAACGATCTCCAATCTTCACCTGCAACTAGCAACGCTATAAGAGGGGCTGAGCAAAGCGGTAACATAGCCAATCAACGGTTTGCTAGGACATGGTGGGTTAGAGGTTTGACATGGAAATATGGGAGGCATGATAAGCAAGTGGTAGGCATCGTAGCATAGGCATAGCAAAAGAGCGAGCATCTAGCAGAGCAAAGATAGAAGTGATTTCGAGGGTATGATCATCTTGCCTGCAAAGTTGTCAGAGTTGACTGGATCCTCGAAAGCAAACTCAACGGGCTCCTCGTTAGCGAACACGTCTCCCGGCTCTACCCAAACAAGACAAAACAAGAAAACGGAACACAATCAACCATGGGCAAAGCTCAAACAACTTGATGCAAACATGGTATGCTATGCGGGATGCGATACGTGATGCATATGCAAGATTTGACAAGGAATGAAAGAACCTGGCCACAACTTGGAAATCCAAGAGTTCCACTGGAAAGGTGAGGTGATTTCGGTTGAAATCAATATAAAGATCACCGGAATCGGAAGCACGGTTTGGAAATGGCAAGCGATTCAAATATGGCACCGGTCTCCGATAAACAGCAAGTAACCATCTAAATGCAACAAGATAATTATGCTACAGCACTCAAACATGGCAACAAAATACATGGAAGGGATCCATTCATGATGCTTGACAAAAGATGAACACTGAGCTACGACCAATTCATCCATTAACAGGTTCAAACAAGCAAGGCAAAAGTGCAATTGGTAAACAGGTTTCAGACTTAGTGAAATCAACACTTGTCTGGAATTTCAGATCAGGTAGCACACTTTGGAGCATGGAAACTATAAGCTACAGGAACTTAACATGGCAAGGCATGGAATGGCATGGAGCTACTCAAAGAGCTTAACAAAAGTCCTTTAGTGACCTTGAGCCAAAAGGGATCAGAAAATACAATTGCAAGCATGTGAACATGGCAAAAACATAATCAGATCACAGACTTAGTGAAAAACTGGAGCATGCAAATCAGATATCAAGTAGGCATGTTTACGAGCTCGATGCACTCACTACAGAGCAAGGCATGACAATCTAAGTATACACCCATTAAGAATACACATAATACAAGCTAGGCATGGCAAGAACAAGAACATAGCATGCACGGATCAACTACAACATCCTCGACAAAATCGCTAACAAGTAGACAATCTACCCAGATTCATGAAATAGCAAAAGTAGAGCTCGATTAACTCAAGCTAGGGTGCTCCATAATTGCAAACAAAGACATGGATGGATAGAGCCCTACAAGATTAACAAATCATCCTTACTGATCATCCTCAAAAGAGGCACGGATCACTAGGAAACAACATGAATATATGGCATATTGATAAAAACAAACCAAGGACTT
Organism: Triticum urartu; assembly: GCF_056163025.1. Classification (NCBI taxonomy): domain Eukaryota; kingdom Viridiplantae; phylum Streptophyta; class Magnoliopsida; order Poales; family Poaceae; genus Triticum; species Triticum urartu. Next base: position 685,722,649 of record NC_141874.1, read on the forward strand.
GGTGGAATTGCTAAGTCCCTGAAATCAGCATTAACGAATGCACCACTTTGCAAGCTTGTCCTAGTCACCACACACATCACAAAAATACATGGATGGCACCTCTGGAAAGATGGCAAAGCATATAACAAAACACATGTAGAGCTCAGGGGCATATCATGCACACATTAATCATGGCAAAAATGACAAATAGCTACTTGGTGCAGCAGATCTGACAATTAACTCAAATAGCACTCTTCCAACAGCATTTCGGGCATTAAGATGTACTCAAATGAAAATGATGCAATGAGACGAAATGATGTGCTCTCTGAGATGAACATTTTGATATGGTATACGCCCGAAACGGATCTACGGGTGCAAAGTTACGGCATGATGACCATAGCAATATAATTAGGGTATTCTAAGAAAAAGTCAACCGAGGTGCTATTCCCAGATCTAGATCCGGATCGGCGCACGGACGCCGAGGTTCATCGGCCGGACTTGACGCGGTGGATCCGGCCGAAGAATTCGTCGGAGGAGGCGAGGAGGTGCGGAGGCGCTTGCCGGCGTGGTCGCCGGTGCCGGGCGGTGGCGGCGCGGCCTTGCCGGTACGACGAGGCGGCGGTGGGCGAAGGCGGCTGCCGGCGCCGGAGTTGAGGAGGCGCGGCGGAGTGGCGAAGAACACGGCGGCGTCGGGCGGCCGGTGCCGAAGGAGGCGGCGGCGCTAGCGGGCGCGGGGCGCGGGCGCCTCTGGGCCGCGGGGGCCCCGCACGGGCCGAGCGGGCCGGCGGTGGGAGGAGGCGGTGATGTGGGGCTCGGTGCCCACGTGGCAAGCTGCGGTTGGCGGGGCGATTTCGTCCGGCCGGACCAGACGTGTCCGGCCGCGCGGAGGTGCTGGAACTAGGGTTTCGGGGGAGAGGAGATCCGGGATTTCGGAGGAGGACATATTTATAGGCATAGGAGGAGCTAGGAGTGTCCAAATGAGGTGCGGTTTTCGGCCACGCGATCATGATCGAACGCTCTAGATGATGGAGAGGGTTTTGGTGGGTTTTGGGCCAAATTGGAAGGGTGTTGGGCTGCAACACACACGAGGCCTTCTGGTCCCTCGGTTAACCGTTGGAGCATCAAACGAAGTCCAAATGGTACGAAACTTGACAGGCGGTCTACCGGTAGTAAACCAAGGCCGCTTGGCAAGTCTTGGTCCAATCCGGAAATGTTTAACCCCCACACACGAAAAGAAGGTAGAAATGACCACCGGAGGAGAACGGAGCGCCGGAATGCAAAACGGACAACGGGGAAAATGCTCGGATGCATGAGATGAACACGTATGCAAATGCAATGCACATGATGACATGATATGAGATGCATGACAACGATAACAACACACGGAGACAAAAACCCGAACCCGAGAAAATAAAATAACTTAGCGCCGGAAACGGCTAGAGTTGGAGTACATATTAGGTAAATTACATCCGGGGTGTTACAACACTCCACCACTACGAAAGGATCTCGTCCCGAGATCTAGGACTAGAAGAACGTCGGGTACTCAGAACGGAGGTGATCCTCCTGTTCCCAGGTGGCTTTTCGGTCGGAATGGTGTGACCACTTGACTTTGAGGAATTTGATTGACTTATTATGAGTCTTGCGTTCAGTCTCTTCAAGAATAGCAACAGGGTGCTCACGATAAGAGAGATCTTCTTGAAGATCAATGTCTTCGAAGTTGACAGTGCGGTCAGGAGTCTTGAAGAACTTGCGGAGCTGAGAGACATGGAACACGTCATGCACATTTGCAAAGTTTGAAGGAAGCTCGAGTTGATAGGCGAGATCGCCTCTCTTGCTGACGATCTTGAAAGGTCCCACGTATCTAGGGGCAAGCTTCCCTTTGATACCGAAGCGACGAGTACCTTTCATTGGAGAGACGCGGGGGTAAACATGATCTTCGATCTCGAAAGCCAAATCACGATGCTTATTATCATAGTAGGTCTTTTGGCGCGATTGCGCTGCTTTGAGGTTATCTCGAATGACGTTACACATTTCCTCTGCCTCTATGATTAAGTCATTTCCAAGAAGTTGACGTTCACCGGTTTTAGACCAGTTGAGAGGGGTACGACACTTCCTGCCATAGAGAATTTCGAATGGGGCCTTGCCCGAACTTGCTTGAAAACTGTTGTTGTAGGAGAATTCAGCATATGGAAGATAATCTTCCCACTTCATGCCGAAAGAGATCACACAAGCCCTGAGCAATTTCTTCAAGAATCTGGTTGACACGCTCGACATGACCGCTAGTTTGAGGATGGAAAGCTGTGCTGAAGCGGATGTTGGTGCCCATGGCCTTCTGAAAAGACTCCCAAAACTTGGAGGTAAAGATGCTGCCACGTTCTGAAGAGATCACCTGTGGAATGCCGTGCAGCGAGACAATCCGAGAGGTATACAGCTCCGCCAATTGAGCTGCAGTGATTGACTCTTTGATAGGCAGAAAGTGAGCCACTTTAGTGAGTTTGTCGATGACAACGAATATAGCATCATTGCCACGCTTGGACTTTGGAAACCTAGTCACGAAGTCCATCTCAATATGGTCAAACTTCCATTCTGGAATGGCAAGAGGTTGGAGGAGACCGGCTGGCCTTTGGTGTTCTGCCTTCACTCTTCTGCAGACATCACACTCACTCACGAACTAAGCAATCTCGCGCTTCATTCGAGTCCACCAATAAGCCTGCTTGAGGTCCTGATACATCTTCGTACTCCCAGGATGGATAGAGATGCGAATTTTGAGCCTCGTTCATGATCACTTTACGAAGGTCACCTTTGGGCACAACAATACAATCCTCGAAGAAGAGAGTATCCTTGTCATCAAGGCGGTAGCACTTGTACTTGGGTTGACTCTTGGTAATCCCAATCTTCACCTTCTTCACCATAGCATCAAGAAGTTGAGCCTGACGGATCTGCTCTTCCAAGGTAGGAGAGACTTGAAGGTTGGCGAGGAAACCTTGACAAACAACTTGCAGATTGAGTTTGCGGAAAGCTTCACAAAGCTCGGGTTAGTAAGGCTTGAGAATCAGACTGTTGCAGTAAGCTTTCCTGCTTAATGCGTCAGCAATCACATTGGCCTTGCCTGGAGTATACTCGATACTCGGATTATACTCTTGAATCATTTCGACCCAGCGAGTCTGCCTGAGGTTGAGATTAGGCTGAGTGAAGATGTACTTGAGACTCTTGTGGTCAGTGAAGATGTCCACTTTTCTTCCCAATAAGAGATGTCTCCAACTCAAAAGAGCATGCACAACTGCCGCCAACTCGAGGTCATGAGTGGGGTAGTTCTTCTCGTTGGGCTTCAACTGGCGAGAGGTATAAGCCACAACTTTCTTCTCTTGCATCAACACTGCACCAAGACTGTCGGGGGACTGATCCACGAACACCTATGGGACCGGCGGGCCGGGTCCCTTTCGGTTCGGCAGGGTCGGAGGTCGTGCAAAGAGCAGATCGAGGCAAAACACACGAGCAGTTTACCCAGGTTCGGGCCGCACGGATGCGTAAAACCCTACTCCTGCTTTGTGGTTTGTATTGAGTTCTTGCTCGGGAGCGCGGAGTGCTACAGTACACACCAGCAGCTAACGAGACCGAGCGTGAGTGTTCTCTGAACTAGCTAACCCCCTCTACGTTGCGCATGGGCCTCCTTTTATATGCTCAAGGGGTCACCGACAGGTGGCAACATAGACAAGGGTAAAAATGGAAAGGTGCTGCGGTAGGTCCAGCTACCTGCTACAGTGTATCATACCTAACCCTGACGGCAGGGGACAAGGGCATTAAATGCCCGTCTGTGTCGCCTAAACAATGCAAAAAGGGACCGTCAGGGACGCCACCGCTCGCCACGATGGCAATCTTGTCAGCGCCGCTTGCCACCACGCACTGCTGGCTGCACAGCCTCCCGCCACGCACGCCTGGAAGGGTCCCAGAGCGACACGTTGGTGGATGTGCTGGGGCGCGGGCACAAAGTGGTGGCTTGCCACGGCAAGCGCCTTGCCACGGTCGTTGTCTTGTCGCGTCCGGGAGCTTGTCGCTCACCGGGTCTTGCCGGGACGCGTGGCGCGCCGCGGCAAGTTCATTGAGGTGCCTAGGTTGGCCTTCCCGGCAAGCTCCTCTTGCCGGGGTCTTATCTTGGATACTTTGTTCTTGAATGGCTACAAAGGAACCACGGAGGACCTTGGCGGTCACCCGGCAAGCCTTGCCGCGGGATGCTGTGACTGCCCGTGCACAAGTTCGGGATACTAGGGTACCCCTACTCTAGTACACCGACAGGAGCCCCCGGGCCTGGGCCATACACGGTGCCGAGCGCTGTTGGGCCAGGCCCAAAACAAGGCACGGGCACGCACGGCCTAGGTTACGCCGTATCTCTCTCCGTATCCACCGCGCCGTCCCTTGGCACGCGTTGAATGCGGCGACGTGGGAGGGATCGTGGGTGGTTTCTTTATTCGGAAATGCGGAACGTCCGCCCCCTCCCTCTTTATAAGCAGGGGAAACAGGGGCAGTTCGCCCATTCGCCCGTTGCTGCTTCCAATCTCAGAAATTTCCGCCGCTCCCTCGTCTTCCCAAAGTCGAAAGAGAGCAGCGCTCCGCCCCCCATCGCCACCAGCACCACCAACGCCGTCGACGTCCTCCACCACTTCCGCCATGGCTCCAAAAGCCGACAAGGGGAAGGTCGTGAAGTCGATCGAGGCGCAGCGGCTTGCGGCGCTGTGAAAGGAGCGGGCAGTCTTCCCCCCCAAGCTTGCCGCGAAGGAGCTGAGGGAGAACTACTACCTCTTCGGGTCGGCGGAGACGCGAGCGCATCCGCGCACGAAGGTACTCCCCGCCGCCGCTTGGAAGAAGGCTCCAAACGGATATCCCTTCTTTGCCTTGTTTTTCTATTGCGGGCTCTGCCCGCCCTTCTCTGAATTCTTCTGCGACATCATGAATACCTACGGATTCCACCTCCTTGACTTCACCCCCAATGTCGTTCTGACCATGGCAGTTTTCGCACATCTCTGCGAAAACTTTGTCGGAGTCCATCCCAACGTAGCCCTCTTTCGCCACTTCTTCATACCCCGAGTAGAGAGAGGAGAGCCTTTATCCGGCGGAATCGCCTGGATCTCGAGGGCCGGCAAGAAGGAAACGTATCTGGAGGGAGAATTCCGCGGCAAGTGGGAGGAGTGGAGAGCAGACTGGTGCTGGATTGACGAGGAGAACCCGCAGCCATTCACCACCCGGCGCCAAATCCCAGTAGCACGCGGCAGCGATTGGAGTGACGTGGCCCCGGAAGACGACAGGCTGAAGATTGTTGTCACCCGGATCCTGCGCCTCAGGCTTGCCGGACTCACTGTAGGCGCTGTTAGCGCAGACTTTCTTCGCCGCCGCATCGCCCCCTGCAGGAACGGGGGAGACCCACTTGGGAGTTCAAGAATGCGGCGGATATCATGAGGCTGCGGCCGGGCCTCAACTTCAACTTCACCGTTCTGGAGCTCAACGTGATGCTCCAGGAGCTCTTCAAGTATGACCCCCAACATCCCGAAGTGTTCAGGTTGCCGGGGGGTGTCGTTCCGTTGTGCAACAATTCTATGCTCGACCGCATCCGTGCAATGATGCCGCTGTGCGACTCGCATGGAATTGTGCCAACTTGGCAGGAGCCTGCAGACGACGTCGTGCAGCAGTTTTTTGATGACTTGGTAGAAGTGCCGATCCGCTCTGACGAGAAGGATAGCCTCACCCGCGACACCACGGATGCGGAGATGGCACTCATCGCCACTAGGCTGGAAGAGGCGGCGGCAGCCGCAGCCGCGGGCGAATTTGGATTCACCGTGGAGGAGGCAGATGTAGCAGAGGCGGCAAGCCGCGCCGAGCGAGGGGAGCGCGCCGGCGAGAAAGAGCTTGCCGGGCATAACATTGAGTCGAGTGAGCCCGCCAAGGATACGAGCGGCTCGCTGGAGATCAACTCGTCTTCCACCTCATCTTCAGACAGCTCGCCGCCAGCAGAGCCACAAGCAGAGCCTCCATCTCCACCAAGAAGGCGTCTCCGCAAGGCCGGTGACGTAGCGGAGCGGCAGGCGAGTGAACAGCCGCCGCGCCGCGCGACACACTCCACCGCGGCAAGCACTGTTGCCGCGGGAGCATCTCACGCTGCAACGGCAACTGGAGCGGGGCCCTCCCGGACCACCGCTTCTACTCCAGCTGGAGCGGGGTCGTCTCAGACCACCGCCACTGCTCCCGTCAAGCGGCCAAGGGAAGCTACTCCTCCGCCTCCTCGCGCTGGACGTGAGCCAGACTTCGACTTCTCCGCGTTCAGCTCCGACGAGGAGGAAGAAGAAGAGTAAGATTCCCTTGTTGTACTTGTAGTTCTTCAATCTTTGCTGTTTGTTTTGTATCTCATTTGCTTTTCTCTGAACTTGTTCCTCTTTAGGACTCTGGCCCAGAGAGCAGCAAAGAGGGCCAAGGTCCCGGTGATTGTCATCGAGGACGAACCTACTGCGACGGCAGGAGGTGCGCCCGAGACAACCTTGCCGGACCCGGCAACTTTTCTCCAGAGCAGCCCCCAGCGTAAGTATATGGTTTGCTTTCCACTTGTGAGGTGCGCATGGATACTCTGTCTTTGCTGATATTTGGTTGCTGATTTGTGTAGGAGCAGAGCAGCCCCACCAGGAGCCAAGGGAGAATCCCCCGACAAGGGAGAACTCTCCGGCAAGGGAGGGCTTCCCGGTAAGGGAGAAGTCTCCGGCAAGGGAGGGTTCTCCGGCAAGGGATAGCACCAGCGGCCCCCCGACGGCGGAGACCACGACTGCAGAACCCGGTACAGGTAATCCTTTCGCTACAAGATTTCCCTTGGGCTCTTCTTCTCTTGATCTTCTTTTTGTTGGATTTTTGCTTGACTCTTCTCCCCTTTTCCGGCCGTCGGACCCATCCGTTGCGGAGCAGATGGAGACCGAGGTTGCCGCCGGCGACGCCGCTGCCACCGAGGGGGCAGCTGGTGCTGGCGATCCCGCCGGCGCAGAGGCCGCCAAGGCTGCTGCCGCAGCAACTGGCGAGGGGTCTGGCGATCGCACTGATGGCCCTGAGGCCGTAGGAGCGCCAGGTGCTACACCGACCGCCAACCCGTCCGCCGCTGTCGCAGTGCCAGGCTCCGAAGAGCCCCAGCCAGGCGTCTACTTGAAGGCCGGCGAAGGCATCTTCATCAACCTCCCCTGGGCGTCAAGCTCCAGGGCGCCAGTCGAGGGGGAGATCTTCGACGGGGAGGTGCTCGCCTCCGCGGGGCTGACGCTGGTTGACGCGCCGAGCAGCAGCAGCAACGAGTCTGAGGAGGAGCGGCTGCTGCGGAAGCTGCTGTCGCTCTACCGCGCGCGGCAAGCCAAGCTGGACTCCCGCGAGGCGCTCGTCGCGAAGGCGGGAGCAGACATCGAGAAGCGCGCGGAGGAGCTCGGGGGTTTCCACTGGGAAGCCCTCCGGTCCCTGGCGGAGGAGCGGGAGCAGCTCGCCGAAGCGCAGAAGGTCTTCTTCCTCGAGAAGGCCGAAGTCGAAGAGCAACAGCGACTTGCCGCTATGAAGCTATCCGCGGAAGAGGGCGAGCTGGCGCAGCGGAAGGTCAATCTCGACGCCCACAAGGAGGAGCTTGCCGCGCGCGAGCAACAATTCGGCGGAGCCCTTAAGCAGGCGGAGGACGCTGCCGCAGCCGCCGAGGCTGCCAAGAAGGAGCTGGAGACGAAGGTGGCACGGCTGGAGGCTGATCTCGCCGAGAAGGGCAAAGAGCTCAGCACCGCCATGGACTCCAACGCGGATCTTGAGTCGAAGCTGACCACTTTGACCAAGACGCTGGACGGCGCCAAGAAGCAGGAGGCGGCCTTGAAGGAGGAGATCAAGGCCGACAAGGCGCTGCTAGAGAGTGTTGCCGCCACCCAAAACGCCTTCAGGGAGACTGTGGAGCACTGGACGGAGAGTCTTGTGAACGCTGCCACAGACATTGACAAGGAGTTGGCGCAGCTGGGGATGGAGGACCTCGGGTATCCCTCCGACGAGAACCTCCAACCCAGCGCCAAGCTCGTCTTGTTCTTCAAGGGCGTGGCGACGGCCCTCCAGCGACTCCGGGAGAGGATCCCAAAGCAGCTGGCCGACGAGTCGCGCAAGATCTGCGCGGGAGCTCTTCAGAAAGTGTTGGTGAAGGTGGCCTTCCGCAATCTGGGCCTCAACCTCACCAACGTCCTCAGGACCCTGCCGCCGATGCTGCTCTGGAGGCGCTCAAGACCCTTGTCGCACCCATTGTGGACAAGGTGAGCGGGATCAAGAGGATCGAAGGCGATCGCGTAGACTAGGCTGCCCGTTTCTTCTTTCCTTGTCGTTGTTTATCATGTTATGAAAACAATCTGTTAGAGCTGCGACAAGCTATCTTTGTAATATAACTTTATTCTGGCTAATGATTGCAATGTTATTCCCTTTACTCGATTCCTCCCTTTGTATGTCTTTTTACCCTACGCTTTTAGGGAACTTGCCGGTGCAGGCACCTGAGCCGCGAGCGCTGAGTGCGGGACGTCAGCAGCCTGCTGGCGGTGCCGCTACCGACAAGAAACCTTGTCGCAACTAGTTGCAGCTCACTTAAGTTGTTGAGCAGACTCGAAACAAAGTAAGGGCGCAACTAGCTACGAGTTGGTTCCTCCGCGCACAGGTTTTCCATACAAAGTGCGGTCGTTCAAGGGAGATAACTTAAAATTTAAAAAATCTGATTGCTCAAACTTTGGCAACTTAGCTTTTCTGTTGTTTGCTTCCCGGTAAGGCGAAATTTTCTTGAACGATGCCTGGTCCATACCATTATCTTCTCCTTTCCCCCCCGGCAAACTTGTGGGCGAGGGAAACCTTCCTTTCCTTGAGAAAAAAGAAAGAAGAGAAAATAAAGATACGGAGCCTTACGGCTCGTTATTGCTTACCGTGGAGTAGGTGCTGCACAAAGTGTCAGATCACATATGCAAGAAATAGAAAACGTGAAATTGACAAAATGTGCGGAGCGCATGAGCTTTACTTATGCACGGGGTCTGCGCCCGGCTTTGTACAAAGGATTACATGCAACAGCGGCAAGACTTGTACAAAAGGTGGTTGCCGGAACAGGTTTCGGCAACCGTGCCTTACGGGTAAAACTTACGAAGATGCTCAATGTTCCAGGAGTTGCTCACCGGAATGGCATCTTCGGTCTCAAGGCGGACAGCGCCAGGCCTAGTGACTCGTTTCACCCGGTAAGGGCCTTCCCACTTCGGCGTCAACTTGTTGGAATTCTTGGCGGACTGAACACGCCGAAGAACAAGGCCGCCTTCCTCGAGACTTCTGGCGTTAACTTTGCGGCTATGGTAGCGGCGCAAAGCCTGCTGGTAGCGAGCACCTATGGGACCGGCGGGCCAGGTCCCTTTCGGTTCGACGGGGGCGGAGGTCGTGCAAAGAGTAGATCGAGGCGAAACACAAGAGCAGTTTACCCAGGTTCAGGCCGCACGGATGCGTAAAACCCTACTCCTGCTTTGTGGTTTGTATTGAGTTCTTGCTCGGGAGCGCGGAGTGCTACAGTACACACCAGTAGCTAACGAGACCGAGCGTGAGTGTTCTCTGAACTAGCTAACCCCCTCTACGTTGCGCATGGGCCTCCTTTTATATGCTCAAGGGGTCACCGACAGGTGGCAACGTAGACAAGGGTAAAAATGGAAAGGTGCTGCGGTAGGTCCAGCTACCTGCTACAGTGTATCATACCTAACCCTGACGGCAGGGGACAAGGGCATTAAATGCCCGTCTGTGTCGCCTAAACAATGCAAAAAGGGACCGTCAGGGACGCCACCGCTCGCCACGATGGCAATCTTGTCAGCGCCGCTTGCCACCGCGCACCGCTGGCTGCACAGCCTCCCGCCACGCACGCCTGGAAGGGTCCCAGAGCGACACGTTGGTGGATGTGCTGGGGCGCGGGCACAAAGTGGTGGCTTGCCACGGCAAGCGCCTTGCCACGGTCGTTGTCTTGTCGCGTCCGGGAGCTTGTCGCTCACCGGGTCTTGCCGGGACGCGTGGCGCGCCGCGGCAAGTTCATTGAGGTGCCTAGGTTGGCCTTCCCGGCAAGCTCCTCTTGCCGGGGTCTTATCTTGGATACTTTGTTCTTGAATGGCTCCAAAGGAACCACGGAGGACCTTGGCGGTCACCCGGCAAACCTTGCCGCGGGATGCTGCGACTGCCCGTGCACAAGTTCGGGATACTAGGGTACCCCTACTCTAGTACACCGACAAAGACCTTTAAGAGAGGCATCGCAGAAGACCTCGAACGGTTGGGATTCATCAGGAGGAGTCAGAACTGGAGCAGTGACCAATTTCTCTTTCAAATTGTTGAAAGCGATGTCACATTCTGTAGACCAAACGTACTTGACGTGCTTCTGGAGAAGGTTTGAAAGAGGCTTCGCGATCTTTGAAAAGTTCTCCACAAACCTTCGACAGTAGCTTGCGAGACCGAGGAAGCTACAGAGTTGCTTCACGTTCTGAGGTGGTTCCCATTTCACAATTGCGGACACCTTCTCAGGATTCACCGCAATGCCCTTGGCAGAGATGATATGCCCAAGATAAAGAACCTCATCGAGCCAAAACTCGCACTTGGAGATCTTGGCGTAGAACTGATGTTCCCTGAGCTTATCGAGCACCAAACGCAAGTGCTTGGCATGATCTTCCTTGTTCTTCGAAAAGACCAGAATGTCGTCGAGATAGACCAAAACAAAGTCATTGGTGTAGGCGTTGAAGATGAAGTTCATCATGCGAGAGAAAGTCGGAGGAGTGTTGACGAGGCCAAAAGACATGACAGTGTATTCATATGAACCATAGCTTGTTCTAAAAGCCGTCTTGGGAATATCTTGCTCACGGATTCGAATCTGGTGATAACCCATACGGAGATCAAGCTTGGAGAATACTTGGGCACCTTTGAGTTGTTCGAACAGCTCGTTGATGTTGGGAAGTGGGTACTTGTTCTTGATAGTCTTCTTGTTCAATGGACGGTAGTCAACACAAAGTCGGTCCGTTCCATCCTTCTTCTTCACAAAAAGAACTCAACAACCCCACGGAGAAGAACTAGGTCGGATGAGACCCATTCGTTCTTGAATATCGAGTTGCTTCTTCAGCTCCTTCAACTCTTCAGGTCCGAGCTTGTAAGGACGCTTGCAAACAGGTTCCGTGCCAGGCTCAAGATCGATGACGAATTCAACTGGCCGGTGCGGAGGCATTCCTGGAAGCTCTTCTGGAAAGACGTCTTGATATTCGCAAATGACTGGAATTTGCGAGATAGCATCCAGTTCACCCTTCTCATTGAGAGAAAACAGACGAATTGTATCATCGCGAGCGGCAAAGACAATTACATCCTCAGACGAATGAGTCAATTGAATCTGCCTGGCTGCACAATCAAGATGCGCCTTGTGCTTAGAAAGCCAATCCATTCCGAGAATAAGATCAATATCCGAGTCACCCAGAACAATAGGAGAAGCCAGAAATTTGTAGTCGCCCAACGTGATAGTAACATCCGGGACGCAGGTATTAGCTGTCATCTGCTTGCCCGGTGACACGATTTGCCAGGAACTTTGCAGATACTGATAATCGCACTCATACTTTGAAGCAAAAGGTTTGGAAATGAAACAATGCGATGCACCAGTGTCAAAAGGAACTTTTGCAGGAACATCGTTAATAGGAAGGTTACCCATGATGACATTTGACGAGTCCTCTGCCTGAGCTGCATTCACCATGTTGACCTTGGCGTACTTGGGGTTATGCTTGACCATAGCTGTACTTGCTGATCTCATAGGAGGAGGAGGAGGGAGACGCCTCTGGTTGAAGCATTTGTTGGCATAGTGAGCCTTCTGTTGGCACTTGTTGCACGTGACCTCTGAAAGCGGACGGTGATACGGAGCACTCGATCTTGGAGCTTGAGACGAAGTCTTGTTCTGAAAGCCAGGTTTGGGTGGGTGGGAAGATCCACTGCCACCTTTGCTCTTCTGTTGATACGGCTGACGGAACGGAAGAGGAGGAAGCCAATACTTCTGCTGCTTGGCCACTTGAGTAGAGGAAGAAAGAGTAGCATCTCTGACTCGCTTCTTGGAAGCATCACACTTCAGTTGAGCAGCCTCTTGCTTCAATGCCATGTTGTAGAACTCATCGTACCTCAAGGGCTCAAAGAGAACAAGAGCTAGTTGGATTTCTTCTCTGAGACCACCCCTGAACTGGTATATCATGCTCTTCTCGTCAGGGACATCCTGCTTAGCAAAGCGGCCGAGCTTCTGAAACAACTTGTTGTAGTCATAGACAGACAGAGAGCCTTGCTTCAGGTTGCGGAATTCCTCACGCTTTCTTTCAACCACACTCTGAGGAATATGATGAGCTTTGAAGTCTTGACGGAATTCATCCCAGGTAATCACACAGCCTCCTCTGGAATCTTTGTACTGCTGGAACCATTCTGCAGCTTGGTCTTTGAGTTGGAAGGAAGCGAACTTGACAAAGTCCTCAGGCCTGACGTTACTGCACTCGAAATGCTTGCATAAGTCCATGAGCCAATCGTCAGCATCAGTTGCCTCAACACAATTGCTGAAGGTCTTTGGCTGGTTAGCAAGGAACTGGTTGAGTGTAGCAAAGTGATTTTGATTGTTGCCCTGGTTGCCTTGGTTGCCTTGGTTCCCTTGATTGCGCTCTTGAAGAATTTGCATGATCAACTGCGTGTTTGCATTGGTAGCAGACATCATAGCTTGCCATGCCTCCGGAGGAGGAGGAGGAGGAGGTGGTGGCGGATCCTGATTCTGATTCTGATTGCTGCTCTTAGCAGGAGCCATCCTGAAGAGGGTGACATCTGTTAGCACATTGATAGATAAAATTGAAGCTGAATCAAGCGGGTTGAAATTGCAACATATAGTCTTCACATCCGAACATAAGAACGAATGCATTCCACTTGAAATGGTCACATATCCATAAATTGAGAAGCCACTTAGAATTTAGGTAGAGGAATAAATCAACAAGGTATAGAACAAGAACGAATACTCGGTAAGAAATCCCAATCTCAAACCAAATATCCGTGGAAGAAGAGCTAGAGCTACAAGAATTCCCACCTATGAAACTCTCGAACCTTTCCGGTTATGCAATCAGGTGTTGGGGATACAGGGGAAGCATAATATCTCACCCAAATCTAGCAAATCCTACATCCAGCTGTATCCATCCTTCAACACATAACCGAGAAACTTCGGAAACCATCTACCTCAACCTTCGAAAAGCATCCGTTATACAAGTTATGGCAATACTCCCGAACTCCCGCCCCAGTACTGGGTGGCGTCGAGGTTATCTCACCAACAACCTCATAAAAGAGATTTTCGATGTCGGCGAACTAAACTCAGGTATTCCAGAACTGCAACGATAAAATTGTGACGACAACACCTCGGAGCTCAACTCCCCGGGACACTGCCACAACCCCTAAATGACAGGAGGCACCAAGAACAATGTTCTCGTCACAAATCCATCGGAACGATTCCAAGATACCCGCGTGATTCTAAAAAAAATTTAGTGAAATTTGAGAAGAGAAGACTCAAAACTCTACATCAGGATGCCTTACCAGAGCGATGAAGGGACTGAGGAGTAAAAAGAATTCCTAAACTCTCCGATATATAATTCCTAAATGACTCAAAACATTTTTCTAGACTCAACAACGCTGCTAAAAACGATCAAGCAGTGGGGGCTCCTAAGGTCGGGGAAGGCTCTGATACCAACTTGTAACGCCCTCGATGCGGCTATATCTCCTACATGTCGAAGCACGACTTAGAGGCATAACTGCATTGAAAGCAATGTCGCAAGTAAGGTAATCTTCACAACATCCCATGTAATATAGATAATAAATGGAAAGGTACATAGTTGGCTTACACTCGCCACGTCAAACAAAGTACATAAGTAGCATTACATCATCCAATCACTCATGGCCCGACTACGGTGCCAAAATAAAAGATCAACCCAACATGCGACACGGTCCCGATCGCCCCAACTGGGCACCACTACTGATCATCAGGGAAAGACACATAGTAACAGCGTGAATCTTCGTCGAACTCCCACTTGAGCTCAAGCGCATCATCTGGAACGGAGTCATCAGGCCCTGCATCTGGTTTGGAAGTAATCTGTGAGCCACGGGGACTCAGCAATCTCGCACCCTCACAATCAAGACTATTTAAGCTTATAGGAAAGGCAAAGTAAATATGTGGAGCTGCAGCAAGCGACTAGCATATATGGTGGCTAACCTGTTCGCAAAAGAGAGCGAGAAGAGAAGGCAAAGCACGAACGAGAAACTAAAGAACAACCTACGGCAAACATTACTCCAACACCGTGTTCACTTCCCGGACTCCTCCGAGAAGAGACCATCACGGTAACACACACCGTTGAATCATTTTAATTAAGTTAAGGTTCAAGTTATCTACAACCGGACATTAACAAATTCCCATCTGCCCATAACTGCGGGCATGGCTTTTGAAAGTTCAAATCCCTGCAGGGGAGTCCCAACTTAGCCCATGACAAGCTCTCACGGTCAATGAAGGATATACCTTCTCCCGAGACATTCCGATCAGACTCGGCATCCCGGTTCTACAAGACAACTCCGACATGTCAAAACAAATCCAGCAACACCGCCCGAATGTGCCGACAAATCCTGATAGGAGCTGCACATATCTCGTTCTCAGGGCACACTCAGATGAGCGCTCCATACAACTAAAACCAAACCTCGAGTTTCCCCGAGGGGGCGCTGCACAGGACTCTAGTTTGGACCAACACTCAGAGGAGCACTGGCCCGGGGAGGTTTAAATAAGATGACCCTTGGGCTCCGGAAACCCAAGGGAAAAAAGGGCTAGGTGGCAAATGGTAAATCCAAGGTTGGGCATTGCTGGAGGAGTTTTATTCAAGGTGGACTGTCAAGGGGTTCCCATTATTACCCAACCGCGTAAGGAACGCAAAATCCAGGAACATAACACCGATATGACGGAAACTAGGGCGGCAAGAGTGGAACAAAACACCACGCAAAAGGCCGAGCCTTCCACCCTTTACCAAGTATATAGATGCATTAAGATAACAAGATAGTATAATGATATCCCAACAAGAAAATAATGTTCCCACAAGGAACGATCTCCAATCTTCACCTGCAACTAGCAACGCTATAAGAGGGGCTGAGCAAAGCGGTAACATAGCCAATCAACGGTTTGCTAGGACATGGTGGGTTAGAGGTTTGACATGGCAATATGGGAGGCATGATAAGCAAGTGGTAGGCATCGTAGCATAGGCATAGCAAAAGAGCGAGCATCTAGCAGAGCAAAGATAGAAGTGATTTCGAGGGTATGATCATCTTGCCTGCAAAGTTGTCAGAGTTGACTGGATCCTCGAAAGCAAACTCAACGGGCTCCTCGTTAGAGAACATGTCTCCCGGCTCTACCCAAACAAGACAAAACAAGCAAACGGAACACAATCAACCATGGGCAAAGCTCAAACAACTTGATGCAAACATGGTATGCTATGCGGGATGCGATACATGATGCATATGCAAGATTTGACAAGGAATGAAAGAACCTGGCCACAACATGGAAATCCAAGAGTTCCACTGGAAAGGTGAGGTGATTTCGGTTGAAATCAATATAAAGATCACCGGAATCAGAGGCACAGTTTGGAAATGGCAAGCGATTCAAATATGGCACCGGTCTGCGATAAACAGCAAGTAACCATCTAAATGCAACAAGATAATTATGCTACAGCACTCAAACATGGAAACAAAATACATGGCAGGGATCCATTCATGATGCTTGACAAAAGATGAACTCTGAGCTACGGCCAATTCATCAATTATCAGGTTCAAACAAGCATGGCAAAAGTGCAATTGGTAAACAGGTTTCAGACTTAGTGAAATCAACACTTGTCTGGAATTTCAGATCAGGTAGCACTTTGGAGCATGAAACCTATAAGCTACAGGAACTTAACATGGCAAGGCAAGGCATGGCATGGAGCTACTCAAAGAGCTTAACAAAAGTCCCTTAGTGACCTTGAGCCAAAAGGGATCAGAAAATACAATTGCAAGCATGTGAACATGGCAAAAACATAATCAGATCACAGACTTTGTGAAAAACTGGAGCATGCAAATCAGATATCAAGTAGGCATGTTTACGAGCTCGATGCACTCACTACAGAGAAAGGCATCACAATCTAAGAATACACCCATTAAGAATACACATAATAAAATCTAGACATGGCAAGAACAACAACATAGCATGCACAGATCAACTACAACATCCTCGGCAAAATCGCTAACAAGTAGACAATCTGCCCAGATTCACGAAATAGCAAAAGTAGAGCTCGATTGACTCAAGCTAGGTTGCTCCATAATTGCAAACAAAGACATGGATGGATAGAGCACTACAAGATTAACAAATCATCCTTACTGATCATCCTCAAAAGAGGTACGGATCATTAGGAAACAACATGAACATATGGCATATTGATAAAAACAAACCAAGGACTTAGTGGAATTGCTAAGTCCCTAAAATCAGCATTAACGAATGCACCACTTTGCAAGCTTGTGCTAGTCACCACACATATCACAAAAATACATGGATGGCACCTCTGAAAAGATGGCAAAGCATATAACAAAACACATGTAGAGCTCAGGGGTATATCATGCACATATTAATCATGGAAAAAATGACAAATAGCTATTTGGTGCAGTAGATCTGACAATTAACTCAAATAGCACTCTTCCAACAGCATTTCGGGCATCAAGATGAACTCAAATGAAAATGATGCAATGAGATGAAATGATGTGCTCTCTGAGACAAACATTTTGATATCCTATACGCCCGAAACGGATCTACGGGTGCAAAGTTACGTCACGATGAACATAGCAACATAATTAGGGTTTTCTGAGAAAAAGTCAACCGAGGTGTTATTCCCAGATCTAGATCCGGATCGGCGCACGGACGCCGAGGTTCATCGGCCGGACTTGACGCGGTGGATCCGGCCGGAGAGTTCGTCGGAGGAGGCGAGGAGGTGCAGAGGCGCTCGCCGGCGTGGTCGCCGGCGCCGGGCGGTGGCGGCGCGGCCTTGCCGGTACGACGAGGCGGCGGTGGGCGAAGGCGGCTGCCGGCGCCGGAGTTGAGGAGGCGCGGCGGAGCGGCGAAGAACACGGCGGCGTCGGGCGGCCGGCGCCAAAGGAGGCGGCGGCGCTAGCGGGCGCGGGGCGCGGGCGCCTCTGGGCCGCGGGGGCCCCGCACGGGCCGAGCAGGCCGGCGGCGGGAGGAGGCGGCGATGTGGGGCTCGGTGCCCACGTGGCAAGCTGTGGTTGGTGGGGCGATTTCGTCCGGCTGGACCGGACGTGTCCGGCCGCACGGAGGTGCTGGAACTAGGGTTTCGGGGGAGAGGAGATCCGGGATTTCGGAGGAGGACCTATTTATAGGCATAGGAGGAGCTAGGAGTGTCCAAATGAGGTGCGGTTTTCGGCCACACGGTCGTGATCGAATGCTCTAGATGATGGGGAGGGTTTTGGTGGGTTTTGGGCCAAATTGGAAGGGTGTTGGGCTGCAACACACACGAGGCCTTCTCGGTCCCTCGGTTAACTGTTGGAGCATCAAACGAAGTCCAAATGGTATGAAACTTGACAGGCGGTCTACCTGTAGTAAACCAAGGCCGCGTGGCAAGTATCGGTCCAATTCGGAAAAGTTTAACCCCAACACACGAAAAGAAGGTAGAAATGACCACCGGAGGAGAACGGAGCGCCGGAATGCAAAACGGACAACGAGGAAAATGCTCGGATGCATGAGACGAACACGTATGCAAATGCAATGCACATGATGACATGATATGAGATGCATGACAACGACAACAACACACGGAGACAAAAACCCGAACCCGAGAAAATAAAATAACTTGGCACCGGAAACGGCAAGAGTTGGAGTACATATTAGGTAAATTACATCCGAGGTGTTACATCGAGACTCCTCGTCATGTCCGTGATCATATCCGGGACTCCGAACTACCTTCGGTACATCAAAACACAAAAACTCATAATACCAATCGTTATAGAACTTTAAGTGTGCGGACCCTACGGGTTCGAGAACTATGTAGACATGACCGAGACACGTCTCTAGTTAATAACCTATAGCAGAACATGGATGCTCATATCGGTTCCTACATATTCTACAAAGATCTTTATTGGTCAAACCGCATAACGACATACGTTGTTCCCTTTGTCATCGGTATGTTACTTGCCCGAGATTCGATCGTCGGTACCTCAATACCTAGTTCAATCTCGTTACCGGCAAGTCTCTTTGCTCGTTCCGTAATGCATCATCCTATAACTAACTCATTAGTCACATTGCTTGCAAGGCTTATAGTGATGTGCATTACCGAGAGGGCCTAGAGATACCTCTCCGACAATCGGAGTGACAAATCCTATTCTCGATCTATGCCAACTCAACGAACACCATCGGAGACACCTGTAAAGCACGTTTATAATCACCCAGTTACGTTGTGATGTTTGGTAGCACACAAAGTGTTCTTCCGGTAATCGGGAGTTGCATAATCTCATAGTCATAGGGACATGTATAAGTCATGAAGAAAGCAATAGCAGTAAACTAAATGATCAAGTGCTAAGATGACGGAATGGGTCATTTTAATCACATCATTCTCCTAATGATGTGATCCCGTTGATCAAATGACATCTCATGTCTACGGCTAGGAAACTTCGACCATCTTTGATCAACGAGCTAGTCAAGTAGAGGCATACTAGTGACACTATGTTTGTCTATGTATTCACACATGTATTATATTTCCGGTCAATACAATTCTAGCATGAATAATAAACATTTATCATGATATGAGGAAATAAATAATAACTTTATTATTGCCTCTAGGGCATACTTCCTTCAGTCTCCCACTTGCACTAGAGTCAATAATCTAGATTACACAGTAATGATTCTAACACCCATGGAGTCTTGGTGCTGATCATGTTTTGCTCGTGGAAGAGGCTTAGTAAACGGGTCTGCAACATTCAGATCTGTATGTATCTTGCAAATCTCTATGTCTTCCACCTGGACTTGATCCCGGATGGAATTGAAGTGTCTCTTGATGTGCTTGGTTCTTTTGTGAAATCTGGATTCCTTTGCCAAGGCAATTGCACCAGTATTGTCACAAAAGATTTTCATTGGACCCGATGTACTAGGTATGACCCCTAGATCGGATATGAACTCCTTCATCCAGACTCCTTCATTTGCTACTTCCGAAGAAGCTATGTACTCCGCTTCACATGTAGATCCCGCCACGACGCTTTGTTTAGAACTGCTCCAACTAACAACTCCACCATTCAATATAAATACGTATCCTGTTTGCGATTTAGAATCGTCTGGATCACTGTCAAAGCTTGCATCGACGTAACCATTTACGACGAGCTCTTTGTCACCTCCATAAATGAGAAACATATCCTTAGTCCTTTTCAGGTATTTCAGGATGTTCTTGACCGCTGTCTAGTGATCCACTCATGGATCACTTTGTTACCTCCCTTCTAATCTAATAGCAAGGCACACATTAGGTCTGGTACACAGCATTGCATAAATGATAGAGCCTATGGCTAAAGCATAGGGCACACTTTTCATTTTCTCTCTATCTTCTGCAGTGGTCGGGCATTGAGTCTTACTCAACTTCACACCTTGTAACACAGGCAAGAACCCTTTCTTTTCTTGATCCATTTTGAACTTCTTCAAAACTTTATCAAGGTATGTGCTTTGTGAAAGTCCAATTAAGCGTCTTGATCTATTTCTACAGATCTTGATGCCCAATATTTAA
Organism: Triticum urartu; assembly: GCF_056163025.1. Classification (NCBI taxonomy): domain Eukaryota; kingdom Viridiplantae; phylum Streptophyta; class Magnoliopsida; order Poales; family Poaceae; genus Triticum; species Triticum urartu. The sequence goes on from NC_141874.1 coordinate 685,742,469, forward strand.
GCATCTTCTCTGAGGTCTTTCATTGAAAAACTCTTATTCAAGTATCCTTTTATGCTATCTAGGAATTATATATCATTTCCAATCAATAATATGCCATCCACATATAATACTAGAAATGCTACAGAGCTCCCACTCACTTTCTTGTAAATACAGGCTTCTCCAAAAGTCTGTATAAAACCATATGCTTTGATCACACTATCAAAAACGTTTATTCCAACTCCGAGAGGCTTGCACCAGTCCATAAATGGATCGCTAGAGCTTGCACACTTTGTTAGAACCCTTTGGATCGACAAAACCTTCTGGTTGCATCATATACAACTCTTCTTCCAGAAATCCATTCAGGAATGCAATTTTGACATCCATTTGCCAAATTTCATAATCATAAAATGCGACAATTGCTAACATTATTCGGACAGACCTAAGCATCGCTACGGGTGAGAAAGTCTCATCATAGTTAACCCCTTGAACTTGTCGAAAACCTTTCGCAACAAGTCGAGCTTTGTAAACAGTAACATTACCGTCAGCGTCGGTCTTCTTCTTGAAGATCCATTTATTCTCGATGGCTTGCTGATCATCGGGCAAGTCAACCAAAGTCCACACTTTGTTCTCATACATGGATCCCATCTCATATTTCATGGCCTCAAGCCATTTTGCGGAATCTGGGCTCACCATCGCTTCTTCATAGTTTCATAGGTTCATCATGGTCAAGTAACATGACTTCCAAAACAGGATTACCATACCACTCTGGTGCAGATCTTACTCTGGTTGACCTATGAGGTTCGGTAGTAACTTGATCTGACGTTTCATGACCATCATCATTAGCTTCCTCACTAATTGGTGTAGGTGTCACATGAACCGGTTTCTGTGATGAACTACTTTCCAATAAGGGAGCAGCTACAGTTACCTCATCAAGTTCTACTTTCCTCTCACTCACTTCTTTCGAGAGAAACTCCTTCTCTAGAAAGGATCCATTCTTAGCAACAAATGTCTTGCCTTCGGATATGTGATAGAAGTTGTACCTAATAGTTTCCTTTGGGTATCCTATGAAGACACATTTCTCCGATTTGGGTTCGAGCTTATCAGGTTGAAGCTTTTTCACATAAGCATCGCAGCCCCAAACTTTAAGAAAAGACAACTTTGGTTTCTTGCCAAACCACAGTTCATAAGGCGTCGTCTCAACGGATTTCAAAGGTGCCCTATTTAACATGAATGCAACCGTCTCTAAAGCATAACCCCAAAACGATAGCGGTAAATCAGTAAGAGACATCATAGATCGCACCATATCTATTAAAGTACGATTACGACGTTCGGACACACAATTAGGCTGTGGTGTTCTGGGTGGCATGAGTTGCGAAACTATTCCGCATTGTTTCAAATGTAGACCAAACTCATAACTCAAATATTATCCTCCACGATCAGATCGTAGAAACTTTATTTTCTTGTTACGATGATTTCCCACTTCACTCTGAAATTCTTTGAACTTTTCAAATGTTTCAGACTTATGTTTCATTAAGTAGATATACCCATATCTGCTCAAATCATCTGTGAAGGTGAGAAAATAACGATACCTGCCGCGAGCCTCAATATTCATTGGACCACATACATTAGTATGTATGATTTCCAATAATTCTGTTGCTTGCTCCATTGTTCCAGAGAATGGCGTTTTAGTCATCTTGCCCATGAGGCTTGGTTCGCAAGTACCAAGTGATTCATAATCAAGTGATTCCAGAAGTCCATCAGTATGGAATTTCTTCATGCGCTTTACACCAATATGACCTAAATGGCAGTGCCAAAAATAAGTTGCACTATCATTATCAACTCTGCATCTTTTGGCTTCAACATTATGAATATGTGTATTACTACTATCGAGATTTAACACAAATAGACCACTCTTCAAGGGTGCATGACCATAAAAGATATTACTCATATAAATAGAACAACCATTATTTCTCAGATTTAAACGAATAACCGTCTCGCATCAAACAAGATCCAGATATAATGTTCATGCTTAACGCTGGCACCAAATAACAATTATTTAGGTCTAAAATTAATCCCGAAGGTAGATGTAGAGGTAGCGTGCCGACGGCGATCACATCGAGTTTGGAACCATTTCCCACACGCATCGTCACCTCCTAGGGATGGCAATTTTATCCGTGGATCTGGATACCCATGGATACCCGACCCGTTTGGGCAAGGGTATGGAGCACATTTCTGCCCATGGGTCCATGGATATGGATACCCACGAACAGCCGGGTTGGGCATGGTTATAGTTTGTGCTCCATGGATATCTAATGGATACCCGTATGACATGTGGGGTCATATGACAGTGATAGTAGAAAGAGTGAATCAATGGGAAATGGCAGGAAATATGCAACTTGTGCCATGAGCTATATGCTACAGAATCAACCTCTGGTATGTCACACTTAAGGACTCATCGTATTACTTGTTACCTACTTATGCATGTTGCTTATGTTGTCATTTGTGAGTGAATGATGATCAGTTGATTTGATATTTGGGAAGGCTTCATGCTGACTTTTCTATGCCCATGGAGCTCCATGGGTATGTGGGTATCCAGCGGGTTTGGGCATGGGCACAAGTTGTGCCCATGGATAATTTGGTGGATGGGCAGAGGGTAGGAAGATTGGTCATGGGTTGGATTTGGACCACTCCACCCGCCCCAAACCCGACCCATTGACACCTCCTCCTTAGCTAATCTTCGCTCAATCTTTAGTCCCTGTTTCGAGTTGCAAATATTAGCAACAGAACCAGTATCAAATACTCAGGTGCTACTGCGAGCTCTAGTAAGGTACACATCAATAACATGTATATCACATATACCTTTGTTCACCTTGCCATCCTTCTTATCCGCCAAATACTTGGGGCAGTTCCGCTTCCAGTGACCAGTCTGTTTGCAGTAGAAGCACACAGTACACGATCTTTTGCAATGGTGCATACTTAGGGAGAACACATGTACCTTGAAATTTTTAGTGAGAGATCATCTTATAATGATACCGTCAATCAAAGCAGAATAAGATGCATAAAGGATAAACATCACATGCAATCAATATAAGTGATATGATATGGTCATCATCATCTTGTGCCTTTGATCTCCATCTCCAAAGCACCTTCATGATCACCATCATCACCGGCGCGACACCTTGATCTCCATCGTAGCATCGTTGTCGTCTCGCCAACTATTGCTTCTACGACTATCGCTACCGCTTAGTGATAACACTACTAGGAAATGGGCTATAGATGAAATTGACACTAATGGCGCACCAGAGAAGCGGTGTGCCACTACTATATACTAATGACGCACCATGTGGTGATGCGCCATTAGTGTGGAAGACACTAATGGCGCACCAGGCACAAGGTGCGCCACTAGTAACAAATTTTTTTCATTTTTCCAAACATACTAATGGCGCATCCAGGCAAAGTGCGCCATTAGTAGTTCTAACTAGTAATGGCGCACCAGCCATAGAGTGCGCCACTGCTGTATTTTTTATTCTTTTTTTTGCAAAACTACTAATGGCGCACCGTTGCAAAGTGCGCCGTTACTAGTTTAAACTAGTAATGCAACACTATGCCACGGTGCGCCATTAGTATATATATATATATACTTTTTTTGCAAAAATACTAATGGCGCACGGCCAGGAGGTGCGAAATTAGTATGTTGGGTTGCTAATGGCGCATGGCTGTGTGGTGCGCCATTAGTAACCTGGGACCAGCTAGATATTTTGGACAGCCACACCTACACACTCACTTTCCCCACTTCATTCCCTCCACCTCCTTCTCCAAGCTTGTCGGCTGCCTCCTCCTCCTCACCTCATTTGCACCATAGATTCATCAAAATTAAGTGGTGAAATTACCTTTTTTTGATAGGTAAGGGGAAAGCTATCTTCACGTTGTAGATCTACTTTTTTTCTCCCTAGCTCGCTCCAACAACGTGCACATGCACTTTTTGTGGCCTAGCTAGATCTATGTATGTTTGTGGTGTTGCATATGTTTGTGGTGTTGCATATATGTTTGTGTTTGTAGGTACCGGTATTTGAAATGCGATAGTTTCCAATATTTTGCCGGAATGTTGATTCATTTCCGTTTCGGCGAGAATTTTGGCACTATGCATTCTTTTTGGTCCTATTTTTAGGGAAAGTCATGCCAAAAAAAATTTCTTGGTTCTAAAATATTGTTTTGCTCTACCCCGCAGGCGACCATGATCCGCACGATGACCGAAGGCATCGTGAATAGGTTTTTGAGCTCCGCGAAGGCCGAGATGCTTCAAAAGAACGAGACGGAGATAAGATGTCCGTGTCAAAGATGCAAGCTGAAGAGCCTTATTGCGGACCCGGATTCCGAGCAGGTGTGGGACCACCTACTCTTGCGTGGTTTCATGGATGGCTATCGGTGGCAAGGTGATGAAGATGACTATGAAGTCGTCCATGGGGGCCAGGCAAGAAATGAGGAAGGGCAGCAAGACAACCACCGTGGCTTGGGCGGGCGAGAAGACGAAGAATCTCCAGGACATGATCACGACGGTGATGCTGTACACAGTCATCATGTAGAAGATGCCGGACATGATGATGAGGAAGATGCCGGAGCAGACGAAGGGCATGATCATGAAGATGAAGATGCCGGCGGAGCAGACGATGATGGACCATCGATGGGCTGGGTGCAGGACCCTCATATTCAAGAGATGCTTCTCAATCAGACGGATAACGCAAGAGCTGCCGCCCGAGAGAAAGGCAACCTGTATCAACTAGAGATAGACGCGGTTACTCCATTGTATGAAGGATGCAGACCCGAGGATACCCGCCTGAAAGTAACGCTCATGGCTTTGGAGATGAAGGTAAAACACAAAATGACCGACGCATGCTTCGACGAGAACATGTCATTCTGGCACGAACATCTTCCCAAGGGGAACAAGTGCCCGACCAGTTTCGAGGAGGCGAAGAAAGTTGTGTGTCCTCTGGATTTACCGCACGTGAAATACCATGTGTGCATGAACCATTGCATCATATATCGGGGCGAGCACGCGGAGCCTACCATATGTCCAGTGTGCGGCGTCACTCGATACAAGAAGAGGAAGAAAGCTCCTCGAAAAGTGGTGTGGTACTTTCCGATCACTCCTCGTCTGCAGCGGTATTTCGCGGAGCCTAAGGTAGCAAAGCTCCTACGTTGTCACGCGGATAGGGAGGAGAAGAAGCGAGAAGATGACGCAAATGATCCGGAGATAAATAAAAAAGACAAGATGCTGAGTCACCCTAAGGATGGGAGCCAGTGGCAAGCGTTGAACTTTGAACACCTAGAATTTGGGAAGGATCCAAGGAACATCGTGCTGGGCACGAGCACCGATGGAGTCAATCCGTTTGGCAGCCAGAGAAGCACACATAGCACCTGGCCTGTGTTTGTGTGGATGTACAACCTTCCCCCTGGTTGTGCATGAAGAGGAAGTACATTCACATGAGTATGCTAATTGAAGGGCCGAAACAACCAAGGAATGACATCAGTCTGTATCTGGGGCTGCTGAAAGAGGAGTTAGACATGCTGTGGAAAACGCCAGCCAATACGTGGGATGCCGCAGAGAAAGAATATTTCCCTATGAGAGCGGCACTGCTCACGACGGTGCACAACTATCTCGGTTATGGATATCTCGCGGGGCAGGTGGTCCATGGATTTTCTGGATGCGTCAGGTGCATGGATGACACAATGTATCGCCAGCTAGATAGAGATCCCGGGTCTTCGAAAACCGTGTTCATGGGACATCAAAGGTAGCTTTGCGACGATGACCCGTGGAGGAAACGCAAGGATCTGTTCGATGGTGAAACCGAACCCCAAAGACGCCCGCGTACGAGGAGCGGCGAGGAAATAGACGGGCTGTTGAAAAATTGGAAAGATTGCCCACTACCGGGAAAGAAGCAAAAGGCGCTAGAGCCGGGAAAGAAGCGAAAGGCGCCAGAGCCGCTGCTGAAGGTATGGAAAAACGAGGTCTGTTTTCTGGGACTTGCCGTACTGGAAGATCCACCGTGTGCCTCACAGCCTTGATGCCATGCATATCACGAAGAACGTGTGCGAGAGTCTGCTTGGTACCCTGCTCAACATGCCAGAGAGGACCAAAGATGGGCCGAAAGCAAGGGCAGACTTGAAATCAATGGGCATCAGGCAGGAGCTTCACGCTTATGATGATGATGATGATGATGATGATGAGGCGAAGCAGGACACAGAAAGTCGTCGCAAAGGCAAAAAGGCCAAGAAGACCGGAAATGACTACCCTCCCGCGTGCTTCACTCTAAGTCAGGAGGAGATCGAGCAGTTTTTCACCTGCCTCGTAGGAGTAAAACTTCCTTACGGTTACACGGGGAAGATAAGCAGATACCTAGACCCAGCGAAGCAGAAGTTCAGAGGGATGAAGTCTCACGACTGTCACGTGCTGATGACGCAGATACTTCCAATTGCAATCCATGGGATCATGGGCGCGCACGTCCGTGAAATGCTATTTGGCCTATGCAACTTTTTCGATGTCATCTCTCGGAAGTCGGTTGGCGTGAGGCAACTCAGAAGGCTACAGGAAGAGATCATGGTGATACTATGCGAGCTTGAGATGTACTTCCCGCCCGCATTCTTCGACGTTATGGTGCATCTGCTGGTCCATATCGTGGAGGATATCATCCAACTCGGGCCGACGTTCCTGCACAGCATGATGCCGTTCGAAAGGATGAATGGTGTCATCAAAGGATACGTTCGCAACATGTCATGTCCAGAGGGAAGTATAGCCAGGGGCTTTCTGACCAAAGAGTGCATCTCCTACTGCACGAATTATCTAGGCATCGAGAACCCCGTTGGTCTTCCCGTCAGCAGGCACCTCGGCAGGCTCGCTGGATGGGGTCACCGTGAGGGTCGCTGCGAAATGCATGTCGACTTCGAGGGTCAACTCGCCGACTTTGAAAGAGCAAACCTAGTCGCGCTACAACACATAGACGTGGTCGATCCTTGGGTGGTAGAGCACAAAACCTTTATTGAGAAGACGTACAATGACCGAGGCCAACAGAGGACCGACAGAGATATAATCAAAGAGCACAACTCATGTTTCATGCGTTGGTTCAAGCAGAAGCTTCTGTTGTACCCTTTACATGAGGATTCTTCCGCGGAAGAACAACTCATATTCGCCTTGTCACAGGGCGCCGAGCACAACCTGATGACCTATGATGTGTACGATATCAACGGCTACACATTCTACACCGAGGACAAGGACATGAAGAGCGATGGTTATTAGAACTCCGGGGTAACGATGGAATCCTACACCGGTAACGACAAGGACAGATACTACGGAAGGATCGAGGAGATCTGGGAGCTGAGCTATGCTGGAGAGAAGGTCCCGATGTTCCGTGTCAGATGGGCCAAGAGCGTCCTAAAAGAAGACCGGTATTTCACCACCATGGTTATACCCGAAGCCAAATCCAAGACCGCGGGCGCAAACATCACCGCGAAAATGAGCCATGGGTACTGGCTTCCCAAGTGGACCAATGCTTCTTCATTACCGACCCGTCAACGCCCAGTCGTGTTGTCGTGAGGAGAGGCAAAAGGAAGATCATCGTAATGGATGGAGTAGCCAATGAGCAAGACTTCGACAAGTACGGTGACCCGAAGATCGAACATGACGACGACGATGAAGTAGCAGCATACACCACAAGAAGAAGCAGGACCACCCTACCTAAAGGACGTTCGTTCCACAGAAGAACTCCATTTGCGAAAAAGAAGGGCAAGAAGATTGGGAACAGATAGCTAGCTAAGATCGATTGTATTTAAATCGTAGTCTTCATTTCTCGATTGTATTTCATGGGCACTTTTTGATATCATGAATATTTTTAAATTTCATTGGCACTTTTTGAATTCATGAGGACACTCGATCTCGATCCCCCTCCACCTCGATCTCGATTCCACCTGCACCCTCCCTCGCTAGCTCTACCGCCGCCGACGACCCACCGCACCCTCCCCTGCTCCACCACCGCCGACGAGCACCCCCCGCACCCTCCATCTCGATCTCGATTCCACCCGCACCCTCCCCCGCTAGCTCCACCGCCGCCGACGACCCACCGCACCCTCCCCCGCTCCACCGCCGCCGACGAGCACCCCCCGCACCCTCCCCCGCTCCACCGCCGGCGATGATATTTTCAAATAACAAATTTGATGATATTTTTTAAAAAATTATTACTGTTTTTATAAAAAAATATTACTGTTTCATATTCATATTCATTTTCTAAAAAATAATAATAAAAAATTGTAGACTACAATTGTTGTTAAACAACAATTATTACTGTTTTTATAAAAAGATATTATGGTTTCATATTCATATTCATTTATTAAAAAATAATAGTAATAAATATACTAATGGCGCACCGGCCTGGTGGTGCGCCATTGCTATCTAAAAAAAGATTTCTAATGGCACACCGGCGGTGGGTGCGCCATTGCTATCTAAAAAAAGATTTCTAATGGCGCACCGACGGGTGGTGCGCCATTAGTAAGCTTCCCCCCTATAGCTAAGTCCTCCCTCTACCTCGCCAGATCCCCTTTCGTCCCTCACTCCCTCGCCAGACCCATGACGCCACCGCCCCGACCCCCGCCGGACTCCACCCCCGCCGCCCCCGTGCCCCCACCCCCGCCGCCCCCGCCGCCCCCGCGCCCCCACCCCCGCCGGACTCCACCCCCACCGCCCCCGCGCCCCCACCCCCGCCGCCCCGACCATCAACGTCTTTGCCTTCCTCCTCGCCGTCGGCGCCGAGCAGTGACGCAGCACCTTTCCCCCCCCCCCCCAACCCTCCTCCTCCCCTTCCCCCTGCTCCTCCCCTTGCCCCCCGCCTACGCTGGGGCTAACGGCCCCTTCTCTGTCTCGCAGGGCAAGGTCTCCGGCGCCTCTACGACACCAACGCCTCCACCGTCTACGGCGTCTGCGCCTTCTTCCACCTCCGGCACCGCGGCCTCACCGTCAATCCGCGTCACCTCGTCAACCCCGGCCCCGCACGAGCTCGCCATCGTCTTCCTCTCGGTGAGCTGCACCGGTTCCCCTCCCTCCCCCCCTTTCTGTTAACTGAACATTGTCAGGTTTAGGTTCTATTAACTGAAAAAGTTTAGATTCAGAAACATTGTTGGACTGATAGGAAGTTTGTTGAATAGAGCAATCTACACCTGTAATTTCTACTGTTATGCCTTTGTTACTCTAGTCATAATTTCAGTCAAAATTTTCCTGTCAAAATTTTCAGTCAAGCACAACTGATCATGTAACTTGAGACCTTGCCCTGCGGCATTATAATGTTTGATGCCTGCATCAACACTTCTCTGTACTGCATGCGGTTGTTATAGTTGAGGGTCAAAAGTAGGGGTTAGCTTTAACATGATTCGCTAGTGCTTTCATCACAGAACACATTCTTTGAAAAGGGGATATTCTGAAGTCGATGCTTTCTCGGGATGGGAATAATAGTCTGAAATACACCTGATGGAAACCTTTGTTGATTGTGATCTCTGCACATGTTTAATGTCTATGCTATTGTGCGGCTGTTATGTGTGTCTATGTCGGTGAGCTTGTGTTATGCACTTCTACGTTTTGATGTCCCCCCTTACCTTAGTTTTTTCATCTCACTGGTCCTTTTCATTGTATTGGTCCTTTTCATTTTTGTCAAAGAGGCCCCGAGTTCTCTCTTCACTTGTGTGGTGATTGTCTTGGTCCTTTTCATTTTTGTCATGGCATTCTTGAGGCGCTGATGTGTCTGAGGGCATGAACCATGATCAGGTTGAGTTCAGATTTCATTAGATTAGATGGATTATCATGCCTTGTGTCCTGATAGTTGGATATTTGAGTAGTATTGTCAACAGTAATAACTTTTACATGTTTGCATTGCTTCCAAGAGTAACAGCAGGTGCTTAGGACACCTTTAGGAGATCTACTCATCTCTAATCATGCTACTCAAGGATAGGAACCGTATGCTTCTCTATATATTTTTTCAGTGTCCTTTATTGGTGGTTCTATGATGTAGTCCAGATGAAATCAATTGCATGCATTGAGAAATAGAGTATTAAAACAGAACTTGATGTGGTTTTCCACTTAGCTATCTGAATTGAGAAAAAACATAGCTTTTGCGGTCTCTAAGGCAAAACTTGCTACTCCATATACAACTAATACTACTACTAGACAAGATACTACTCCATATACTACTAATACTACTACTGTATTTCATTTCAAAGTTCAAAATGTTGGTACTAAGATTTTCATTTCCAATGAGTGATGTTTTTCCTAGCAGTAGAGAAAACATAGCAACTTCTCTGATTTTATAAAGTTGTTCTTATATGGGTGAAACTTCACTTTTTTTTAGGCTAGTGCAGGGTGTTGCTTCTTCTGTATGGGCCAACTATGTCACAAATAAATTGTTCCTTCTTTTGTATTTGACAAGTAATGACTTGCAAAGATGATGATCATCTTGCTAGTTTGCTGGGTTTTGTCTCCGACCATTATGTCATGATGAATTTGCAGGTACCCCGAGAGGCCCTTGAGTTTGCCGGAATGTCGATTAACTTCCGTTCCGGCAAATTCGGGTACTCCATGTGTCCTATTTTCAGCAAAGGTCATGCCGAATTTTTCGTGAATTTTAGCATGACTTTGCTAAAAATAGGACATATGGGGTACTTGCGACTAATGCATGGGCAGGGGTATCTTAGTACTTAGTTAAGTAGGATCAACTACCCCGCCATTCTTGCTGCATTAAACCATAGGTGGCAATAGAGCCAAGTGATTAGGCCCAACTTAGAATTCTCCTTAGCATCGATAAACCCTAGATGATAAACCCAACATAGGTGGCAATAGAGCCAAGTGATTAGTGCCAAGTGATTAGGCCCAACCTAGGGTGCCTCGGCATCGATAAACCCTAAATGATGAAAACTTAACTTGGCTTCTATAGGGTGCCTCGGTGTCGATGAGAACCTAAATGATGTACGCTTAGGCTCTTAGGGTGCCTCGGCGTCGACAAACCCTAAATGATAAAAGCTTAGCTTTTAGGATGCCTCGGTGTCGACAAACCCTAAATGATGAGACCATGATCTTGTTCCTTGACAATAACCAACTTTTTGACCAAACTTTTTTCCTATTTAGAGCGAAACATGGCCCACAACGATGAGGCCGGCGGTTCGGGCGGCAAGCAATTCTGGGAGATGTCCCAGGAGCTGGAGGAAGAACCTCACCGCTATGAGGACGCCGCGAAAGACACCGATCCTGACTACACAACCCCTAGTGGCGTCGGGGATGACACCACTGATGATGGCGCAGCAGATGCCACCACTGATGATGGTGGCGCACGCACAGATGGCAGCCAACCGAAGAGGCAACGGAAGGACCGGCGCCCGAGCGTGCTCGGCACCGTCAGGGAGGAATTTACTGAAGTGAACTCCGACGGGCATCTGATGGTGCCCAAACACGTAGTCAAGGGGTACTCGGTTCAGCTCGGGTGCATTCTCCAGAGCACTGTCTCGATCAACACCGAGAACCTAAGGCATAAGGACCGAGGGAATTTGCGCAGCCTCCTCTTCACGAAGCTGCACGAACGATACAAGTTCCCCACTGAGTTTGCAAACACACGCCTCTCAGGGAATAAAGTGAACGGTGCCGCCCTCACGAGGATGAGCACGGCCCTGTCTACTTGGAAAAGCACGGTGAAGGCAATGATTGAAAAGGTGATAGTTATGAGAAGATCAAGGCGAAATATCCTTTGATGAGCGAAGATGACTACAAGGAGTTCAAGATCAAGTGCGAGAGCCCCGCAACCTCCAAATCAAGTCAGTGGGGAAAAGAAATGCGGCAGTTGAACTTAGGGGTCCACCAACTCGGTCCCGGCGGTTACAGAGTGGCGGAGCCTATATGGGACAAGGAGGACGCGGAGCGTGCCGAGCAAGGCCTACCGCCCCGCTTCGAGAAATACCGTGACAAGCAGACCAGGAACTTTCTCAGGGCCCGGTACAAGGAGGACCCGGTAACAAAGGAGCTTACCACGAATCCGAAGACCAAGGCGCTTGAGCTTGTTCTGGTAAGGAATACACCCCCGCGTAATTAGCTCCATATGGTTGCATTCTAATTAATCCCCAATATTTCTAAATGGTTCACGTTCCTTCTACAGGACAAAGAAAGCAGTAGCGCGGGGTCGTCTCAGAGCTCCCCTTTCGACACCCCTTTGAATAGGGCGTTGAACGTAATGAAAAACAAGGATAAGCTCAGTAAGCCGACGTCAGCTGGTTGTGTGGCCGGCAAAGGCTTGTCCACAAAATGGTTGTCATACTATACCGCTGGTGGGCGAAAGGAGAAAAAGACTAGCTCGGAAAGCCAGTCGCGCGAGGTTGAAGCACTCAAGGCACAAGTGGCGCGGATTCTGGAGCTTGTCCAAGAGCAAGTGGAACAACAACTGGGAACGAAGCTCAATGCCATGGTGCCTACGTTGATTCATGGGCTGACGACGTGGATTGTGGGCGGCCAACAGGGGCCTCCCCGGTTCCCAGCTTCACGGCTAGCAACTCGCACAGCGCGCAGGTGGCGCCATTGGTGTCTCCGGCGGTGCCATTGGTGTCTCCGGCGAAGGTGGTATTCGTGTCTCCGGCGCCGGCACGGGCATTGGAGCTTAATGCACCCGGGTGTACGCCGGCCGGCACCTCGCCAGCAAGCGGCCCCTCCGTCAGTTGCACGCCCGCCGTTGGCGATGCCTCGACATTAGCCGAGCTCGACGGCATCACGGTAACTAAGCCTCTCGGCCGATGACTTCATCTCCTTGCCTTTTACTGGGCATCCCTGACGCCCTACATGTTTTCGTAGGGCGCCGCCGATGTTCCTTGCACTCTCCTGCACTTTGTGGGCGGCGAGTTGGTCGATGTCGCCAAGGGCAGAATCGTTCAACCGGGCAACCTCGTGTTCCACGGTAATCCTATGCCACCCACAGTGTATGGGGTTGAAGTGGTTCGGGTGCTGCCAGGCTATGATGAGCTGTTACCTCCGATTCAACCCGCTGGGGCCGATGAAAAAGATGAGATGACCCTCAGCGCCTGCGTAAGCTGGCCCCTGCTTTGGCCGAAGAGCTAGATTCATTTGGGGGCGGGGGACACCACCCCACAGACAAGACCGCAGTCGTGCCGGCGCCAAGCCATGGCAAGAATGCCGCAACGCTACCGAACATGCCGGACATCCCTATGGCACCGGATCCGGACATGCATATGGCATAGGATCCGGACGACGACGACAACGACGACGATACATTTGCCAACGTCGATAAGTACTTTGCCGAACATGGGTACGGTGACGAGTTCTGCGGGCCTCCTTCTCAAGAAAACCAACCAAGACGACCGCGATCTAGCTAGTACGGCAGAGAAACCCAGTTGCAATAGGCGTCGTCTGGCGTTCAGTTCTCAGGAGATGCCTCCGGCTACCGCCTTCACCGAGCCTCAGATAGCTGAGGTGCGAAATATTATCAGCCCCAACACGCTCAAGAAGGCGCTCTGTGAGCAGAACTCGGTCCCATTACAGCAGATCAAGAAGAAGAGCCGGAAACGGGAGATTAAAAAGGGCGTCGGTGCGAGCCAGCCGGCACCGAGTACGATCCGTGCTCAGGACGGGCCACCTTCACCTAAGGATATCTCGAGGAGGGTGCATGTGGCGGGTAGGGCAATGCTACCGACAAATATGCTCAATGCTGCAATCGGTACTATGCGGAGTCTGCACGACAGTGTTCTTTCTTTGGAGAAGCGGCGTCTCAGAGAGAATGATGTGGCATACCCGGTTTTCGTGGCCAAGGTGCCAGAGGGCAAGGGCTTTGTGGATGGCGACATCGGGGGTACGATCGTCCTGTGGTTTGATGACATCTTTGCTATGTTTAACCTTCATCCGCTGCACTACACCTTCGTTCGGTTGTTTTCGCTGAATATGGAGATGCGGATCATTAGAGACAAGACCCCGGACATCGTGATAGTCGACCCCTTCTACATGCGTGCCAAGCTCTTGAGCAGCGCTGGGGACCGCCAAGTGGCGAGTTCACACCTCGAAGGCGTCATTCTGGCAAACCCAGATAAGGATAACTTCCTTGTGGCTTACTTTCCCGAGTAAGTCATCCCTTAACCGCCCCGTAACATATGATTTCTTAGATTTCGATCGTTCTTTTTTTCTAACATTCCGTGTTCTGTTCAGTGACACACATTGCACACTCATCCTCTTAAGCCCGAAATATTCCATGGCCACGTATTTCGACCCGAACCGTGACTCCGAGATTGACTACACAAATATCAAGAAAGTTCTTGATGATGTTCTCCCCGGCTACGCCAAATCTGGAGGCACCTTCACCAGGGCAGTTCGTAAGTACGGTAAGCACATGTTCGCCCACAATACAACGTTCTGCTGCGTCAAGCAGCCACCTGGCGGTCAGAAGGATTCCTACTACGCCCTCCATCACATGCGGGCGATCGTAAGGGACCTTCATCACCTTCTGCTACCAGATAATCTCAAAGATTGGGCCGCGAGCTTGTCGGCAATCCAGGACGCGGACATCAGACAAGAATTCTTTCGCATCCAGTCGAAGTTTGCGGACATCATCCATCAAGATGTCCTTCATACCTCGGGGCAGTTCTTCCTCAGATATCAACCGTCCAACAGTGAGATAGACGGAACGCTACAAATGCAGGCTGACAACGCCCACGATTTCATGACCATCACGACAGACGGCGGCTTCATCCACGCTCCTGTCCCATGAGTCGGGTCGAAAGTAGTGATGTGTAGTTCTGAAACATTGATTGGCTCATGTTGTAATTAAACTTTAATGAATTGTATGTCTCTTTGGTTTGGACAGTCGTTCAACTTAGATGTAATTGATGCTATTTATTAGAAGGACCATGAATCGTGCTATTAATGTCTTGCTTTTCTCTTCCGATCCTTTTGTTGCATACTTATATATTGCTTATGTATGTATTGTCTGTTGTTTGGCTTGTGCATAGAGATGCCGTCGTATGTCGTGTACAAGGGTAAGGTTCCCGGAGTCTACGACGACTGGGAGGAGTGTCAGAGACAGGTTCACCGTTTCAGCGGTAACAGTTACAAAGGGTACACCACTAGGGCGGAGGCGGAATCTAGATACGCCCACTATCTAGCGGGAGAGAGGAGGGAGCGTTGGAGGAACCGGATGAAGACCAGTTTCATCGCGATGATGCTCATCGTGATGACCGCAGCTCTCTTCTATGTGATGGTAGTTTAGATGATCGATATCGACTTGTAATGTGAAGACAAACTCGATACCCGCGGTCTCGAGACTTGTAATGTTTTATCTTTGTTCGGTCTTTTGAATTCGGAGACTAATATGATGAATTGTATTCGGAGACTAATCTTCTATTGTATTCGATGAATCTGCTGTTGCTGTGTGCTGCTGTCTATATTCTGTCAAATAATATGTTTTATAACCTGTGCAAAAATCAGAAAAGTAGAAAAAAACCTAATATTCATACTAATGGCGCATCACTACAGAGTGCGCCATTAGTATGTCAAAGTACACTAATGGCGCATCACCCAACAGTGCGCCATT
Source organism: Triticum urartu (assembly GCF_056163025.1). Lineage (NCBI taxonomy): Eukaryota > Viridiplantae > Streptophyta > Magnoliopsida > Poales > Poaceae > Triticum > Triticum urartu. Next base: position 685,758,050 of record NC_141874.1, read on the forward strand.
AGTATGCCAAAGCACATGGTTAAATATGGCCCCTGGGAGGCATACTAATGGCGCATGGTGTTCTATACTAATGACGCACTGCGTGGTGCGCCATTAGTAAGAAATACTAGTGGCGTGATACTAATGGCGCACTAGTAGTGCGCCATTAGTAGGCAAAACTGGTGCGCCATTAGTAGGCCTTTTCCTAGTAGTGTAAAGTAAAGCAATTATATGGCGATTGCATTTCATACAATAAAGCGACAACCATATGGCTCCTGCCAGTTGCCGATAACTCCGTTACAAAACATGATCATCTCATACAATAAAATATAGCATCATGCCTTGACTATATCACATCAAACATGCCCTGTAAAAACAAGTTAGACGTCCTCTACTTACCTTTTACGTGGTTGTTATGGGCTGAGCAAGAACCGTTCTTACCTACGCATCAAAACCACAATGATAGTTCGTCAAGTTAGTGTTGTTTTAACCTTCAACAAGGACCAGGCGTAGTCACACTCGGTTCAACTAAAGTTGGAGAAACTGACATCCGCCAGACACTATGTGCAAAGCACGTCGGTAGAACCAGTCTCGCGTAAGCGTACCTGTAATGTCGGTCCAGGCCGCTTCATCCAACAATACCGCTGAACCAAAGTATGACATGCTGGTAAGCAGTATGACTTGTATCACCCACAACTCACTTGTGTTCTACTCGTGCATATAACATCTATGCATAAACCTGGCTCGGATGCCATTGTTGGGGAACGTAGTAATTTCAAAAAAATATCCTACGCACACGCAAGATCATGGTGATGCATAGCAATGAGAGGGGAGAGTGTCGTCTACACACCCTCATAGACCGTAAGCGGAAGCGATATGACAACGCGGTTGATGTAGTCGTACATCTTCACGATTGACCGATCCTCAGTACCGAACGTACGGCACCTCCGCGTTCAGCACACGTTCAGCTCGGTGACGTCCCACGAACTCATGATCCAGTAGAGCTTCCGGGAAGAGCTTCGTCAGCACGACGGCGTGGTGATGGTGTTTATGAAGCTACCAACGCAGGGCTTCGCCTAAGCACCGCTACGACATGACCGAGGTGGATTATGGTGGAGGGGGCACTGCACACGGCTAAAAGATCAATCATCAATTGTTGTGTATCCAAGGGGTGCCCCCCTTCCCGTATATAAAGGAGTGGAGGATGGGGAGGGGGCGGCCTCCTTGGCGCACCCCATGAGGAGTCCTACTCCCACTGGGAGTAGGACTCCCGCTTCCAAGTAGGAGTAGGAGTAGGAGAGGAAGGGAGAGAAGAAGAGAAGGAAAGGGGGCGCCGCCCCCCCCCCCTTGTCCAATTTGGACTAGAGGGGGAGGCGGGCGCGACTGCCCTGGCCGCCCCTCCTCTTCTCCCACTAAGGCCCATTAGGCCCAATATACTCCCCGGGGGGTTCCGGTAACCCCTTGGTACTCCGGTATATGCCCGAAACCTCCCGAAACACTTCTGGTGCCCGAACATAGTCGTCCAATATATCGATCTTTACGTCTCGGCCATTTCAAGACTCCTCGTCATGTCCGTTATCATATCCGGGGCTCCGAACTACCTTCAGTACATCAAAACACAAAAACTCATAATACCGATCGTCACAGAACTTTAAGCGTGCGGACCCTACGGGTTCGAGAACTATGTAGACATGATCGAGACATGTCTCTGGTCAATAACCAATAGCGGAACCTGGATGCTCATATTGGTTCCTACATATTCTACGAAGATCTTTATCGGTCAAACCGCATAACAACATACGTTGTTCCCTTTGTCATCGGTATGTTACTTGCCCGAGATTCGATCGTCGGTATCTCAATACCTAGTTCCATCTCGTTACCGGCAAGTCTTTTAGTCGTTCCGTAATGCATCATCCCGTAACTAACTCATTAGTCACATTGCTTGCAAGGCTTATAGTGATGTGCATTACCGAGAGGGCCTAGGGATACCTCTCCGACAATCGGAGTGACAAATCCTATTCTCGATCTATGCCAACTCAACGAACACCATCGGAGACACCTGTAGAGCACCTTTATAATCACCCAGTTACGTTGTGACGGTTGGTAGCACACAAAGTGTTCTTCCGGTAATCGGGAGTTGCATAATCTCATAGTCATAGGAACATGTATAAGTCATGAAGAAAGCAATAGCAGTAAACTAAACGATCAAGTGCTAAGATAACAGAATGGGTCATGTCAATCACATCATTCTCCTAATGATGTGATCCCGTTGATCAAATGACAACTCATGTCTATGGCTAGGAAACTTCAACCATCTTTGATCAACGAGCTAGTCAAGTAGAGGCAGACTAGTGACACTATGTTTGTCTATGTATTCACACATGTATTATGTTTCTGGTTAATACAATTATAGCATGAATAATAAACATTTATCATGATATGAGGAAATAAATAATAACTTTATTATTGCCTCTAGGGCATATTTCCTTCACATGACTAGCTCATGCATCATTCATCAACAACAAAAAATCAAGTGTTCTTCGTTGTTGTATCCAGATTGTGGAGAACGTGAATAAGCTATCCGGTGTTGTTGTATCACTTCTTCCAGTTAAATCCAAACACCATGAATTTGGTACATGAATAAATTGAATGGGTAGGAAGGAAGAATGTATTGGGGATTAATAAGAAACCCAAATTATGCAAGATGATTGAACAACTAATAAAGATGATGGTGTACCTGTAGAGTGACTTGGATTTGTCGATCAGGCGGCTGCGGGGTGTGCCTTTCGTTTGGAAGATGAGGATAAAGATGAGGACGAGGCTTGATTGTTGATGTGCCTTTCGTTTGTGTCATGAACTTGGTTTGCATTTTGAACTTGATTGGATGATGTTGTGGGCATGAATTTGAACTTGTGGACATGAACTTTTAGTCATCAACTTGTTCGTGTGACTTAAATATTGCATGTGTTTGTTTCGCGATGTTTGAAATTCATTTTGTGTCCAAAATGCAACATATGGCATGCGCCGGTTGCTCTCGCGCGCTGTATTTTTGCGCGCTGCTGGAGCTATGTGCGCGCTGCATTTTACTGCGGCTGCTGGAACCAGCGCTGCCCGCAGCACCAAATCAGGCGATCGGCATGCTGCAAATTGGTTTTTAGCGCGGAGCGCGTTGGGCGGCTTTTGGAGATGCTCTTAGTTATTCACACTCTGATCTTTCTAGGTGTGTGGATCGTAAGAAATCGACGTCAGGTTATATATTCACACTCACCGGAGGAGCTATATCGTGGAAAAGATCCAATAAAACGATAACAGCCTCATCTACTATGCAGGCGTAATTTATAGCATGTTATGAGGCCAGGTATGGCTAGAGAATGTCATTCCCGGACTTAAAGTGGTAGACATTGATAACCCACAAGTGTAAATGATCAGTTTGTATCATTTTTGATAAGTAAGAGTGTCAAACGCAATGAGGAGCTAAAGGTAGAACTAATATTCTCTCAAGTTATATCAACTACTGATACAACTCTACACACACTAAACGTTCGCTTTAGCTAGAAACAAAGAGTAAACCTACTTTGCGGGTGTAATGAGATAGGTTTACAAAATAATAAAGAACGCGGAAATAAAAGTTAGGTGTTCTTTAAATAAAGAATAATAAAGTAAATATAGCGAGTGTGGAAAAGTAGTTGTAGGATGTGCATGTCACTATGAGAGTATGAGTCAAAATGAATTTCCGTGTCACTAGGAGGTCACTAGGCAATTGATTAACAGTCGTCATTGCAGTTTTATATGTTGGCGAGGCCTCTGCTAACATACTATCCCTTTCTCGGACTTTTATGCACTTACGATTGGAAGTATTAGCAAGCATCTGGAAATACTAACAAGTTCATTAAGGTAAACTCAACCATGACATCAAGATAAATTGCCCCCTTCATCCCATATGCAACGACTCACGAACTGGGGTTTAGGTCTCTATCCCTCCCGCAACCTACCATAAGCAATAAATCACATATTGTATTGTAATACATATACGTGCGCTCATATGATAGGCGCCAAAGGACAACAACAAAATAGAACATGCAACTCAAATCAATCATGGTCACCAATTAACCCATTGAAAAAATAATCTACTCCGACATAATAGCAATGTGGAAAGTTATCGGATAATAATATATAGCATCAAAAACCATGTCCAAAGGGGATTACAGCGGGATGCGGGACAATGGACTGCTGAATAAAAAGGGAGGAAGGCGATGGAGGTGCTGAAGACAGTAAAGTTGATGGAGATGGTCCCCATGATGGTGGTTCCCCCGGCGGTGCTCCAGCACCACCGAGAGAGAGAGAGAGGGGGGGGGGGTAGAGAGGCCCTCTCTTTCTTGCTCTTCCTTGGCCTCTCCCACAGATGGGGAGAGAATTCCCCCTTTGGTCCTTGGCCTCCACGGCTCCCGGAGGGCGAGAACCCCTCCAAGATTGGATACCTCTCTTTGTTTTCGCCACTTTCTGGAACCCTTTCTATAGCCGGGCATCCATTCCTTTATAGCCGAAGATCCGTAACTCTGATCGGGCTGAATTTTTTACACAATTATTTTTTCCAGAAATTAGCTTTCTTGTGGCGAAAGAATGGCCCCAACCGACTTAGGTATTTCCCACAAGGGCCCATGGCACGACCAGGGGGTGGCCGCGCCCCTGCCCTTGTGGGGCCTTCGGGCATGTTTTCTGTGTCGATTCCTTCGCCCAAAATTCCGACAATTCCCAAAAGTAATTCACAAAAAAAATCAACGCGTTCCGGCTCCGTAGAGTTTTGACCTATATTTCCAAAAATAGTAGAAAAAAGGAACTGTCCTTTAACACTGGATTAATATGTTAGTTAAATAAATATTATGCCAAAATATTAGTAAATGATGCAAATATAACACAAACACTTCAAAAATTTCAGATATGTTGGAGACGTATCAGACATAATTTTCCAAACCACTGACAGTGTACTGCAATAATGAACCCACGGTTTTCTATGCGTGCAACAACAACAAGTCAAGTGTTGCTGCCAAGCACATTGACATAAAGTATCATGTTGTGAAATATAGAATCCATGATCAAACTATTAATGTTAAACATATCAGTACGACAAGTATGTGATTATTGGAGGTCTCGTGATCTTGGAATTATGGGATCCCTAATATGAACCACTACCCATAAAGTAATGTATTTACATTTCAAGATAGGACGTGTGCTATAAGGATTGATATTTAATGACATTTCATTGGCTATTGTAACACCTTACTTTGATACATTATTTCTATGAAAATTTGGTAAATTTTATTGACTCTAATGATCAAGGAGAAGAATGTTGAAATTGATCTAAAGGCTCAATAGGCTAATAGGCTGAGAGGATAAAAGATAACATTAGGGGATTTGTGGGGGGGGGGGGGGGGGGGACACCAACCTTGATCACTCTCATGTCACGAATGCGCCCTAATCGGGGGCGCCCTAACCAACAAGTGGTTTTGTTTCTCTGTCATCAGCACACATGTATTAGATGGAAGTCGTCAACACCTACGCTAGACTAGTTCACCCATGGTTTACTTTGATCCCCACATCCCTAAATCCTAACCGATTTGAGGGAGCGTTGCACCACAGGAGATCATCTTCAAGGGACGCCGCTATCCGCTGCAACCATCTACACCGAGCATGCATACGCGTGCATTAAGTAGGCACGGGAGTTCACATCGTCAAACCAATATCTACATCCATTGATTGGTGGTAATATTCTAATGCGTAGTCTTACGATCCTATCACGGCAATCCTAATGAATTACAGCAATACCTAACACTATCATCTCGTAGGCGTCACCTGAGAATGCCTGCAGAGAATGCAAAGCCTCAGATCTCCTACCTTCGGAGGGCGGGCAGACAGCGGTAAGTGTGCGAGGATATGGACAAACACAAAGACACCTATACTATACAATGGTTTTGGCTCTGTTTCAAGCGACGGCATTATTGTAAGCGGGGGGGATGCAATGCAGGCGGCGCCGTCAGTGTTACTCTGAACTGTGCCGTTCTGAAACTGGAGCTACCGCTCAAAGCATGGAGTCCTTGCAGCTCTACCAGCTCCTCCTCCCTCTCCTGGCCATTGTCGTCCCTCTCCTATGCCTCAACCGCGCGGTGCGCCGACGCCGGCACCGCGAGGGCGCCCGCCTGCTGCCTCCGTCTCCGTGGGCACTTCCGGTCATCGGCCACCTCCACCACCTCGTGGGTGATCTGCCGCACCGCGCCATGCGCGACCTGGCGCGACGCCACGGCCCTCTCCTGCTGCTCCGCCTCGGCGGCCTCCCCATCGTGGTCGCCTCCTCAGCGGACGCCGCGCGCGAGGTCATGGTGGCGCGCGACGTCGACTTCGCCACGCGCCCCATCAGCCGCATGATCCGTCTCTCCATCCCCGAGGGAGCAGAGGGGATCGTCTTCGCGCCGTATGGCGACAAGTGGCGCCAGATCCGCAAGATCTGCACCGTCGAGCTGCTGAGCGCCCGGCGCGTCCAGTCCTTCCGGCCCGTGCGCGAGGAGGAGGCCGGCCGGCTGCTCCAGGCGGTGGCGGCGGCCGCCGCGTCGTCTACCCCGGTGAACCTCAGCCAGCGGCTGTCGGCGTACGCGGCCGACTCGGCGGTGCGCGCCATCATCGGGAGCAGGTTCAAGGACCGGGATAAGTTCCTGGTGATGCTGGAGTGCGGGATCAGGCTGTTCGCCAGGATGAGCTTGCCGGACCTCTACCCGTCGTCGCACCTCGCCATGCTCGTCAGCCGGATGCCGGGCCGGATGAAGCGGCACCAGGAAGAAGGTGCCGCGTTCATGGACGCCGTCGTCCAGGAGCACCAGGAGAACAGAGCAGCCGATGACGACAAGGAGGACTTGCTCGACGTGCTCCTGAGGATCCAGCGGGAAGGCCACCTGCAGTTCCCCATGTCCATTGACAACATCAAGTCGGCCGTCGGGGTACGTAATGAAGCACCACACTCACGGAATCCACGCATTTTCTTCCATCGGTCCATGAAATAAAAGTCGTTATCATGCATGTATCGTGCCATACTCCTACAGGACATGCTCGCCGGGGGCAGTGACACGTCGGCAACCACGCTGATCTGGACCATGGCCGAGCTCTTGAAGAACCCCAGGGTGATGCGGAAGGCGCAAGACGAGGTTCGGCGAGCCCTCGCCGGACAACCCAAGGTGACAGAGGACTCCCTAGGCGGCCTCAACTACATGCGCCTGGTGATCAAGGAGGTGCTCCGGCTGCACCCTCCGGCGCCGCTGCTGCTTCCGCGGGAGTGCATGAACGACTGTCAGGTCTTGGGCTTCGACGTGCCCAAGGGGACCATGGTGCTCGTCAACGCCTGGGCCATCAGCAGAGACCCTGCCCACTGGGACGCCGCCGAGGAGTTCATACCGGAGAAGTTCGACCGCGGCGAGATCGACTTCAAGGAGGCAGACATGGAGTACACGCCGTTCGGGGCGGGCCGGCGGATGTGCCCCGGGATGTCGTTCGGCTTGGCCAACGTTGAGCTCGCTCTCGCCGGGCTGCTGTACCATTTCGACTGGGAACCGCCGGGAGGGGCGGAGGCCGGGGAGCTCGACATGACGGAGGAGATGGGAGTCACCGTGAGGCTGCGTCGTGACCTTCTGCTTGTTCCGGTGGTCCGAGTGCCCTTACCACTAGACTAGTGGCTAGCCAGGTTCTCCTAATCAGCAGGCATTAGTAGGTAGCGCAAACCTCTTTTTTTTTGTCAAGTCTCCGTTTGACTGTGGCTTCGTTATGTCTCTGTGGATGTTATATTTTTTTTGTTTTTGCATGGAGATTTGTACATTTTTTTTATTTTTTCTTCTTATACTATGTCATTTGACTGAGACTCGGTCGACTGAGATCTAGTCACATCTTTTTTTATCAGTATTTAAGGGCCCTAATTTCCCACATGGTTCAAAGTAAGTACTCCTTCAAATGGAATATAAGGCTTTGCATTATTTATATAGAGAACGATATAATTAACCAGGTAGGAGATTAGATACAAGAATATAGAACATATGTAATCATTCCTTTTGTAAATTGTTGGCTTTTGTTGATTGTTCTTTAGTTTGCAAACACGTTTGGTATTATAGGGAACCAAGACATTTTTGTTTTGTAGGGATATGCAACAAACTTGGAGAGAAGGTATATGGTCTACTGAACTTTGAACTTCGGCTTATCAAAATACCAATGTCAGACAAGTGCTTTCTTGAACAATAGTTTTTACACCACCCGAGCAAATAAAAGGTGCATTGAAAGCAGCCACATCACCTATAATTATATATTTAACGGATGCATATAGGCAATAGAAAGACCTTCTGGACATCTATCACCAGTATAGAAGGAACATCGTCTTTCCTTTTTACAGGTATATAATAGGAAAACGTTTGTGGGTGCAAAATATGTCCTATATTTTCACATGGAAAGAATATATAGGTTCCTAAGATGAAAATGTTACCAACATATTTTCGATGGAGTTTTCTTTCATGGCATAAATTTTCTATATTTTCTGAAACATATGTGTACAAATAAAAATAGTCAAAGTTCCATATAATAGACCATGCTCATGCCTAAGAATCACATATATTACAGAACAGAATTGTTATTTCTTAGTCAAATATGCAAAACATTTTCTGATTGCTTGGAGTTTGGGTGGTTTGATTGGTAAGACAGAAAAGGTGGATATGCCTTTCACTCGCGCACAAAACGTGGCGAGGCTTTTGGTCAGTGTTGTGAGCGTTGAGCACATACCAGATGTAGTCAGATGGACACATGCTGGAGTTACTTACCTCTTAGAGCTTGAGATTGAGGATACTGCAGTTTCAGAGGCTGGAGATGGCACACAAGACATGGATACTACGGAGGGGGGCGGCGCACCCGGGGACCAGGAGAAGGGGCCCGATGACACTATGCCGGAGTCGGACAAGGGGCCTGCTACATATTCTGATAAGGTAGACAGTTCTACCAAAGAGACGCCCCCGTCCACCACTCCGATGAACACGCTTCATTTTGGTTCTTTTGTATCGAGGTCCGCACCTAGCCGGTTATGGAGCACTAGGGTCGAGACAGATGACCCGATAGAGCTTGAGCTTCCACCAGTGCCGAGTTTAGTCGGCAAGGTGATGACCATGGAGCCTACTTCCGGGGCGATGGTGGGTTCTGTTGGGATGGCCGCGGTTTTGGGAGACCCTGGGCAGGAGGTCCACCACACCCACATACCACTGCCGGACCTTTCGCCGGCGGGAGGGGCGCCTGGAAAGGAGATCCACGGCGCGCTTCCCAATTCCACGTCTCCGGTCGAGTTGGGGGTGAGATGCGGGCAGGAGTCCCGTGTTGTAACCCCTCTGCAGCTTGGCACCGAGCAGGGCGGCCGAGGTACGACGACTACCACGGGTGATAAGGGGGACGAGATTTGTGAGCAGGCGGCTCCAAGGTCCTCTGTCCCCTTGTCACCCACACCGGCAGTTCCCTCCATCACGCCTCTTCCTCCTTCACCGACGTTACGAGAGGGGCGTAGGAGTCCTGACCGCACCCCGCGCGAGAGGACCACGGAGGAGCTCATCGCTTTTGGTGGGATTACGGATCCGGTGTCGGCTGGCAGGCGTGTCAGCAACCGGATCCAGGGACAGCCGGATGCGGATGACTTTCAGCTAGCGCGGGCCAAGAGGGCTGCCATGCTTCGTCATGCCGAGACTACTGCAGGTATGTCATTTGATATACGTTGTTCAATTTTACATTTTTCTGAGTATGAGTTAGTTGATAAGGCAAACGACTTAGGCTTTTCTTTGGGATCAAATGATACCGAGGTCATCAAATCCGTCAATGATCTTCTAGACATGGAAGCGGAGAGGGCTTCTGAGATCATTCGTAATCTTGCCTCTATCCAACCTATGAATGACAATGACATGAATAGTTTAGGAATTACTGATCTTGCAAATATCTGCAACAACCTTTTGCCTAGTGTCAATACTGAAGATGAGGAGGAAGTTGAGAACACAGATGCAGTAGCGCCTCTCTTGACAGAGGAGGCAGTTTCTGTTATTGATGATAATATCGTTCCACAGGGTGTTGGGGAGAAGCCCAAACGACCCTGGAAGCGGAAAATTTATCCTACTTCGGCGATACGCAGAAGTGCTAGAGTTAAGCTTAAGAAAAAATTTCATGATGACTTATGAAAGGACTCTTTTGAAATAGCAGAGGTCTAGTAGACTTGGCTAAACAGAGATTCTTAGCAGAGACAACATTAGAGCATCATCTAGATTTTATAGCACTTTTGGAAACTGGACGAGATAATTTCACATCCCAATTCCTTCAAACCCTCTCCAGTGATATCGATTTTGATTGGCACATCTTACCACCTAGAGGAAGATCCGGCGGGATTTTACTAGGAGTACGGTGCGAGACGCTCGAGGTACTTAATGTAGTGCAGGGAGACTTTTCAGTTAAATTCAGGGTGAGATCGAAATTGGACGGGTTCCGATGGTCGCTAGTTGCGGTTTATGGGGCAGCGCAACCTGAATTTAAACCTGATTTTCTTGCCGATTTAGTGCGGATTTGTGGAGACGAAAATCTGCCACTACTGGTCGGGGGGATTTTAATATAATCCGGAGAAGAGAAGAAAAGAATAATGACAATTTCGACGGACGGTGGTCTATGATGTTTAACATGATTATCGAGAGCCTCAATCAGGGAGAAATTGAGCTCACCGGTAGACAGTTCACATGGGCCAACTCGCTACCTGTTCCCACTTATGAAAAGCTGGACAGGGTACTTGCTAGTGTGGAATGGGAACAAAAATATCCGTTGGTGTCGGTTCATGCGATGCAAAGAGCGATCTCGGATCATACACCACTCTTCTTAGATTCGGGAGAGGCTACCTGAGGGAGTCCTAGATTAGGGGGTGTCCGGATGGCCGGACTATACCTTCAGCCGGACTCCTGGACTACGAAGATACAAGATTGAAGACTTCGTCCCGTGTCCGGAAGGGGCTTTCTTTCGCGTGGAAGGCAAGCTTGGCGATACGGATATGTAGATCTCCTACCATTGTAACCGACTTTGTGTAACCCTAACCCTCTCCGGTGTCTATATAAACCGGAGGGTTTTAGTCCGTAGGACAACATACAGAACAACAATCATACCATAGGCTAGCTTCTAGGGTTTAGCCTCTCCGATCTCGTGGTAGATCTACTCTTGTACTACCCATATCATCAATATTAATCAAGCAGGATGTAGGGTTTTACCTCCATCAAGAGGGCCCGAACCTGGGTAAAACTTCGTGTCCCTTGCCTCCTGTTACCATCCGGCCTAGACGCACAGTTCGGGACCCCCTACCCGAGATCCGCCGGTTTTGACACCGACATTGGTTCTTTCATTGAGAGTTCCTCTGTGTCGTCGCCGTTAGGCTTGATGGCTCCTACGATCATCAATAGCGATGCAGTCCAGGGTGAGACCTTCCTCCCCGGACAGATCTTCGTTTTCGGCGGCTTCACACTGCGGGCCAATTAACTTGGCCATCTGGAGCAGATCGAAAGCTATGCCCCTGGCCGTCAGGTCAGATTTGGAAGTTTAAACTACACGGCTGACATCCGCGGGGACTTGATCTTCGACGGATTCGAGCCACTGTCGAGCGCGCCGCACTGTCACGACGAGCATGATCTAGCTCTGCCGCCGAACAGTGCCCTGGAGGCCGCACCCGCATCGCTTCGACCCTTAATTCGGAGCCAACTGCGCCGATCGAGGATGGGTGGTTGGACGCCGCCTCGGGGGCTGCGATCCCAACGGCGATCGAGCCGAACACCAGCCCCGCACTCCGCGAGACTCGTGACTCCAAGGAGTCGGACTCCTCTCCGGACTCCGAACCCTCCGCGCCCCTGCCGATCGAATCCGATTGGGCGCCGATCATGGAGTTTACTGCCGCGGACATCTTTCAGCACTCGCCTTTCGGCGATATTCTGAAGACACTAAAGTCTCTCTCTTTATCAGGAGAGCCCTGGTCGGACTACGGTCAGCAAGGTTGGGATACGGACGATGAAGAAATTCAAAGCCCACCCACCACCCACTTTGTAGCCACTGTCGATGATTTAACCGACATGCTGGACTTCGACTCCGAAGACATCGACGGTATGGACACCGATGCAGGAGACGATGAAGAACCAGCGCCTATTGGGCCCTGGAAAGCCACCTCGTCATATGACATATACATGGTGGACATCCCAAAAGAAGGAGATGGCGATGGAACAGCGGAGGATGACCCCTCCAAGAAACAGCCTAAGCGCCGGCATCAGCGGCGCCGCTCAAAATCCCGCCAAAGCAAATACGGTGATTCCAGCACGGGAGATAATAATACTCCGGAGAGTGCCGAAGAAAACCCCCTCCAGCAAGATTCAGCATAGGAGGATGGAGAAGCCAGCCCTCATGAGAGAGCGGCAGACAGAGAGGTCGAGGACGATAATTATATGCCTCCCTCCGAAGACGAGGCAAGCCTCGACGATGACGAATTCGTCGTACCAGAGGATCCCGTCGAGCAAGAGCGTTTTCAACGCAGGCTTATGGCCACGGCAAGAAGCCTCAAGAAAAAACAGCAACAGGTTAGAGCTGATCAAGATTTGCTAGTCGACAGATGGACTGAACTCCTTGTGACCGAAGAGCATAAACTCGAACGCCCCTCCAAGAGCTACCCAAAGAGCAGGTTGCTATCCCGATTAGAGGAGGAAGCACTTAAACCTACATCACCAGCACTTGAGGTGGCCGCGATAGAGAGGCCTCTCGGCCCTCCACTCAAGCCGCACCCCGTACCAAGGCACGGGAAAATGCGCCAGACCTGCGAGATATGTTGGAGGACAAGGCAAGGCAAACAAGATCGATCTACGGATCGCGTGGGCACCCCACGACTCGAGACGATAACCGTCACGCCGGACACAAATCCGGTAGGGCCGAACACAGTAGACAAAGCTCATCAGAGCTACGTCGTGATATAGCCCAGTACAGAGGCGCCGCACACCCACTATGCTTCACAGACGAAGTAATGGATCATCAAATCCCTGAGGGTTTCAAACCCGTAAACATCTAATCATACGATGGCACAACAGATCCTGCGGTATGGATCGAGGATTATCTCCTTCATATCCACATGGCCCGCGGCGATGATCTCCACGCCATCAAATACCTCCCACTCAAGCTTAAAGGACCAGCTCAGCATTGGCTTAACAGCTTGCCAGCAGGATCAATCAGTTGTTGGGAGGACCTGGAAGCTGCATTCCTCGATAATTTCCAGGGCACTTATGTGCGACCACCAGACGCCGATGACCTAAGCCACGTAATTCAGCAGCCAGAGGAATCGGCCAGGCAATTCTGGACACGGTTCCTAACAAAGAAAAATCAAATAGTCGACTGTCCAGATGCAGAGGCCCTAGTAGCCTTCAAGCACAATATCCGTGACGAGTGGCTTGCCCGGCACCTTGGACAGGAAAAGCCGAAATCTATGGCAGCACTCACGATACTCATGACCCGCTTTTGCACGGGAGAAGACAGCTGGCTTGCTCGTAGCAACAATATGACCAAGAACCCTGGTAATTCGGATACCAGGGACAGTAGTGGCAGGTCGCGTCGAACAAGCAGAAGCGACGCATTAACGGCGACAATGCTGAGGATACGGCAGTTAATGCCGGATTCAGAGGCTATAAATCCGGTCAGCGGAAAAAGCCATTCAAAAGAAATCCTAGGGGGCCGTCCAGTTTGGACCGAATACTCGACCGCTTGTGCCAGATACATGGCACCCCTGAAAAGCCGGCCAATCACACCAACAGGGATTGTTGGGTGTTCAAGCAGGCAGGCAAGTTAAATGCCGAAAATAAAGACAAGGGGCTGCATAGCGATTACGACGAAGAGCCCCGGCCGCCGAACAACAGTGGACAGAAGGGTTTTCCCCCACAAGTGCGGACGATGAACATGATATACGCAACCCACATCCCCAAGAGGGAGCGGAAGCGCGCGTTAAGGGACGTATACGCGGTAGAGCCAGTCGCCCCAAAGTTCAACCCATGGTCCTCCTGCCCGATAACCTTTGATCGAAGGGACCATCTCACTAGCACCCATCATGGCGGATTCGCCGCATTGGTTCCAGACCCAATTATTGACGGATTTCATCTCACTAGAGTCCTTATGGACGGCGGCAGCAGCCTGAACCTGCTTTACCAGGATACAGTGCGAAAAATGGGCATAGATCCCTCGAGGATTAAGCCCACCAAAACGACCTTTAAAGGCGTAATACCAGGTGTAGAGGCCAACTGTACAGGCTCAGTCACACTTGAAGTGGTCTTCGGATCTCCGGATAATTTCCGAAGCGAGGAGTTAATCTTCGACATAGTCCCATTCCGAAGTGGCTATCACGCACTGCTCGGGCAAACCGCATTCGCCAAGTTCAATGCGGTACCGCACTACGCATACCTTAAGCTCAAGATGCCAGGCCCTCGAGGAGTAATTACGGTCAATGGAAACACCGAACGCTCCCTCGAACGGAGGAGCACACGGTGGCCCTTGCAGCAGAAGTACAAGGCAGCCTCTCCAGGCAGTTCTCCAGTCCGGCCATTAAACGTCAGGACACCGTCAAGCACGCCCGGAGTAACCTACAACAAGATTGCCTGGCATGTTCTGAGCAAGCGTAGTAATGCGGCCCCAACCCCAGCCCTCGCAAAAATGCGGCACCAGTGCTTCACGTACATAACTACGCTTTAGAAATACCATGGGTACAGGGGGAGGGGCACCATCACGGCACGCCCGAAACACGGCTTAAACCGCACCAGGGGCTGCCGATTTTTTAATTTTCTCTTACTTTCAGGACTCCATTCTTTGGAAGGCCTATTCGACAGTTCACTTGCCGCAAAAACGATGCAAGAACCAGGGAAGCAGACAAGCCATGCCGCATTACGGAACTCCCAGGTGGTCTCTATCACGAGCAGTATACCTGTTTCGCATACCATTCCATAGCCTGCCCCTGGAACGGACATGATAAATAGTCCAACCTTTTTCTTATCGCATTATTTGTAACGTTCTGCTTTGATCGCAGCCCTTTTTAATAAACAATGCATAGCTTTTATCTATTTTTGCATTACTCTTTTTTTTTACAAATATATGTTCCTTAATGACATGTTGCCCCCGTACACTTTGGTACGGCCAAAATACGCCAGGGGCTTTAGTACCCCTCAATATGGTGTGAGAAGTCCGAACACTTTAACAAGTGCGGCACCCCGAACTTATAGCATTATATGCATCGGCTCCGAATCATGTCTTGGGTCAATAGTTGGGTTTGCCCGGCTCCTATGTTTTGGTGTCTTACGTTCCGCTATGTCGGCTAAGGTAGTACTAGGAGAACTACTGCGATTGTGCCCCAATTGAGCTGGGTCGAGCACCTCAGTAGAGAAAGCTAAAACTGACTGTCATTGTCGGTGTCAAAACCGGCGGATCTCGGGTAGGGGGTCCCAAACTGTGCGTCTAGGCCGGATGGTAACAGGAGGCAGGGAACACGATGTTTTACCCAGGTTCGGGCCCTCTTGATGGAGGTAAAACCCTACGTCCTGCTTGATTAATATTGATGATATGGGTAGTACAAGAGTAGATCTACCACGAGATCAAGGAGGCTAAACCCTAGAAGCTAGCCTATGGTATGATTGTTGTATATATTGTATGTCTATCGACTAGCCTGGCCTCGGTTTATATAATGTACCGGAGGCCTAGGATAACAAGAGTCCTAGCTGAATACGCCGGTGGGGAGAAGTCCTTGTCTTGATCGCCAAGTCTTGTGGAATCTTCCTTGTATGCGGCAGCCGTCTGAACTGGCCCACGAGTATACGGCCACGGGGGTCCTTGGCCCAATCTAATAGATCGGGAGACGACGTGGTGAACACCCCCTAGTCCAGGACACCGTCAGTAGCCCCCTGAACCGGTCTTCAAGTTAGGGACGCTCCTCGATTCTTCCGAACCGTTCTTCATCTTCGGTTGCCGGTCTTGAAAACTGGTTCAACAAATCTTCTTTATCTTCGATCTTGAGGATCGCCGAAATGCATTCGACGAGTTTACACGTCGGGTATTCGAGGAGCCCCTTTAAGTTTCCGGCCTTTATCAATGCCTTGTTTATTTTTATGCCACACCTCGGGTTTGAAGTTGTTCCCGGGAGGCAGGGTCCTCTTGCGTCCGAGCTCCAACACCGGACTGCATTCGAGGTATCTTTTGCAGCCGAGCACCAACGCCGGACCGCTTCCCAGTTCTAGCGCCAGAATGTATCCGAGCTCCAACGCCGGACTATGTATCCGAACTCCAACGCCGAAATATATCCGAGCTCCAACGCCGGATTGTGTCCAGGCTCCAATGCTGGACTATATCCGAGGTGTCATATCACCTTGGTTCAAAAAAGTTGAAGGAGTTTAGCCGAGCTTAATGTCGGAAATGCCCTCTATGGAGCCAGCCACTAGCGCCCGAGCTTTATGCCGGACTGCTTCCGAGGTGGTGCACCACCCCGACTATGGGCCGATTTTTTGTTAGTATTTTTTATTGGTGCAATTTATTCTCTACCGAGATATATAGCCAGTAGCCCTCAAGGTGTGTATCGGTCTAAAACCCGAGATGCACATGAAGGATGACATAAGACCGCTGATCCCAGTAGCCGCTGAGACTCAGGTTGATTTGCAAAATCGGCCTGAGGATCAAGTCCTAGCTCGGCAGAATACTTCGGGACACAAAAGCGGCGTGCTTAGTCCTCAAGACTCAGGTTGGGTGCGGCCGACCAACCTGAGAATCAAAATCTCCTCGGAAACTATATTGCACATAAAATTTTCTGCATTGGACAAGAAATGTAGTAGCCCCCGAGACACTGGTCGGGTGGCAACACCAGATCAGGGGATCGATGTGCCCCTTTAATATTTGTAAATAATAAGCCCGAAGCCCAGTAGCCCCCGAGCCTTAATGCGGGCACGGGTGGCCGAATTAAGGATCAATATCCATAGTAAAATCACAAATTATGTGTAATGACTCTATGTATCCAAGTACTTTACGTCATTAATGCTCAGATCCGCATTGTACAAAACTTTGTTGACCGACCGTCGGCTTCCACCTCCTCGGCCAGTAGCCGAGGAGTGTTTGTCCTACTTTATAAAACCTTTATGAGGGCAAAGATTTACAACAAACAAGGCAATCTGGCCATACAATTTTATAAACAAAGGTACGCAGAGAGTTATATTACTGTTTAACAGAAGAAATGTCTTCCAAAGAAAATAGTCCCGCTATCGGTTCCTTTCTTTGGGTTGTCATGATAAGCATGATCATGAAACCTCAGCTCGAATGTAAGAGCAAAATATCGAGGATTTAGTTTGGGAGGCCAGTTAATAGCCCCCGGTAGTGTTCGGCGACAGTCGAGGTCAAGCCGTAAACACTTCGGCCAATGTTATGACTGGCCCGTCATAGTCATCGAATCACTGACCAGTTTACGCTTATTGTGACAGTCAGTTTTCGGCTTTCTCCACTAAGGTGCTTAACCATGTGAGCTGGAAGCACAATCGCAGTGGTTCTCCCTTTGCACGCCTAGCCGAACAAAACGGAACGTAGGAAGCAAGTGCAGGAGCCGGGCAACCCAACTATTGACCGAAGACACAATTCAAAACCGATGCATATATAGCAATATCTGAGAATGTTTTTGCCGAATCCCTAAAGGTGTCCGGCGTTGCACTGCGAGACTAATGCTAGAAAAGCACAAATAGTTTAAAAGTGCCAAAAAGCTTGGAAAACCAAGAAACGTCAGTAAAAACATGACGTCCGAACAATATCAAGTGTTCGGTGCCAAACCGAAAGTTGGTCTGAGAAAAAAGAAGTGCTTCTGTCGTGCTTTAACATGATACATCCTATCTCAATACTTCGAGCGGGTTAGCCTACGGCTTCAACTTCCTATCCCGAGGGCAGAGTACTTCTCATCAGGCCAGTTTAGCAAACTAAACTCTAGCGGCTTTGAGAGAGAAATTAGGCTCCCCGGCTAGTGACCCCGCACTCGTGTCGAAAAAGGAGTGATAAATAATAATAATAAAACTTTGCAACGACTAAGAAGAAGAACACTTATTATAAAACGGCTCAAATAAACTTAAGAGCCCCCAAGTGACTTGGGTAGAAGAATGATTGCATGTACCGAAGTACTTATATCATATCTATGTTCAACCGAACTTTAAACGCGTCTTAACCGACCGTCAGCTTCTCCCTCTTCGATCAAGGACCGGAAAGTGTTATGTACTCCATCGGTCGAGAATATCGACGGTGTTTCCAATAACCAGGCAATCAGGCCATAAGGCTGTAACAGACAAAGCGCGCTCAGGGAACTTAGGCTATATTATTGTGAAGTGTAAGAAGCATCTTCGAAGAAAATAGTACCCCCACCGATACCTTTCTTCGGTGCTCATTGTTATTATGAGACTTGTGCAATAGATTTTTTGTACTCATGAGTTTCGTTGTGTGTCGACCATCATTGAAAACTATAAGAGCGCTAGCTTTCGGCTTCACCCAGTCTGAGGTCCGGCTCGGTTGACCTGATCGTGACAATCGCAGAGGTGCTCCCTTTACTCCCTAGACGAACAATCGGGAACGTAGGGGTAAACACAGGAGCGAGGCAACCCAGCTTGCAAATCGCTTAAGTCAATATGGTGCATATTGTGGCATAATACACGAACAAGGAACGAAGCCGTACAAGTATAATCATATGCAAGAGGAAAAGCTTCATAAATGAAGCCCCCAAGTGAATTGGGTCCTTGAATTTGTGTGTCACAAACAAAGTTTGGACAAGGAAATTTTTTACAAGCAACTTTTTTCCAAAAAGGTATAATGCTTGGTCGAACCGAACACAAGTTAGAAATTAAAGCTTTGAGCATGAAAGCGACTTAGCTGGTTAATGTGTTCGGTATTGATGACGCGGTCCGAGCTTGATGCGGGGCAAGGTTCCATCCCCCAAGCTGGTCCTGAGGTGGCGGAGCGGAGAGCTCGACACGCTGAAGTGGTGACATAGCACGGTCAATGCAGACCAGCAGAGTGACGCCGAAGTCCCCGGATCATTTTCTTGTACACAAAAAATAGTGCAAACCGGAGATAATAGTAATAATGATAATTAAAAAATGTGTTGCATAATAAATAATTTATGCAAAGTGAGGAATAGAAGAAATATGGCCTGGCGCCGAAGTCAATGTCGATGCAGGGCGTCGGCGTGATGTAGTAAAGGCGTGGCAAAGCCTGAATTCACAGGTCAGTCCGAGCTTCGGATGCGGCGTTCGCCGGACTATGTACGGAAACTGATCGAACCACCACGCGACCGTCATTAATGCGGTCACCATTTGATAGACCTGTGTACATATCATGGACAAACCAGAGTAATAATTCCTTGGGAAATATGAACCCAAACAAGCAAAAAATACTGGGATTAATAGCACCTGGTTTATTTGTTGTAGCAATCCGAAGGAAGGTGATTCCCAAAATTGGGACTCGCTCCGCACACCCATTGCCTGATGGGCGATAAAACGACGGCATGGCAATGCTGGTAAAGGTTGACTCGCCGAGGCAAAGCCCTCGGTCCAGCTATCGTGACGGAGCTGGTCGGCTAGTGACGCCGGAGTGTCCAGAGTAGGTTGATGAAGAGATGGCGAGGCCCCCGGTCCAGCCGAGATGTCGAAGCCTCGACGTCAGCCGATGAGTCGAAGCAGGTCGGCGTGACGGACACCAGCTTGAAGAAGCAATAGTGCGGCCCTGTCGATGCAGGTCGTGACGTGGTTGATGCCGGCTTGATGAAGCGACCGTGCGGCGATGCCGGTATGCCCGCTCCGTGTAATCCGTGGGGGCGGCGATGTTGATGATGATTTATCCTTCGCGATGCCGGACTCTTGTTCGGCTTGCCGAGATGATGATCCGAAGAAGTTGAGCTCGGCTAAAGTGACGACGTGTCTAGCGCAGGTCGGCAGCCGTGGAATAATATTGTCAGACTGATTTGACACCAGCATGATGTTGAAGATCATGTTCAAAAGATCTTAAAGTTAGTGGGATGTGTTCGGGAACGAAACACAATACCCCATACAAAACTTCCTTCAAAAGGGATGTCCGAAATCCTGTTCATAAAAAAGACGAACTAGGGTCGGATTCGTTTTCGCGCAGAAAACAGATCCGAAAAGTGATGCACTAATCGGAAGGTTCCCGAAGTTTGGACGGTCGGATCGAGCTGAAATTTGGAGAGGTGGTAGATATAGGAATTCCGCAGCCAATCAACGGTTGGATCTTTCAAAGGACGTCCGAGCTAGAAGCTGGACACCACGCCCTAAACTCATCCAGATTCCCGTCCAGATTTGACAGGGCTCCGGTATATCATAGATTGCCAGAGATTTCTCCATCGGAACTCGACGAAATTTTCCAGGGTTGTTGTAGACTCGATTCCGCACAATTCCACCGAAGCGATCGTTAAAGCGATGCTCGAGCAGGCGGTGGCGGCGGATACGCGTTCGCTGTTTGGAAAAACAGCACGGTCGCTTGAGGGCAATGTTGACGTTGAGCCCCCGAGCTCCATAGATGATTCCTCCGTGATCTTGATAGAGATCGGAGTTGATGTTTGATGAAGGCCCTCGTCCAGACATGGTGATCCAAACACGGGGCGCAATTCTTGGTCGAACCAAGGTGACCAGTCGAGCTGATGACGAAGATGCCGAAGTCGCAGTTGATATGCAGGCGAGCCATCGATCCTTTTGTCGATCACACAGTGGAACTCTCAATGAAAGCACCAATGTCGGTGTCAAAACCGGCGGATCTCGGGTAGGGGGTCCCGAACTGTGCGTCTAGGCCGGATGGTAACAGGAGGCAGGGAACACGATGTTTTACCCAGGTTCGGGCCCTCTTGATGGAGGTAAAACCCTACATCCTGCTTGATTAATATTGATGATATGGGTAGTACAAGAGTAGATCTACCACGAGATCAAGGAGGCTAAGCCCTAGAAGCTAGCCTATGGTATGATTGTTGTATATATTGTATGTCTATCGACTAGCCTGGCCTCGGTTTATATAATGTACCGGAGGCCTAGGATAACAAGAGTCCTAACTGAATACGCCGGTGGGGAGAAGTCCTTGTCTTGATCGCCAAGTCTTGTGGAATCTTCCTTGTATGCGGCAGCCGTCCGAACTGGCCCACGAGTATACGGCCATGGGGGTCCTTGGCCCAATCTAATAGATCGGGAGACGACGTGGTGAGTACCCCCTAGTCCAGGACACCGTCAGTCATGATGAAGCGAGAGGTTTTTCGAGTCCCTAAAGACTTATGCCGCTTAGAGCGAGGAGTCGGCTCTGTCCGGACAAGGCGTGGATAGCGCCCCGAACTCGGTCTTCCGAATACCAGGGGCTTCGCCAAAATTTAAAATTATAGAATTATATGGCTAAGTGAGAGTGTTCACGCATTATAGTCTGATTGCCTTGTTCATTGTGCTGAGCGCCTCCCTCGAAGGACACAAACATGGGAAAAGAGCGCTCAGGTTTATCCCCGAATACCCCAGCACTAGCGGCACGGGGGCAGAAGCCGACAACTCGCCATCTCTCAGAATTGATAAACAGCCGCACAGAAGGTAATATTTTAAATTCCAACAGCATTGCTTAGCGCATATGAACAAATTTTCAGTGCACAGGACAAAACAAGCGAGTTTTACTCAAAAATTACATCCTTGGAACATTCATCCGCCATAAGGCGGGCACCCTTCAGAACATCCTTATAATAATTCTCGGGCTTGCGATGCTCTTTTCCCGGCGGTGGCCCGTCCTTCACAAGCTTCTCAGCATCCAGCTTGCCCCAGTGCACCTTAGCACGGGCAAGGGCCCTACGGGCACCTTCAATGCAGACGGAGCGCTTGATGACTTTGAGCCTTGGGCAGGCCCCCACCAGCCGCCGCACCAGCCCGAAATAGCTCCCAGGCAGAGCCTCTCCAGGCCACAGCCGAACTATGAGGCCCTTCATGGCCTGTTCGGCCGCCTTGTGGAGCTCGACCAGTTGCTTCAGCTGGTCGCTCAGGGGCACGGGGTGTCCGGCCTCAGCATACTGAGACCAGAACACCTTCTCTGTCGAGCTGCCCTCCTCGGCTCGATAGAATGCGGCGGCATCGGACACGCTACGGGGAAGATCTGCGAATGCTCCTGAAGAGCCCCGGATTCGGGTAAGTAACAAGTAACTCACGTTTATGTGTTTGCTTTGCATAAAGAATGCCTTACCCGCCGCTATCTTTTTCACCGCATCCAACTCCTGGAGGGTCTTCTGGGATTCGGCCATGGCAGACTTGGCATTTTCAATAGCCACCGCGAGCTCGGACGCTCGCGTCTTTGAGTCAAGCTCCAAACTCTCATGTTTTTTCATGAGTGCCTGGAGCTCTTGCCGCACCTTGCCAACCTGGGCCTCATACTTCTCCCGCTCGGTGCGCTCCATGGCCGCCCTCTTCCCGGCCTCGAACAGCGCTTGCTTAAGGGTCGCCACCTCAGACGTGGCCCCTACAATAGCCACGATAATCCTGTCATTTTTTGCAATTGCACCTTTTTTTATATATTTAAACAAGGTATTTCTTACCTTCCTTGTCCTCAAGCTGCTTCTTGGCACGCCCGAGCTCTTGCTCGGACTGCTCGAGGTTCTGCTTTAGTGTATCCACTTCCGCAGTCAGTGCGGCGGACGCCAGCAGAGAAGCCTACATACGCATATTTACTCCTTTTTGTTAGACTCTTGTGAATTTTATTTGATCCTCTATTCGGCTTTTCTTCCCGAACGCCAAACAGAGCATCAGGGGCTACTGTCTATGCGGTAATATTATTTACACATTCTTTACTTACCTCAAAGCCTGTTAAAAGGCTAGCACAAGCTTCAGTCAGTCCGCTCTTGGCGGAGTGGACCTTCTGGACCACCGCACTCATAATGGTGCGGTGCTCCTCGTCGATGGAGGCGCCTTTGAGCACCTCCAACAGATTGTCCGGCGCCTCCGGTTGGACGGGGGTCACCGGCACGGTGGGCTTGCTCCTCTTGGAAGGAGGTCGCCCGCCGTACTCTGGAACCTTTGAAGGTTCCGGAGCGGTGTCCGGCCTAGAGCCGGACTTGGAGCCCTGGGGGGTTTTATCCCCTTTACTCCTGGAGTCCGGGAGGTCGCCTTGCGGCGCCTCCAGGACCACCTCCTCCTGGCTTGGAACCTGTTGGGACAACACTTCGGCGTCGTCCGTTGGGTGGGGGGAGGTAACCGTCGGAAGCGAATTCACATCCGACGAGTCCAGTGAACCGCTCGACAACGCGTCGAGCCGGTCTTTGGGTAAGCTGCATAATCATATTCGACATAAGGGAAAGCTGTGCAATAAAGGAATACTATGAATTACTCTGGTATCCGGATACTTACGATTTCGCCAGGGGCTTGGCCCTGAGCGGCCACTCCTCTCCGCCGTCGTCGGCGTTGGTGGAGTAGTCCGGAGGAAGGATTTTCCCCTTCTTGGACCCTTCGGCCTCCCCAGTGAGGGCGGCCTTCCTTTTCTTCTCTCCCCCCGCTGGAGGAGGAGAGGTCTCTTCTTCCTCCTCCTCGTCTTCACGGGAGGAATGCGCGTTGGAGCCGTCGGATGATGAACCCGACACCTCATGGCGCCAGGCACTTTTTCGAGTCCCTGTGGCCTTCTCCGTGGCCTTCTTCTCCGGCACCACATAGGGTGCCGGAACCAGCAGCTTCGCCAAGCGGGCATCGGCTGGGTCTTCGGGCAAAGGAGCCGGACAGTCGATCTGTCCGGACTTCGCCTGCCAATCCTGTCAAAGGTAAGGGAGCTTAGATCCCGCATAGAGTTAAACTATGAAAAACTAATACCCTGTAAAAGGTACAAACAACTTACCGCGCTAGCATGACGCTGCGCGCTGAATCCGCGATCCTCGGTAGCGGATGCGGGAGCCTCGGCGCCCTTGAAAAGCACCTTCCAGGCATCTTCGTACGTCGTGTCGAAGAGCCTGCTCAGAGTTCGGTGCTGCGCCGGGTTGAACTCCCACAGGTTGAAGGCCCGTTGTTGACACGGGAGGATCCGGCGGATGAGCATAACCTGGACTACGTTGACAAGCTTGAGCTGCTTGTTCACCAGGGTTTGGATGCATGTTTGCAGTCCAGTCACCTCTCCTTTGCTGCCCCACGACAGGCCTGTCTCTTTCCAGGACGTGAGCCGCCTGGGGATCCGGACCGGAACTCGGGGGCTGTGACCCACTCAGGGTCGCACGGCTCGGTGATGTAAAACCACCCCGATTGCCACCCCTTCAGGGTCTCCACAAAGGAGCCCTCGAGCCATAAGATGTTGGTCATCTTGCCCACCATGGCGCCGCCGCACTCCGACTGGTTGCCGCGCACCACCTTCGGCTTGACATTGAAAGTCTTGAGCCATAGGCCGAAATGGGGGCGGATGCGGAGGAAAGCCTTGCACATGACGATAAACGCCGAGATGTTGAGGATGAAGTTTGGGGCCAGATCATGGAAATCCAGGCCATAGTAGAACATGAGTCCCCGGACGAATGGGTGGATAGGAAAGCCCAGTCCGCGGAGGAAGTGGGGAAGGAACACTACCCTCTCATGGGGCCTTGGGGTGGGGAGGAGCTGCCCCTCTTCGGGAAGCCGGCACGCGATGTCGTTAGACAAGTATCCGGCCTTCCTCAGTTTTTTGATGTGTCCCTCCGTGACGGAGGAGACCATCCACTTACCTCCCGCTCCGGACATGGCTGGAGAAGGTTGAGGTGGGGAGTGCGGACTTGGGCGCTGGAGCTCGAGTGCGCGAAAATGTATAGGCAAAGGAGGAAGAAGGCGTAGGTGAAAAGGTGGATCCTTATCCCCTTATATGGGTGGACGCAACTACGTGTCCCCACCAGCTTGGTAAAACTCGCTTATCTCCAAGCGTCGTAATCAATGGCATAGTTGGGTTACCCACGCCCGTATTGATGAGAATCCCAGAATAAGGGGACACGATCTCTGCTTCGCCGAGACGTGCCAAGGAAACCGCCTCGCATGACACGCTGAGGTGGGACAATAAAACGATTCGAATAAAGGCTTGGCCGTGGTGCGATGTCACACTACGGAATACGTCAGCAGGTTAGATTTGTGTAAATATTATTCTCTCTATGGCAATATGTGGAAACTTATTTTGCAGAGTCGGACACTATCTTTGTGTTCAAAATCTTCTATGAAGTACTTGGAGGAGGAACCCGCCTTGCACTACTAGGGAAAAGCCTACCAGCAGCGAGGGTTTTGGGCCTCTCAGTAGCGCGGGCACCGGCGCTACTAATAAGGCCCTACAGCTAACGTATAGCAGTAGCGCCGGTTGTCCCACGCTACTGCTATACATGAATAGCTGTAGCGCTCTTTGGGAAAGAGCGCTACTGATATTATCTGCAGCGCTGTTTGCTGGGACGCGCTACTGACAATGCGGCGCTACTGCTAAATTTCCCCCCTCGCTACTACTAGTTTATTTATTAGTTTTTTTCCTGCATATTTGTTTTGTATTTGTTTTGTATTTGAATAGGCTTTATACAATAATCTTTAGCATATCATACACATACAAATGTAATCATAGCATATACATACAATTAGTCTCATCAAATCATGTCATCATCATAATCATCATCCAACACAAAGTGGTCTCTCGTCATCATCTCGAAAATAGCGATACAAGTCTCGAATGATATGCATATACATCGTCATCCATCTAAACAATGATATACGCGAGAAGAGCTATCACTTTGAGAACATGAGTTCGTATCCCTCTTTCGCATTAGCGTGAACCTCTAAACTAACTACTGCCTGTCGCTCGGAAACCGGAAGGGCCTGACACTCCGGCCACTTGTCATATATATACTCCTGGCATAACACTTCTTCGCCATCTATGATCTATGCACCTACATCATCACATGAGTCGATGATATGCAACATATGTAGTTGAGCAACAGAAAGAGACAGACTTGGCAAAAATAAAAACAACATATCATAAGCATAAATAACAAAGTTCATCGTACCCCAAAATGCCCTAACTAGAGTGATTTTCGCTAGTCGAGGAGGAGGACGGTTTAATTACATCACAAATAAAGTTTCACCATGCATAACTCAAAGTTTTGTCATACATAAAGTATGGACTAAACGGACACATTGTCATATATCGACAATCACTCCAACATGTCGTTCCATCCATCCAAGTCAGGGAGATAGTCCCCGAGCCTAGTGAAAGGCTTCGGGTCGAGACGCTGAGAGGCTATCCATGTTCGGACGTCTTCCCGCGACATTTGTCCTTCTCCGTAGAACATCCCTGTTTTTCCGACGACCTCCTTCATGATGATTTGGGCAAGTTCGCGCTGGATGTTATAGAACTCAGCTCGAAGTCGATGATCCTCGATATCTCCTATGTCCTTTGCCCATTGCAGAATATGGGCATCGCCGGATCTAGGTGACATGCGAAGGTTCTGGTGATCTCGTCTGTACTCCAGCATGCGGTGTACGACATAGAATCCATCATTAAGAGAATCTTTCGGTTGCTGGATGCAGCAGAAGTCGGTCTTATGGCCGAAGGCGACCCTGCCGCCCCTTCTCTTCTTGTCCCTGACCTCTCCACCCCTTGCTTGGTAGTAAAACATAGCACTGTCGAGAGCATCCTTGATGTGGGTGTAATCCTTTTTGTGAATGTTCTTCGACGAGTCCAAGTAAAGAGCGTGGGAGAATTGGGGGTAGAGGATGATGAGGACGGCGCGCCCGCCGCTGCGCAAAATAAGTCCTCAAATTAATTAGCCTCCATCGTGCAAATGAATGATTGAAATTGAAGGAAGGATAGCAGCGCGGATGACTTACACGGGATGATAAGGCACGAGAATCGCCTCCTTGTCCTTATTGGCGAGCATGAAATTGACGATGTAATCCCTCGTGTATTCACGGTGATTTGCGCAGACTCCCAAGAAGCCCTCGTGCATGTAGTACGGGTCAGCGACACAAATATGAGATATCTGCTCAACCCCGATGATGTAGTTCATGTGCAAGGCATAAAGGCGGACAAACGTAAAATCCAGCTTCTTCACGTGAAACATATCGAATATGTAATCGAATCGGAGGAAGAACTTATCCGCGGGGAAGCTGTCGACGTACGACATTTGCCGTGGAACGTTAACCACGTAGAGTGGGTATCCTGGATCTTTCGAGGCAATGAGGTCTTTCTCTACCCGCAGCACATCGTCATGAAGTCTCTTTAGATCGCCGAATCTGGCACGTAGCGCTGTTGCAGGTAGGATTGGTTGACCGGGGATATGCCACTTATCCGCACCGGGGATATCTATACGGTCCTGAAGCCGAGGCTGCTGAGGCGGCTGGGTCATAGAAACAGCTTTTTTGCCTTTCCTCGCTCTCTTCCTAAACTTCTTTACTACCGGAAGGTCGTCCATAATATGTTGAGACGGCAATTCAAGCACCGACTCATGACGCTCAAACCCTGAGGAGGCGCCAGTATAGACATACTGTTCAGTAGCGCCATCATCGTCCTCATCCTCATCCATGGCGACGTCATCAGCGACTAATGGAGCCTCCTCCTTACCCCGTCCGCTATCACCCAACCCGACACCCGACAATAATTGGGTAGGTGGGGTGTTGATGTTCATACCTTGCTGAGGCTGCGTGCTCGTGGGTGTGCTCCCGGCCGCGTCCAGACAAAGCAGACTCTTTGGCCACAACAGGACCCACCCAGCATTGCAACAATCACCAAGCCGCCGCGGTGTCTCGTCGTCATCCCCAGTAGTACTGGAGGAGGCAAATTCTCGTGGCCTGGTTTGACACTGGCCACGGAAACCTTGAAGACGTTCGGGGGGATCAGTCGGCTGTGGAACAATGGTTCCTTTGGCTCCATTATCGTCGCCTTCCCCACGTCCACCTTCTGGTCGCCGATGGTGTACAATATGGTGCACGGGGTTTCGTCGGCCTACAAAGAAAAGTCTGCGACGTGAGACATCCGAAAGGCAACGAAAACGGGAGATTATACATTTATATTGAAGGGGGTCGGTGTGACAGATACCGTGAGGGCGTCGAGCTCAGCCAAAGACGAAGCACCGCCTAGCACGTCCGGTGCGGGAGCAGGTGCAGCTGCAGGTGCTGGTGCAACGCTAGTCGAGCTGCTCCCCGCCAAGAAGTCAGCAAGGGGAAAGTCCGCTGCATCTTTTTTTGGATTTTGCCTGGTCCAATTGAAAACGGCCGGAACCAAGGTAGTAGAAATATCTAAAGCCACCTGTTTTGCGGCAGCTACCGCTGTTGCGACTGTCTCAGTTGATTTCTTCTCAACCGCAATCTCAACCCTCTTGTCGATGTTTTCTTAATTTAACCTCCATCTTTCCTTTCTCTCCTCCATGGTCTCACGGTAGTACTTCTTCCACGTGGCGCCGTCTCCGACACCGTGCACGCGTCCATACGACGGTCGAGTATCCACCGGTTGTTGTTTCAATATGTTGAACGACCGGTTGAATGGAGTGTCCCACTTGGGCCTCGCCAATGCCTCAGACGGCGAGTCGCTTTCGGCCGCAATCCTGTGCTGCTCTCTCTGCAAAAGGCACAACGATCGTTTACAAATATGACTAACGTATGCAGTCGAATTGATCAGAAACTAAAATTACCAACAGTCTCATGAACTCCGTAATGACCGGTGTTGTCTCGTAAACCTTTTTCACTGGGTCCCAATGGTGCCGGGCCCTGAGGACGTCACGCTCCTGCGGGACGGTGAACTCCGCCAAGGGGTCTGGGATGCCCAGACTCGCGGCTTCCGCGTCCTCCTTGGCCCATTTGGACCTCTTTCCGCCGTAACCACGGCTTCCGAGGTGGTGGCTCCCCATGTTCCTCTCTTGAAGCCCCTTCATGTACTTAGACTTTTTTTGGCATCTTCGGCCTCGCAAGCCTCCTTGAATATTTGAAATTGTTCTTCCGTGATTGTCGGATTATCCTTTACAATCTCGGAGTAGGGTTCCTTCTTGTCGATGATCCTTGCTTTCACTCGATTTTTCTAGACGGCCAACGCGTCGCTAAACTTGGTCATGGCATGTTTGTTTATCTTCTTCATTGCCGGGTCCTCATCTGGATCTTTATAATCCTTCTCATTCCGGCCCGGGAACAAGAATATCTGGTGAAACTTCTTTAGGAGGGAGCTCCTCATATTTTCTATCTTCTGTAGTTTCTCATCGTTGATGGTGGCGATTGTCCGTACGATGCAGCCTATTTGATTGCCGTAGCATCGACGCGCTTCCTCGGGCGCCGTTGGCTCAAAATTGCCGTCGTCCACCTCCGTGACCACCACTCTAGTAGTCCTGAGTTTGTTAGGAACCCGTTTCCTCTTTTCTTTCGGTTCTACACCGGCTCCGCTCCCCGAGGCAGCGCCGGTCTCAGTCTCAGCGCCGGTCTCGATGCCTGTCTGAGTCTGAGCGCCGATCTCAGTCTCAGCACCGGTCTGCGTGTCGGTCTCAGTCCCCGATGCCACCGGTGGGCCCAGCAATAACATTGGTTGATCATCGGTAAGGCTAAAAAATTCGTCTGCCGCCCGGTAGGCGTCGTCGCAATCACCAGAACCCTGTCCTTCATCATTGCTAGCCATGTTTCCTATGATTAAACCTAGTCAATTAATTCTAGACCTAATAAAATGAATAATGACATAAAAAGGCCTATTGTTTTGCAGGAACGTTGACTCCTTCCTGGTGCGGCAAATCACACGGGCACTTGATATGTCCTAGTTTGTAGCACAAGTCATGCCGAAATTCACGGAAAATTTCGGCATGACCTTTGCTAAAAAGTGGACAAATCGAGAACCTGAAATTTGCCGGAACGGAAATGAATCAACATTCCCGCAAAATATATATAGGCCACTCAGCTTCATTGAAACAACAAAGCCACTTGGGCACAAACAACATGACCACTTCAATGAAAAGATATAATCAACAATAAAAGTCTAGGAAGGGATCATCTTTAAAATAAAACTTGCCTAAATAACCTAGATAATTAACCTAATCAAACTAGTTAACCTGACTAGTTTTCTGTCAAAGCCCTAACTAAATTTTTGCACTAGCCTAGCTAATTAGCCTAATTAAACTAGTTAACCTAACTACTTCTCTGTCAAAGCCCTAACTAAATTTTTGCCCTAACCTAGATAATTAACATAATTAAACTAGCTAACCTATGCATGGGAGAGAGAGAGGAGGGGTGGGGGCTTACCGAGGATGGCTCTGGTGGTGGCGAGGGAGGCAGGGGCATCTCCGGTGATGGCAAGGGAGGCAGTTCTGGCGAGGGAGGATCCGGTGGCGTCGACGGCGACTCCGGTGGCGTTGATGAGGCCGCGCGGCTCCGTGGCGTTGGGGGCGGCTCCGATGGCGTCGACGGCGCACGGCTCTGGTGGCTCCGGGGGCGTCGATGTCGGCAGGAGACGGCGGCGAAGTGGGGCGACGACGAATCGGGGAGACGGCGGCGGGGCGGGTCGAGAGATTTGGGGGGCAAGTGGTGGCCGGGGGGGAACAGTTTTTTGGTTAAGTCAAAACTAGCGGTAGCGCGTTTCGCAGAACGCGCTATAGCTAAGGTAGGTATAGCGCTTTTTCCAAAACGCGCTACTGCTATACATATGTAAGTTTCTCTCTTTTTTATTTCCTTTTCTGTTTCTATAGCGGGGGTCCTTGAAACGCAATGCAGCTGCGTTAGCTACAGCGCCTCTTACTAACACACGCTACAGCTAAGCCTTTCTCTGTTTTTTCGCTTTTTCATTTATTTTGCTTTACATTTTATTTTATTTTCTTTCTCCTTTTTCTGTTTCTTTCATTTTCATTTACTTTTCTATTTGTTTTTCATTTTATTTTATTTCCATTAGCAATAGCGCTGTTACAGGGAAACGCGCTGCTACTCATGCCCTAGCGGTAGCGCGCTTCCTGCAAGGCCGCTACTGCTATGTGTAGCCCATCGTTCCAGCAATGGGAATATTAGTAGTAGCGCTTTTACGGGCACATGTGCTACTGCTAGAATCATATCTGCAACGCGGTTTATTTTGAACCGCTACTGCTATCTAGCACTAGCGCCCTTTTTTAACCCGCGCTGTTCTAAATTTCTGTGTATAAGGTTTTCCCTAGTAGTGTTGCAATGCCGGAGACAATCTGCGCGCCGGACTAATCGTCATTGAAGCCTGGTTCAGGGGCTACTGAGGGAGTCCTGGATTAGGGGGTGTCCGGATGGCCGGACTATACCTTCAGCCGGACTCCTAGACTATGAAGATACAAGATTGAAGACTTCGTTCCGTGTCCGGAAGGGACTTTCCTTGGCGTGGAAGGCAAGCTTGGCGATATGGATATGTAGATCTCCTACCATTGTAACCGACTTTGTGTAACCCTAACCCTCTCCGGTGTCTATATAAACTGGAGGGTTTTAGTCCGTAGGACAACATACAGAACAACAATCATACCATAGGCTAGCTTCTAGGGTTTAGCCTCTCCGATCTCGTGGTAGATCTACTCTTGTACTACCCATATCATCAATATTAATCAAGCAGGACGTAGGGTTTTACCTCCATCAAGAGGGCCCGAACCTGGGTAAAACTTCGTGTCCCTTGCCTCCTATTACCATCCGGCCTATACGCACAGTTCGGGACCCCCTACCCGAGATCCGCCGGTTTTGACACCGACACTACCCATGTTGCAAAAAAATACCTTCTCCTTCGAGCAAAGCTGGTTTGAGCGAGAAGGATTTATGGAGATGATTGCACGCGAATGGGCTAAGCCGGTTATGGGAAGGACACATGTTGATAGATGGCAAAATAAGATTAGACACTTACGACAATTTCTGAGAGGATGGGCCAGGAATGAGAGCGGGATTTATAAGCAAAAAAAGAACGTCTAACGCAACTCATTGAGGCACTCGATGTAAAGGCTGAAACCACTCTTCTCTCAGTCCATGAACATCGAACCAAGTCCGAAGCTGAGCAAGGCCTACGTGCTCTCCTGAGAGAGGAGGAGCTCAAGTGGGCGTTGCGTGCGAAAACGCTTAAGGTTGTCCAAGGGGACGACAACACACAATTCTTCCATATGGTTGCAAATGGTAAACATAGGAAGAAGAAAATCATACAGCTGGAACAGGACGAGGGAACAATAGTGGGGCATGAGAATTTAAAATAGTATATCTCCAACTATTATAAAAGTCTGTTCGGACCTCCCAATACTTCCACGGTGTCTCTTGATGAGTCTGTGATTGATGATATACCTCAATTACAGGCAGCGGAGAATGATGTTCTCTCTGCACCGTTTACTGAAAAAGAAGTCCATTTAGCCATAATTCAAATGAAGCCGAATAAAGCACCGGGACTAGATGGGTTTCCAGCTGAATTCTATAAGAAATGTTGGCACATCATTAAAGATGATCTTATGCCTATGTTTCATGATTTTTTCGAAGGCCATTTGGAGTTGTTTCATCTAAATTTTGGTACAATAACGTTATTACCGAAGAAGAGGGAGGTGGTCCAGATAAAACAATTTCGACCCATTTGCCTGCTGAATGTGAGTTTCAAAATCTTCACAAAGGTTGGAACCAATAGATTGAGACAAATTGCTCACTCAGTAATTCAACCTAGTCAGACAGCTTTCATGCCGGGACGACACATACTCGAAGGAGTAGTTGTCTTACATGAAACTCTTCATGAGATTCACTCAAAGAAACTAGATGGGGTTATCTTAAAAGTGGATTTTGAGAAGGCTTATGATAAGGTAAAATGGCCTTTTCTTCAGCAGGCAATGCGCATGAAAGGTTTTAGTGAAACCTGGAGGCACCAAGTGGATACTCAAGTCCAGAAGGGTAGTGTCGGAATTAAGGTGAACGATGACATTGGTCACTATTTCCAGACGCATAAGGGGCTGAGATAAGGGGATTCCATGTCACCCCTTCTGTTCAATATTGTGGCAGATATGTTGGCCGTCATTATTGGCAGGGCCAAGCAACATGGGCATGTATAGGGTCTAGTTCCTCATCTGGTTGATGGAGGGGTGTCCATTCTACAATATGCTGATGACACTATCCTTTTCATGGAACATGACATGGCTAAGGCACGTAATATGAAACTTATCTTATGTCTATTCGAATAATTGTCTGGCTTAAAGATCAATTTCCATAAGAGCGAGGTGTTCTGTTTTGGGAAGGCAAAAGACGAGGAACACACTTACAGACAATTGTTTGGATGCGAGTTAGGTGCCTTACCATTCAGTTACTTGGGTATTCCAATTCATCACCGTAAATTATCTAATAAAGAATGGAAAGTAATTGAAGAACGAATCGAAAAAAAACTCAGCTGCTGGAAGGGCAAGTTGATGTCATATGGGGGCCAATTAGTTCTGATCAACTCAGTACTAACGAGCATGCCAATGTTTTTACTTTCATTCTTCGAAATTCCGAAAGGGGTCCGAAAGCGACTTGATTTCTTTAGATCTCGATTCTTTTGGCAGTCTGATGAGGCCAAGAGGAAATACCGTCTCGCGCGTTGGGATATCCTTTGTCGACCTAAAGACCAAGGGGGTCTCGGTATTAAGAACTTGGAAATTAAGAATAAATGTCTTATGAGCAAATGGTTGTACAGGTTA
This sequence comes from Triticum urartu, assembly GCF_056163025.1. NCBI lineage: Eukaryota > Viridiplantae > Streptophyta > Magnoliopsida > Poales > Poaceae > Triticum > Triticum urartu. The sequence goes on from NC_141874.1 coordinate 685,791,711, forward strand.
GGGACAGAGCCGGGGGGCATGTGGTCTCAAATCCTGCGCAATAAGTACTTGCACTCGAAAACGCTAGCATAGACTACCATCAGACCAACTGATTCACCGTTCTGGAAGGGACTTATGCGAACGAAGGATTTGTTCTTTCGTAGGGTCAAATTATTGGTTGGCAACGGGATGTCAACGAGATTTTGGGAGGATACATGGTTAGGAGAGACACCCTTGGCCTTACAATATCCTACCCTTTACAATATTGTGCAACGTAAGGAAGATTACGTAGGTATCGTCCTTCAAACTATTCCCTTGAATATCCAGTTCAGACGTACGTTAGTAGGTGCGAGATGGACAGCCTGGTGAAGGAAATATGCCCTAGAGGCAATAATAAAGTTATTATTTATTTCCTTATAATCATGATAAATGTTTATTATTCATGCTAGAATTGTATTAACCGGAAACATAATACATGTGTGAATACATAGACAAACAAAGTGTCACTAGTATGCCTCTACTTGACTAGCTCGTTAATCAAAGATGGTTATGGTTCCTGACCATGAACAATGAGTTGTTATTTGATTAACGAGGTCACATCATTAGTTGAATGATCTGATTGACATGACCCATTCCATTAGCTTAGCACCCGATCGCTTAGTATGTTGCTATTGCTTTCTTCATGACTTATACATGTTCCTATGACTATGAGATTATGCAACTCCCGTTTACCGGAGGAACACTTTGGGTGCTACCAAACGTCACAACGTAACTGGGTGATTATAAAGGAGCATTACATGTGTCTCCAAAGGTAGATGTTGGGTTGGCGTATTTCGAGATTAGGATTTGTCACTCCGATTGTCGGAGAGGTATCTCTGGGCCCTCTCGGTAATGCACATCACATAAGCCTTGCAAGCATTACAACTAATGAGTTAGTTGCGAGATGATGTATTACGGAACGAGTAAAGAGACTTGCCGGTAACGAGATTGAACTAGGTATTGGATACCGACGATCGAATCTCGGGCAAGTAACATACCGATGATAAAGGGAACAACGTATGTTGTTATGCGGTCTGACCGATAAAGATCTTCGTAGAATATGTAGGAGCCAATATGGGCATCCAGGTCCTGCTATTGGTTATTGACCGGAGACGTGTCTCGGTCATGTCTACATTGTTCTCGAACCCGTAGGGTCCGCACGCTTAAGGTTACGATGACAGTTATATTATGAGTTTATGCATTTTGATGTACCGAAGGTTGTTCGGAGTCCCGGATGTGATCATGGACATGACGAGGAGTCTCGAAATGGTCGAGACGTAAAGATTGATATATTGGAAGCCTATGTTTGGATATCGGAAGTGTTCCGGGTGAAATCGGGATTTTACCGGAATACCGGGAGGGTTACCGGAACCCCCCAGGAGCTATATGGGCCATAGTGGGCCTTAGTGGAAAAGAGAAGGGGCTGCCCTAGATGGGCTGCGCGCCTCCCCCTTTCCCTAGTCCTATTAGGACTAGGAGAGGTGGTCGGCCCCCTCCTCCTCTTTTCCCCCTCCGCGAATCCTATTCCGACTAGGATTGGGGGGGAATCCTACTCCCAGAGGGAGTAGGACTCTCCTGCGCCCTCCTCCTTGGCCGGCCAGCCTCCCCCCTCTACTCCTTTATATACGGAGGCAGGGGGCACCTCTAGACACACAAGTTGATCCACGTGATCTATTCCTTAGCCGTGTGCGGTGCCCCCTTCCACCATATACCTCGATAATACTGTAGCGGAGTTTAGGCGAAGCCCTGCTGCTGTAGTTCATCAAGATCGTCACCACGCCGTCGTGCTGACGAAACTCTTCCCCGACACTTTGCTGGATCGGAGTCCGGGGATCGTCATCGAGCTGAACGTGTGCTCGAACTCGGAGGTGCCGTAGTTTCAGTGCTTGATCGGTTGGATCATGAAGACGTACGACTACTTCCTCTACGTTGTGTCAGCGCTTCCGCAGTCGGTCTGCGTTGGGTACGTAGACAACACTCTCCCCTCTCGTTGCTATACATCACATGATCTTGCGTGTGCGTAGGAATTTTTTTGAAATTACTACGAAACCCAACAGTGGTATCCGAGCCTAGGTTATTTATGTTGATGTTATATGCATGAGTAGAACACAAGTGAGTTGTGGAAGATACAAGTCATACTGCCTACCAGCATGTCATACTTTGGTTCGGCGGTATTGTTGGACGAGACGACCCGGACCAACCTTACGCGTACGCTTACGCGAGACCGGTTCCCTCGACGTGCTTTGCACATAGATGGCTTGCGGGCGACTGTCTCTCCAACTTTAGTTGAACCAAGTATGGCTACGCCCGGTCCTTGCGAAGGTTAAAACGGAGTCTATTTGACAAACTATCGTTGTGGTTTTGATGCGTAGGTGAGATTGGTTCTTACTTAAGCCCGTAGCAGCCACGTAAAACTTGCAACAACAAAGTAGAGGACGTCTAACTTGTTTTTGCAGGGCATGTTGTGATGTGATATGGTCAAGGCATGATGCTGAATTTTATTGTATGAGATGATCATGTTTTGTAACCAAGTTATCGGCAACTGGCAGGAGCCATATGGTTGTCGCTTTATTGTATGCAATGCAATCGCGATGTAATGCTTTACTTTATTACTAAACGGTAGTGATAGTCGTGGAAGCATAAGATTGGCGAGACGACAACGATGCTACGATGGAGATCAAGGTGTCGCGCCGGTGACGATGGTGATCATGACAGTGCTTCGGAGATGGAGATCACAAGCACAAGATGATGATGGCCATATCATATCACTTAAATTGATTGCATGTGATGTTTATCCTTTTATGCATCTTATCTTGTTTTGATTGACGGTAGCATTATAAGATGATCTCTCACTAAAATTATCAAGAAGTGTTCTCCCTGAGTATGCACCGTTGCCAAAGTTCGTCGTGCCCAGACACCACGTGATGATCGGGTGTGATAAGCTCTACGTCCATCTACAACGGGTGCAAGCCAGTTTTTGCACAAGCAGAATACTCAGGTTAAAATTGACGAGCCTAGCATATGCAGATATGGCCTCGGAACACGGAGACCGAAAGGTCGAGCGTGAATCATATAGTAGATATGATCAACATAAACGATGTTCACCATTGAAAACTACTCCATCTCACGTGATGATCGGTTATGGTTTAGTTGATTTGGATCACGTAATCACTTAGAAGATTAGAGGGATGTCTATCTAAGTGGGAGTTCTTTAGTAATATGATTAATTGAACTTAAATCTATCATGAACTTAGTCCCTGATAGTATCTTGCTTGTTTATGTTGATTGTAGATAGATGGCTCGTGCTGTTGTTCCGTTGAATTTTAATGCGTTCCTTGAGAAAGCAAAGTTGAAAGATGATGGTAGCAATTATACGGACTGGGTCCGTAACTTGAGGATTATCCTCATTGCTGCTCAGAAGAATTACGTCCTGGAAGCACCGCTAGGTGCCAGGCCTGCTGCTGGAGCAACACCAGATGTTATGAACGTCTGGCAGAGCAAAGCTGATGACTACTCGATAGTTCAGTGTGCCATGCTTTACGGCTTAGAATCGGGACTTCAAAGACGTTTTGAACGTCATGGAGCATATGAGATGTTCCAGGAGTTGAAGTTAATATTTCAAGCAAATGCCCGGATTGAGAGATATGAAGTCTCCAATAAGTTCTATAGCTGCAAGATGGAGGAGAACAGTTCTGTCAGTGAGCATATACTCAAAATGTCTGGGTATAATAATCACTTGATTCAATTGGGAGTTAATCTTCCAGATGATTGCGTCATTGACAGAATTCTCCAATCACTGCCACCAAGCTACAAGAGCTTCGTGATGAACTATAATATGCAAGGGATGAATAAGACTATTCCCGAGCTCTTCGCCATGCTGAAAGCTGCGAAGGTAGAAATCAAGAAGGAGCATCAAGTGTTGATGGTTAACAAGACCACTAGTTTCAAGAAAAAGGGCAAAGGGAAGAAGAAAGGGAACTTCAAGAAGAACAGCAAACAAGTTGCTGCTCAGGAGAAGAAACCCAAGTCTGGACCTAAGCCTGAAACTGAGTGCTTCTACTGCAAGCAGACTGGTCACTGGAAGCGGAACTGCCCCAAATATTTGGCGGATAAGAAGGATGGCAAGGTGAACAAAGGTATATGTGATATACATGTTATTGATGTGTACCTTACTAGAGCTCGCAGTAGCACCTGGGTATTTGATACTGGTTCTGTTGCTAATATTTGCAACTCAAAACAGGGACTACGGAATAAGCGGGCACTGGCAAAGGATGAGGTGACGATGCGCGTGGGAAACGGTTCCAAAGTCGATGTGATCGCGGTCGGCATGCTACCTCTACATCTACCTTCGGGATTAATATTAGACCTAAATAATTGTTATTTGGTGCCAGCGTTGAGCATGAACATTATATCTGGATCTTGTTTAATGCGAGACGGTTATTCATTTAAATCAGAGAATAATGGTTGTTCTATTTATATGAGTAATATCTTTTATGGTCATGCACCCTTGAAGAGTGGTCTATTCTTATTGAATCTCGATAGTAGTAATACACATATTCATAATGTTGAAGCCAAAAGATGCAGAATTGATAATGAAAGTGCAACTTATTTGTGGCACTGTCGTTTAGGTCATATTGGTATAAAGCGCATGAAGAAACTCCATACTGATGGACTTTTGGAACCACTTGATTATGAATCACTTGGTACTTGCGAACCGTGCCTCATGGGCAAGATGACTAAAACACCGTTCTCCGGTACTATGGAGAGAGCAATGGATTTGTTGGAAATCATACATACCGATGTATGTGGTCTGATGAATATTGAGGCTCGTGGCGGATATCGTTATTTTCTCACCTTCCCAGATGATTTAAGCAGATATGGGTATATCTACTTAATGAAACATAAGTCTGAAACATTTGAAAAGTTCAAAGAATTTCAGAGTGAAGTTGAAAATCATCGTAACAAGAAAATAAAGTTTCTACGATCTGATCGTGGAGGAGAATATTTGAGTTATGAGTTTGGTCTACATTTGAAACAATGCGGAATAGTTTCGCAACTCATGCCACCCAGAACACCACAGCCTAATTGTGTGTCCGAACGTCGTAATCGTACTTTAATAGATATGGTGCGATCTATGATGTCTCTTACTGATTTACCGCTATCGTTTTGGGGTTATGCTTTAGAGACGGTTGCATTCATGTTAAATAGGGCACCTTTGAAATCCGTTGAGACGACGCCTTATGAACTGTGGTTTGGCAAGAAACCAAAGTTGTCGTTTCTTAAAGTTTGGGGCTGCGATGCTTATGTGAAAAAGCTTCAACCTGATAAGCTCGAACCCAAATCGGAGAAATGTGTCTTCATAGGATACCCAAAGGAAACTGTTGGGTACACCTTCTATCACAGATCCGAAGGCAAGACATTCGTTGCCAAGAATGGATCCTTTCTAGAGAAGGAGTTTCTCTCGAAAGAAGTGAGTGGGAGGAAAGTAGAACTTGATGAGGTAACTGTACCTGCTCCCTTACTGGAAAGTAGTACATCACAGAAAACTGTTTCAGTGACACCTACACCAGTTAGTGAGGAAGCCAATGATAATGATCATGAAACTTCAGATCAAGATACTACTGAACCTCATAGATCAACCAGAGTAAGATCCGCACCAGAGTGGTACGGTAATCCTGTTCTGCAAGTCATGCTACTAGATCATGATGAACCTACGAACTATGAAGAAGCGATGGTGAGCCCAGATTCCGCAAAGTGGCTTGAAGCCATGAAATCTGAGATGGGATCCATGTATGAGAACAAAGTATGGACTTTGGTTGACTTGCCCGATGATCGGCAAGCAATTGAAAATAAATGGATCTTTAAGAAGAAGACTGACGCTGATGGTAATGTTACTGTCTACAAAGCTCGACTTGTCGCAAAAGGTTTTCGGCAAGTTCAAGGGATTGACTACGATGAGACCTTCTCACCCGTAGCGATGCTTAAGTTCGTCCGAATCATGTTAGCGATTGCCGCATTTTATGATTATGAAATTTGGCAGATGGATGTCAAAACTGCATTCCTGAATGGATTTCTGGAAGAAGAGTTGTATATGATGCAACCGGAAGGTTTTGTCGATCCAAAGGGAGCTAACAAAGTGTGTAAGCTCCAGCGATCCATTTATGGACTGGTGCAAGCCTCTCGGAGTTGGAATAAACGTTTTGATAGTGTGATCAAAGCATTTGGTTTTATACAGACTTTCGGAGAAGCCTGTATTTACAAGAAAGTGAGTGGGAGCTCTGTAGCATTTCTGATATTATATGTGGATGACATATTGCTGATTGGAAATGATATAGAATTTCTGGATAGCATAAAGGGATACTTGAATAAAAGTTTTTCAATGAAAGACCTCGGTGAAGCTGCTTACATATTAGGCATTAAGATCTATAGAGATAGATCAAGACGCTTAATTGGACTTTCACAAAGCACATACCTTGACAAAATTTTGAAGAAGTTCAAAATGGATCAAGCAAAGAAAGGGTTCTTGCCTGTGTTACAAGGTGTGAAGTTGAGTAAGACTCAATGCCCGACCACTGCAGAAGGTAGAGAGAATATGAAAGATGTTCCCTATGCATCAGCCATAGGATCTATCATGTATGCAATGCTGTGTACCAGACCTGATGTGTGCCTTGCTATAAGTTTAGCAGGGAGGTACCAAAGTAATCCAGGAGTGGATCACTGGACAGCGGTCAAGAACATCCTGAAATACCTGAAAAGGACTAAGGATATGTTTCTCGTATATGGAGGTGACAAAGAGCTCACCGTAAAAGGTTACGTTGATGCAAGCTTTGACACTGATCCGGACGATTCTAAATCGCAAACCGGATACGTGTTTACATTAAACGGTGGAGCTGTCAGTTGGTGCAATTCTAAACAAAGCGTCGTAGCGGGATCTACATGTGAAGCGGAGTACATAGCTGCTTCGGAAGCAGCGAACGAAGGAGTCTGGATGAAGGAGTTCATATCCGATCTAGGTGTTATACCTAATGCATCGGGTCCAATGAAAATATTTTGTGACAATACTGGTGCAATTGCCTTGGCAAAGGAATCCAGATTTCACAAAAGGACCAAACACATCAAGAGACGCTTCAACTCCATCCGGGATCTAGTCCAGGTGGGAGACATAGAGATTTGCAAGATACATACGGATCTGAATGTTGCAGACCCATTGACTAAGCCTCTTCCACGAGCAAAACATGATCAGCACCAAGGCTCCATGGGTGTTAGATTCATTACAGTGTAATCTAGATTATTGACTCTAGTGCAAGTGGGAGACTGAAGGAAATATGCCCTAGAGGCAATAATAAAGTTATTATTTATTTCCTTATAATCATGATAAATGTTTATTATTCATGCTAGAATTGTATTAACCGGAAACATAATACATGTGTGAATACATAGACAAACAAAGTGTCACTAGTATGCCTCTACTTGACTAGCTCGTTAATCAAAGATGGTTATGGTTCCTGACCATGAACAATGAGTTGTTATTTGATTAACGAGGTCACATCATTAGTTGAATGATCTGATTGACATGACCCATTCCATTAGCTTAGCACCCGATCGCTTAGTATGTTGCTATTGCTTTCTTCATGACTTATACATGTTCCTATGACTATGAGATTATGCAACTCCCGTTTACCGGAGGAACACTTTGGGTGCTACCAAACGTCACAATGTAACTGGGTGATTATAAAGGAGCATTACAGGTGTCTCCAAAGGTAGATGTTGGGTTGGCGTATTTCGAGATTAGGATTTGTCACTCCGATTGTCGGAGAGGTATCTTTGGGCCCTCTCGGTAATGCACATCACATAAGCCTTGCAAGCATTACAACTAATGAGTTAGTTGCGAGATGATGTATTACGGAACGAGTAAAGAGACTTGCCGGTAACGAGATTGAACTAGGTATTGGATACCGACGATCGAATCTCGGGCAAGTAACATACCGATGATAAAGGGAACAACGTATGTTGTTATGCGGTCTGACCGATAAAGATCTTCGTAGAATATGTAGGAGCCAATATGGGCATCCAGGTCCCGCTATTGGTTATTGACCGGAGACGTGTCTCGGTCATGTCTACATTGTTCTCGAACCCGTAGGGTCCGCACGCTTAAGGTTACGATGACAGTTATATTATGAGTTTATGCATTTTGATGTACCGAAGGTTGTTCGGAGTCCCGGATGTGATCATGGACATGACGAGGAGTCTCAAAATGGTCGAGACGTAAAGATTGATATATTGGAAGCCTATGTTTGGATATCGGAAGTGTTCCGGGTGAAATCGGGATTTTACCGGAATACCGGGAGGGTTACCGGAACCCCCCGGGAGCTATATGGGCCATAGTGGGCCTTAGTGGAAAAGAGAAGGGGCTGCCCTAGATGGGCTGCGCGCCTCCCCCTTTCCCTAGTCCTATTAGGACTAGGAGAGGTGGCCGGCCCCCTCCTCCTCTTTTCCCCCTCCGCGAATCCTATTCCGACTAGGATTGGGGGGGGGGGGGAATCCTACTCCCAGAGGGAGTAGGACTCTCCTGCGCCCTCCTCCTTGGCCGGCCAGCCTCCCCCCCTCTACTCCTTTATATACGGAGGCAGGGGGCACCTCTAGACACACAAGTTGATCCACGTGATCTATTCCTTAGCCGTGTGCGGTGCCCCCTGCCACCATATACCTCGATAATACTGTAGCGGAGTTTAGGCGAAGCCCTGCTACTGTAGTTCATCAAGATCGTCACCACGCCGTCGTGATGACGAAACTCTTCCCCGACACTTTGCTGGATCGGAGTCCGGGCATCGTCATCGAGCTGAACGTGTGCTCGAACTCGGAGGTGCCGTAGTTTCGGTGCTTGATCGGTTGGATCGTGAAGACGTACGACTACTTCCTCTACGTTGTGTCAGCGCTTCCGCAATCGGTCTGCGTTGGGTACGTAGACAACACTCTCCCCTCTCGTTGCTATACATCACATGATCTTGCGTGTGCGTAGGAAATTTTTTGAAATTACTACGAAACCCAACACCTGGTTGCACTTGGTCCGAAGATTGATTGAAGTTCGACTCTCCGACGTGCCGGATTCTACACAATGGAAGTTAACTAAAAATGGAATATTTACGGTGAAATCCTTTTATACGGATTTGATTAATTATGGACCCCTCTCAGGGTCACTTCATATATGGAAGGTTAAGGTTCCTTTGCGGATTAAAATTTTTATGTGGTTTGTCCACAAGCAAGTTATACTCACAAAGGACAACTTAATTAAGAGGCGATGGGTAGGCAACTCGCGGTGTTGTTTTTGTGCTCAAGATGAGACAATACAACATTTATTCATTGAATGCCCACTTGCCAAATTACTATGGAGAACGATTCATATAGCTTTTAATATTAATCCCCCGGTAGATATTGCGTCTTTGTTTGGGATGTGGTTGGCTGGAGTTGAACAGATCACGGCGGCTCGTATTCGGATTGGAATATGTGCGCTACTATGGGCTATATGGAACTGCAGAAACGATATAATTTTTAATAGACAACACAACTTAACTTTTTTGCAGGTTATCTTCAGAGCTACAGCTTGGATCCGTACGTGGTCCTTACTCACTCCTATGGACTCCAGGGAGCCTTTGGTTACTGGGTGCAACCAGTGGGAGATGGTGGCTCGGGTTATATTCAACCGGTTCGGATGGCGTTCACATAACAGGATAGAGGGCTAGAGAGCTTGTCCTTATTATCACCGTATCGGTTGTTTGTTTTAGGCCCTTTTTATGTTGTTGCTCCATTTGCGAGCTGTAAGACCTTTATGATGATACTTCTTGCATTTTTAATAAAAGGGCCACATGCATCATCATGATGCAGAGGCCGGAGGTATACCTCCATTTAAAAAAATAGTGTTGGAAACTCTAGGTTGAAGTAGTAAGTACCAACAGGAACATTCTTTGGCTGTCTCAATCTTCAAGTGAGGACGCCAACACTGTTGGGTGTTCATAGGGATGTCTTTTGTACAATCGAATTAACAGCTAAAATATATGTTGTGTTTCTATTGGATATATGGAGCCTTTGGAAAAAATGGAGCATCAATAACGAATAATATTTGCATGACATGAAAAGTATTAAAATATTGTAGAAGACAGGGAATGAAATGTGAGATATATGGCATAGGTTCACTGACCTATAAAGATTTTATTAAAATATATAATAGTCCCTTAATTTTTTTTATTAAAATATATAATAGTCCCTCCCAAAATTTTACTAAAATATATAATAGTCCCTTCCAAAATTTTATTAAAATATATAATAGTCCTACAAGCATCCAAATAAATGTATATGAAAAAAATCTTGATTTTATTTCCCACATGACCCATATATTAATTTTTACATAATTAAGTGTCACTTATAAAGAACACCTCATATACCCCCGCAACGATATTTTTAATTAAATGAGATAGTAAGGATATAAATATTATAACAAAGAAATAAAGAATGGGCTAGGCCAAACACCAGCTCATTTGATTAATTGGCTCACTTTCCCAGCCCATTCTATAGCAACTAAACAAATGATAAAAAAAATGTGACTAGTCTCGCACTCTCGCTTTGCCACATCCGCGCCCGCTGGTGTGTGTTGACCAGAGTCAAACACCATAGGCTGTGGCATCTCCCGTGTAAGCAAAACGCCATTGTTGATGGCGTTTTGAAAAGGGTCAGATTCTAAAGAAAAAAATCGATGCTGGGTCAAACCATGTTAAACTTAAAACAAACGGGTCAAAACATGTTAGCCTTAAACAAACGGATCAAAACAGTAAAAAAATGTCAAAAACTTGTCATTCCTCTGGGTGCACAAAGCAATATCCTCATTCCCGGGTGACCGACGCACCGTTGGAAATCCAACTGTAGCTGATTTCAATGCTTTTGTGCCTCCGACAGGTCGGCTAGAGACACCATTGGGAGAAAGTATCTGGTGATACGACCACAGTGCTCCACTATATCATTCACCATTAGATCATGCTCGGAGGGGCAGGCTGAATGTGCATGTGATGCCCAGCTCCTCCATCGCGAAATATTCAAGTAACACCCTTGATATACACTTAACTGGGTGTGAGGCTTGAAGCAATCAGAAGATAAAGATGTCTATATTTCCTCAAACATGTGAAATATGGTAATCCACTTTGGCACGTGAGAGCATATGCTCCTGCCAAGGGGCAAAGCTCTACAAGATGTCAAAAAATTCCAAAGAAAATTTGACGCGTACATCTTGATATTCTATGTGCGCATGCCAATTTTCGCAGAAAACTGACAATTTTTGTGGCTGGTGTGAAAAATCATGAAAAAAAACCCTTTTTAAACATTGAATTTTGTCTTTTTCACACGCGACAAAAAAGTTGTCGGTTTTTCGCGAAACGACTTTGTGCAGACGGAGAATGTTGAGATGTGTGTGCGAAACATTTTATCTGAATTTTGTGACATTTTAAAATACGTTTAAAACACATTTTAAAAACCAGGGGCATATGCTCCCCGATGCCAAAATGCCCCTCTCAGTGAGATGGTGCATTTTCTGTCCTGCTGAACGTGATCCAGTGGTCCAGAATACACCGGTGCATCGTATCATCGAATAATCCGTATCACCAGATACGCTCTCACACTATTCGGAGTCGAATCATCTGTTTCTGAATACGAAAACAAATTGATATTCTTTGGAGTTTGGACAGGTCGGCAGCAGACACCATGGGGCCGGTCCGGAGCCTCTGTGTGTCCACGGCCTCGGCTGGATGGGTGGACGAGCAGCGAGCTGGGGAAAAAATCTGCTTCCGAGTCGCCTTTAGCACGACGAGCAGCCATCAGGAAACGCAAGGGGAGAGGTCGTTTCCCACTTTGCAGAATGGCAGCCCCAAACAATACTAGCACTCCAAAGAAGCTGGTTGTCATCTACGCTCCGCCGGGGATGCCGGGCCACCTGTTCCCAGCCGTGGAGCTGGGCAAGCTGCTCGTGGTGCAGGGCCTCGAGGTCACCGTCGTCCTCGGCGGGGAGGATAGCCACGGCGCCGGTGGTTCCTTCCTCGCCGGCATCGAGGCCGCCAGCCCGTCCTTGTCCTTCCACTGTCTCCCCCGTGCCACGCTCCCCTCCGACGTGCCCGCCGGGAGTTTCGAGGCGCAGCTTTTCGGGCTCGCGCGCGCCTCCAACCCGGACCTCCGTGACTTCCTCCGGTCCGCCTCCCCGGCCCCGGAAGCACTCGTCATCGATTTCTTCTGCAGCAGCGCGCTCGACGTCGGCGTCGAGCTCGGCATCCCGACCTACTTCTTTCACACCACTTGCATCGCCAGCGTCGCCTTCTGTCTCTACCAGCAAGTCATCCATGAGCAGACCGCTCTGAGCTTCCGAGACCTCGGCAGTGACCTTTTGCACGTCCCGGGATTGCCACCGATACCAGCAGATCACCTGCCCGCGTTTATCCTCGATCGCGACAGCTTGAGCAGCAAGTTCTTCCTCGGCGCATCCGAACGCTTGTGCAACTCGCAGGGCCTTATCGTCAACAGCTGCCGCTCCTTGGAGCCGCGCGCCACCGATGCCATCGTCTCCGGCCTCTGCACGCTCCCTGGGCGACGAACACCGCCGCTGTACTGCATAGGGCCGCTGATCAAGCCCGACGAGGCTGGGACGCAGCAGCGCCACGAGTGTCTCGCGTGGCTCGATGGCCAGCCGAAGGCAAGTGTGGTATTTCTCAGTTTCGGCAGCTTGGGCCGGTTCAGCGCTGAGCAGATCAAGCAGATGGCGGCGGGGCTGGAGACGAGTGGGCAACGGTTCTTGTGGGTTGTCCGGCGCCCGACCGGCGACGAGCACCAGCCTGCTGGCGACCTCAACACGCTTTTTCCAGAAGGCTTCCTGGACCGGACCAAGGAGAGGGCACTGGTCGTCATGTCGTGGGCGCCGCAGCAGGCAGTGCTGGCGCACGGTGCGGTGGGCGGGTTCGTCACACACTGCGGATGGAACTCGGTGCTGGAGGCGGTCATGGCGGGGGTGCCGATGCTGGCATGGCCTCTGTACGCCGAGCAGCACACAAACAAGGTGTTCTTAGTCGAGGAGATGCGGCTGGCCGTGGCCATGGAAGGGTATGCCAAAGAAATGGTGGAAGGCCAGGAGGTGGCGGAGAAGGTCAGGTGGCTGATTGAGTCCGATGATGGGCGGGAGCTCCGGCATCGGACGCAAGCGGCAATGCGGCAAGCGAAGGAGGCGCTGGACGACGGTGGTGAGTCAAGAACAGCGTTGCTGCACCTTGCGAGAGGGTGGGAAAACGCCGACCACAATGGAAGCATCAATTGAAGAATTTCTTTCAAATGTTAGTGCCATCTAATAAGTGCCATGTATGTTCATGTGCGGACCTTTGAAATGCTGCAAACAGAACTATTCAAGCTTTACTGTTCATGTATTTCAGAGAACTATTTATTTGCATTTATCGAATGTTTTTTGCATGCAAAATCAACACAATGGACCGGGTCCTCCTCCCCGAATTCAACGGAGGTGGGCCCTCATTCCCCCTATTACCAATCCATCACAATTTGCTAACTGGCTAATCACGTAAAACGTAAATATTTTTTTCTTAGATGTAGCATTGCTCCATGGAAAACATGTTCATGAAAATTATTATTATTTGAAACAATGGACACCTTGTCGGTTACAGTAAAGAAATTGGTGATCGTAACTGAGTTTTACACATTACTCACCACCAAAGGAAGTTTGGGTAAAACTGAATACGGATGGATCTTTTATGAACAGCAATGAGGCGGGGCCGGAATGATTCTTCGTAATGATCAAGGGGAGATCATCTTCTCAGCGTGTAGGGCGCTCTACTCATGCAGGGAAGCGCTGGAGGCGGAGTTATGTGCATGCATGAAGGGTCTGTCATTGGCTATACAACGATCAGAGCTTCCCATTGAGCTGGAGTTGGACGCGCAAGTTGCTGTGTCTATGATCATATATGAGGGAACTGATCGATCTGTTTATGCAGCCCTAGTGAAGGAGATTAGACATCTTTTTGAGTCTTCATCGTACTTGTATTACTCTTGTGTCTAGATCTCAAAATAAGGCTAGTGATAGCCTAGGTACTTTTGGTAGAGGCCAGGGTAGAACTATGACCTGGCTAGGTTCCGGGCAGCCGAAGACCTTGGTTATCTCGCATGATGATTGTAGTCCTATGACTTTTGAGTAATACAAGTATTTATCCCGCAAAAAAAAAAAATTGGCGCTCGCCGCAGTTTCATGCTTTGGATGACTCGCCTCAAGTCTGACACTCCGCCTCCCGCCCCTCCAGCTTGATCTTAACAACCCCTCCCCCTATCAGCTCGTTCTCCTCGGTTTGGCCGGGGCTGGTCATTCTCTTGCTCGTTTCGAGTGATGGTGTTTCCCCTGTCTCTTGTCCTTAGCTTCGAAGTCATGCCACCGTGTTAATCTCACTCCTATTGGATCTTCCTTCTTTCTGGCGGCTGGGTGGTTGCGGGCTCGTCGATTGCGTTTCAGTGGGCCATGTTCCATTCGGTCGTCTTGTATCCATGGTGGAATTCTGCTTGTCGCGTTGTCGATGTTATGTTTGTCCTGACGCTTGGTCGGTGCTAAGCGGATTCTCCTCGGGCTGGTGGTGGATGTCATCCTGGAAGGATCGCACTTCTAGTGTCATGATCCTTGCTTTTAGAAATCGCAAGTTCATTCGGTGTATGGTCTATGTTTTCTAGCATGTTGGTCATCGACGCTTGTGTTGTGGATTTTTAGGTGTTGTTGTTGGTGTTGGTGTTGGTGGTGTTGTTTAAGTTTATGGTGCGGCTGGTCGTGTCATCTTTGGCATTGTAATGACGGTGACATCTTTGTCGTTGTACTCTTCTTTCTTTCTAATGAATGCATGGATATCTCCTTCATGATTTGAAAAAAGAAAGCATTTTCTGCAGAAATGCAATATAGACAATGTACAATAGGTATTGAATCATGTAATTAATTTCATACTTAACTCCATAAAATTGATGGTATTTGCGAAAGAAATTGTTTGAGGATAACTAAAGACAACTTCCGCATTATTGTACTGGACATTGTGCAAATTGTTTTAAACTAACAAGATAATATAACCTCCTTTTGAAATATATGCAGTCCTAAAGTATGAGCTTCACCAACTATGACTGACAAATGTGTATAGAAATATTAGGATTGTGTGGGTGGAAACAATATCATTGAATTTATCATGGAAAACATTTTCTTTTAATATTGTAATTTAAAAACTTTGACCAACATATCCATGTGAGAAAGAATGGTCAAATTTCCTGTAAAAATTCATTTCATGGTGCTCTAGCTAGCACATTAACGTTGTCTCTTTTCAAACGAGACTAGGTGATGAACATGTAACGATGTACTCTTGGCCTTTCAGATATTATAATATATTTTTAAATCTAGTGATATCAATTTCAAACAGCAAGGTGTATTTTGTTTTGGTCAAACGAGTCTTTGACAAAAAAATTGCTCAGTTAATGTGTTTTGCAAGATATCAAATTGGTATGGCTATATTGAAAAGAATATACAAAGTAGACAAAAAACACTTAAAAGGGGAAAGGATTAAAAAAACGGCACCAAGCACAAGAAAAATTGAGACACCTCACCTTAGTCTTTATGGAAAAAACCATCAACTCGTCATCAAGACCATACACATTTAATAGGTAGTTACTCCGAGCGAAAATGCTATGCGATTTTCCATCCCTAACCAATAACAACCCCCCCCCCCCCCCCACCCCCGACTTCAACTGAGTGGGCCCCTTTTCCCTGATTTGATCCAACCAAAAGATGCCACTTAATCCATTACATTAATTACGTAAGATCCCTTACGTACGTGTAGCATTAGTCTTCCTCCGAGACATCCCTCAACATAGATCAAAAATGCTACACCTACATATTAACTTATGAAAAGCTACGTAAAACCTTTCATCCATAACTAATCGCCCCCCCCCCCCCTCCTGATTTTCAGGGGGTGGGGCCCCCTCCGTTTTCTTTTCCAATCAAACGTTTCCACCTAAACTTGTACGTAAGATACGTAAAAGAATTTACGTAGATGTAGCGTTGTCCAACATAGATTCGCTAGGACCTCCCACATGATGCAAGTGCGTGACTGCGTCAAATAGGAGGATAAATATACCGGCCATCGTAACTGGGCCAGCCCGTTTTAACGAAGCGAGCATTGCTATGTTTTTGGTCTACTTCGGTTGCATGGTTTTTTTTCTTTGTAGTTTTTCATTTAGTTTTAAAAACTTGAACATTTTTAATAAAAATGAATATATTTTAGAAAGGTTGCCCTTTTAGAAAAATTGAGAGCATTTTTGTAAACAGACGATTTTTATTATATTTTAAAATCCCCTATTTTCATAATTTCTTCTTTTTTGAAAAAACGATTCTTTTTTATATTTGAGACATTTTAATATTTTATTTACTGATCTCCAATTTTTGATGACTGTTTTAAAAATATTGAACATTTTTTAAAAACTTATTAATATTTTTAGTTTTTATAAATATTCATTGAAACTATGAACTATTTTGAAATAAAAACAGAAAAAGGGAAAAACAAAAAGAACCTTCTAGAAGGTTCCCAATACCAGTAATAATTAGGACACAACCTTCTAGAAGTTTCCAAAATTTAGAGAAGGATTCTTGTAACACTAATTGGACTGGCAAATCCTAACGCTTTCCTGTGCGTTTTGTGCCTCAGTTTGCGCAATAAACGTCAAAGAGGGGATGCCAGATTCACGCTCCACTTAAGGTTCTTTTAGGCAAGCGCTTGACTTAAGTGAGTGATAAGAAGGTGCTCGGAATAGTTGGGCCAGCACAATAAAGAGTATCACAATAATGGGATACTCTTCAGTTGTTTTCCTTTTTAAAATAATGTTATTATCTTCTATGTGTACTTTTTTTGCAGGGTATCTTATATGTGTATTTTACTTTGAAAAAATTATTTGCATTTATATATTTCCTTACTTTTTCTTCGCTTCTTTTGTATAACATTATTTAAAAAATGCACGAAATATAGGGGATTTTTTTCAAATCTCTAAAAGGTCCGTTTTTTTCTTCATGCCCTTTTAAAAAATGCAGCCTTCATTTTTGTAAACAGACAATTTTTATTATATTTTAAAATCACCTATTTTCATAATTTCTTCTTTTTTGAAAAAAGAACCTTTTTGAGATTTTAGACATTTCTTCATGTGTTGCCCTTTTAAAAAATGCAGCCTTCATTTATTATCTTCTACAATTTGTATGTTTATATTTTAATTTTCAAAAAAAATCTGCTGCGAAACACATGAAGGCTTTTTAAGTAGGCGAGAATTGTTTTAGTTCATGAATATTAATATTCTATATATGTGAATATTTTTTGCTAAAAAACCTTTTCTAGTGTATGTAGACATTATTTATAGTCATGAACATTGTGGTTTGAAATGCACGAAGAAAGTCTCAAATTAGAGCGAAACATATTTTTCATATGCCGGCAAAAGAACATATTTTTGTGTAACATGGAAACAAATTACATATTTTTTTGGTGATCCTATGGAATATATTTCACTAGCAACATGATTTTTTTTAAAGTTGGTATACATACATGAATCTCACAAATTGTACGAACCAAAAGAAAATTCACACGCCGAACATCTTATTTGTCTATTGAATTTATTATTAATACATCTATTCATGCGAAGTATATTTTTTCTAAAGATGCATCAAATGTTTTATAGAAAATAGAAAAGAAACTCATGTATTTTTGTTGAGACAATCATGCATAGTTTTATTAAGTCGTCGCAATGTTTTCAGCGACGACCAGTTTTAGCCTTTTTTTTTCAGGCGAATCATGCATATACCCGAGACAGTCTCAAGACTCAACCGGAACACTCCCGCGTCCCAGCAATAGCATCATTTCGACTCCCTACGTCCTATAATATCAAAAACACTCTTATATCCATGGAACGAAGGGAGTACTAAGAGCAACTCTAGCAGATCCTGCAAAACACACAGACCCATTTCGGCAAGTACGCGGGTCTGGTCTAATTTTTTCGGTCAGAATAGTACCCGCATACTCACCCGGCCCATAAAATTTTTTGCCGCGGCCTGCAAACCTCACGCCTTTACCGCTATATCTGCGGTTCCGCGACTCGTTTACCGTCCAGCCATGCGATTCCCCTTCCCCCTCTCCACATTTCTCGCTGCCGGCGATCACCCGCCCCGCCTCCAGCCGCCATGTGGGGCCAAATGTGGAGCTCCGGACGCGGCTCCGGTAGTAAATCCGGCGGTGGAAGGGACCCGGAGCACGAGCTGTGCGTCCGATCGGACGGCGCGAGGAAGTGTGGGGCCCGGAAGTGCACCAACCGCGGCATGTCGCTGCCGGCGAGCTTCCAGCGAAGCGAGACGGAGGAGTATGACCGCCGGCGCGCGTCCTTCTCCTCCGCAAGGTCTTCGTACGCCGGGAGCTCCTCCTCCCCCGGCGTGGGCCTTCTCCCCGTGAAGAGGGAGTGGCCGGAGGACAAGAAGGAGCCGGACGAGTTCGCCTTCGTCCCCGTGAAGGAGGAGCCCGAGGAGCCCACTCCGCTCGGCCGCCGCGGAGTCGTCGGGCCAGAAGACTACGTCGCTGACGTCGACGTTGTTCTGGCCGACATCGCCGAGCGGAGCGTGCGCGAGAAGGCGGAGCATTGGCGCCACGCCGAGGAGCTCGAAGACCTCCAGTGGCGGCAGGCGGTCACCGCAAACCTCGCCGCCAAGGAGAAGGCCGAGGAGTGGCGCCGCATCCGCGAGGAGCAAGCAGCGAAGTACATCGACCTGTGCAGCTCCGCGAGGAGGATTGAGCGTCCTTCTCCACGGCGCCGTCCATTTGCCGTGATCTCACCGCTGTCAGATCCGAAGTAGTTAACATAGTATGTAGTATGAACTATGTTTGTAATTTGTTGATCATGTAAAATTTATGTAGTATGTGATCAACTATGTTTGTGTAATTTTTTTCATGAAAATGTTTTTTCAAATTATACAGGTTTAGATACGGTTTCTGTTCCGTTGCTCTAACTGGACACCACAGAGGCCGTCTCAACCTTTGTTGTATCCAAACATGTCTGCATCGTGGCCAAAAAAATGTCAAGTTGCATCATCCGCAAAGCTGGCGAGTGCGCGCAGAGGGGTACACGACACGAGCACCCGCTGTTTTGTGCTTGACACGGACGGGACGCTTCTCTTCTCTCCGGTGGCTGCGCCTGCTCGCGCATGGAGCCGGGGACCTGACCTGGGGGATTCCGCGACGGGAGGAAAGGTGCGGACGGGGGTCCATGCCGACGCCGGTGCCCACAGCCGCACACGACGCGTCGCTACGGCTGGCCGGACTTGACAACGCCAACGTCACGCCACGCAGCTGCCGTGTCTGGACGCGGCCACGGCCGGCCATGCTGCCGCCGCATCCTGCAGGGCAGGGCAGGGTAGGCAGCAAGAAGGACGAAGTGCGTGACGGACCGATGTGCCTTCTCGATGAACCCAAGGTGGACGGCAGGACAAGACCGTGCCGTACGAAGATTGAGAAAGAAAAAGAAGTGTAGTACTCTACCAGCATGGATTGGCTCACGTAGGAGCTGTGGATGCGGTAGCAGTTGACTGACGAGCTGTTGTTGCTGTCGTGGTGTTGCGTTGCTTTTGCCTCGGTCGCCTTGTTGCTGTTGTGGTGGTGCCGCCCATTGCCTCGGTCTCGTCTTCTCGTGACCACATCACCTCTCGCCGCCCGTCATGGCCTAAGCTCAACTACTTTGCTCTATCTAGACCGCTCCGTCCCAACAGCCGGCGACGCCAACGCCGTCGACGTGGAAATGCCGGTGGCAGCGGCCAGACAGAGACGCCGGCCAGCGTGAACTATATTGTTGAAAATGAAGAGCAACTCTATGCCGTGTGTTAAAATGGACACATCAACTATGCCGGCCAAGATGGGCAGGTGGACTTGGAGTGACTAATCTCAAGTGGATGAATATTGCCCAACTGAGAGCAATCAAAAAGAGAATTTTTTTTTTCGAGGAGCTTGTGGCTCACAAGCCGAGGCATGGAGGAAAGTGTCTTATAAATGGGGATTTTAATCAAATTTACCGTGCAAGAGACAAGAATAAGAGGAACGTCAACCGCAATCGTATCAACCGGTTCCACGCCACGCTTCATGGTTGTGATCCACGCGAGGTTCACCTTCAAAATCGTCGTTTCACTTGGAGTAATGAGCGGCAAAATCCCACCATGAGCAAACTTGACAGTGTGTTTTGCAACGCCGAATGGGACATTGAATTCCAAAATCACATCTTGCATGCCTTATATTCGTCCCTGTCTGACCATTGTCCCATACTGTTGGCATCTATAATTGGCCCCAAAAAGCCTAGAAGCTTCAAGTTCGAGAACTTTTGGATCAAGATACCGGGTTTTCAAGAGACTGTCTCTGATGCTTGGGCTGCTTCGACACCCCACTACGAGCCTTGTCAAATCCTCTTCCATAAGCTTCGGTCAACCGCTGTCCGGTTGAGAAAATGGAGTCAATCCTTCTCCTCAAATGCAAGGCTGCACCTTCACATGGCACTTCAAATTATTCTCAGATTGGACATCGCTCAGGAGTCGCGCTCCCTCTCGCCGGAGGAGTTTGATCTTCGTAAGCGGCTTAAGAGGTGCGTCATCAGTTTGGCGGTTCTTGAGAGGGCTAGGAAAAGGCAGTGTGCCCACATCCGTAACTTGAAGGAAGGGGATGCCAACACCAAATTTTTTCACTTGAAGATTAATGGGAGGAGGCGCAAGAATTTCATACACAAGTTGAGCAACGGGGTTGGTTGGGTTACGAAGCATGAGGATAAGGAGAATATTATATACCAGCACTTCACCACCGCTTTGAACAAAGGGCCATGCAGAACCACAGACTTCAATTGGCAACTCCTCCACTTCATAGATTGTGATATTTCCAGTCTTGGGGATGAGATGACGGACGAGGAGGTGATTGCAGCCATCAAGGCTATGCCTAGCGACAAGGCTCCCGGGCCTGACGGCTTTACTGGGGCATTCTTCAAGAGCTGCTGGCCAATTATAAAGGACGATCTTATGAAGGTCATCTCCGCCTTCTCGAGTTTGCATGCGGACAACTTTCACTGGCTCAACTCCGCAAATGTGGTTCTCTTGCCAAAGAAGGAGGGGGCTGAGGCGATCACGGACTTTAGGCCTATCAGTTTGATCCATGTCGTCGCCAAGGTGATGGCGATGAGGCTCACCCCTTTTATGAATATCCTCGTATCCCGTGCTCAGAGTGCCTTCATCAAATCTCGGTGCATCCACGACAACTTCATGTATGTTCGCAACTATGCTTGCCGACTCCAACGAACAAACACGCCATCACTCCTGCTCAAGTTGGACATCAAGAAGGCTTTTGATTCAATTAGATGGGAATATCTTCTCGACCTGTTACAGAGGAGAGGTTTTCCTTCGAGGTTTCGTGAGTGGATCACGGCCCTTATTCGGACGTCTACATCGAGGGTTCTTCTCAACGGTGTTCCTGGCAATCCTATCCAACATGGGCAGGGCCTCCGGCAGGGGGACCCAGTGTCTCCTCTTCTGTTTGTCCTTGCTATTGACCCCCTTCAGCAAATCTTGGACGTGGCAACAGAGAATGGAGACCTACATAGATTACGTGGCCGTGGTGCCCGCCTTCGCACCTCCCTATACGCGGACGACGCTGCCATATTCTTGGCGCCTATCAAGGAGGATGTGGATATGCTTGCCACCATACTTCAAAGCTTTGGAAACGTCACCGGCCTAGTTACGAACATTAACAAGAGTTTGGTGGCCCCTATTAGATGCTCCAATATCGACCTTGACATGATTCTAGGTGCCTTCCCAGCGGTCAGAGCTCAGTTCCCCTTGCAGTACCTCGGCCTTCCGCTATCCATTCATCGTTTGCGGGTTGTGGACTTCCAACATTTGCTTGATAAGATTGCTGGAAAGATCATGATTGGCCAGGGAAAGTACATTACGATGGCTGGGAGGAGCACGTGGGTAAAGTCAGTTATCACTTCGCAGGCCATCCACCACCTCACTTCGCTTGTGGTGCCCAAAGGAATGATGGCGTCCATCATCAAGTTGCAGCGGGCTTTTCTTTGGGAAGGCACGGATAAAGTTTCTGGAGGAAAATTTAAGATAAGATGGGAGAAAGTTTGTACGCCCAAGGACATGGGTGGCCTAGGCATCCTGGACATGGAAAAATTCACACGTGCCTTACGGCTTAGATGGCCTTGGTTGGTTTGGAAGGACGCGGAAAGAGCTTGGGTTGATTTGGGGCACCCGTGCGATGAAGAGGACATGGCGTTGTTTTATGAGTGCACTTCCATCACTATTGGCAATGGGCAAAGGCCTCTTTCTGGCACTCCCCTTGGCTTGGGGGTCGCAAGCCAAAAGACATCGCTCCCTCCATTTTTGCAATTTCCAAACACAAGAATGACACCATCCATAGGGCTTTCGATCTCAACAAGTGGATTGCCAACATCAACACAAATTCTGGCCTCACAATCAGCACGGGTTGGATTACGAGAGGTCTTCCTTGATGAGGGGGTGGATGATGAGATTGTTTGGAAGCTTTCGCCTTCCGGTGAGTACACGGCATCGTCGGCTTACAAAGCTCAACTCGACGACTCCACTGCATCGAAATGAAGTCTGCAGTGTGGAACAATTGGGCGCCGGCAAAGCACAAATTCTTTGCTTGGCTTATCATTCAAGACCGTGTTTGGACGGCGGACAGGCTTCAACGGAGAGGATGGCCAAATTGCGGCCTATGCCAGTTATGCAAGAGGGAGCCAAAGACGGCTGCACACATCATCTTCCGCTGTCGATACATGGTACACATTTGGATGGAGATCAAGACTTGGATGGGTTTGACCGGTGTGGACATCACCGACTGGAGTAGCTTCAACAGCGTCAATGATTGGTGGCACCACATGGTAGGCGTCAATGGCAATGTGAGAAAGGGTCTCGCATCTCTCGTCATGTTGGTTTCATGGGAGATTTGGAACGAGCGGAATGCGAGAGTATTTAGTATGGTGTCCGCCATGCCAAATGTAATCACATCTAGAATCAAGTCGGAGGTTAGACTTTGGGGGTTGGCAGGGGCCAAACGCCTGAGTTCTCTTATGCCGCGAGAGTAGGCTTATCGGTTTCGGGCTGTTATGGGCGGTCAGTCATGTAATTCAAAACTCTTCTTAATTAATGAGATGAGGCAAATCTTTTGCCTCCGTTTTGAAAAAAAATATTGCACTCCAAGCGAAGTGGCTGTGGCTTTAGCGGGCAGACGCGACCAGACCTTGGGCTGAGTTCAAGTTCAGCATACCTCATGAGGCCAGAGCTCTATTTCAAGCGGCGGTAAGAACGCACCTCGGTGATAGCAGGACGGCCTTATTTTGGGAGGATAGGTGGTGCAATGGCCACCGACTAGAGGAGTTGGCGCCAGAGATATATGCAAAAGTATCAAAGAAGGTGAGGAGCATAAGAACAGTGGAGGATGCAATACAACACGCAACATGGGCAAGAGATGTTGGACCGGACATGAACGAGGGCGAGCTAGACCAATTCCTGCAGCTCTGGACACAGGTGGACGGAACGAACTTGGATGCACAGCGGCCGGACCAACTAATGTGGTCGTGGGAGAAGGACGGTCAGTTCTCGGTCCGATTTGCATATGCGGCTAAGTTTGCCACACACCACATTTCACCCACGGCTAGCTTCACATGGGCATCAAAGGCCCCCTTGTGGTGCCGCTTCTTTACATGGCTTGCACTTATGGGTAGAGTGTGGACATCGGACAGGCTGGCACGGCGAGGGCTCCCACATCAGGACACTTGCCCTTTATGTGCCCAAGATGACCGAAACTATTAACCACCTCCTGACCGAATGTGTCTTTGCGCGAGAAGTGTGGGTAAAGGTAGGCCTCATTGTGGGCATGATCGGCCTTGCACCATCACACGGAGAGGACCAACGGACGTGGAGCACTCGGGCAACACAGCTTGGGAGATATACAAAGACTGCTCGCGCCATCCAGGTATTGGTCCTCTGGGAGCTGTGGAAGCATCGGAACTCGATTGTGTTTGACGGAAAGTGTTCGGACATGCGACATGTGCTAGGAAGGATACAATCATAGGGTGTAATATGGAAGCAGGCAGGCATCCTGCACGCTGACCATAACCTTTTCCCTGTAGATGTAGGGGTAGATGGGCGAGTGTACGGTGAGTAATCCACCTAAAGCCTATGCGGTGGATCGTGTTGTGTAAATGCCATGTGAATATTTGCAAATGGGGCTCTTCCCCTCTTTCCCTCCTATCAATATATGACACAGACACTCATGCGTATTCGAGATAAAATGGACACATCAAATGATCGTGGACATGTGTCGACGAATAGAGAATACAGGCGTCATCCAATGCAGTGCACCAAAAAAAATAACGGACATGTGGTTTTCATAAATAGTTGCGTCTTTCTTACATAGAAAAAGGACTCAAACCTAGTATACTCTTCATCGGAGTTTGCCAAGCCTTACACGTCGCCAGTGGAGATGAGGTTGATCATCGAGCCAGTGAAGGTGAGATTGATGATCGAGACGGACAGTCTGGCCCCATGTCATTAGGGGCCGGCACAAACGACGCGGTCGTGCCAACGTTGACATTAGTCGCGTCCGTCAACAAAGTGTCTCTTCCCCCTCCGTCTCCCTCGCGATCTCGTCGAAGAGGCGGTTGCACTCCGCCTCAAGTTTTCGACCAATTCACCAAGGAATTTTTTGGTTGCTTTTGGCGGATTGCTTATTATTAGGCTGGATCGAATGTTAACCTACCACCGCTCATTGCAAATGATGTGGGCGCTGTGTACGGACCCGAGCATCGTCCACTGCTCTTCCACAAAGCCCAGATCCTCCGCGGCTATGGTCAAGACAACCCGATTAAACGCCTGCTCGCCTTCGATATGGCCCTCCGCCCACCAGTTATTCAAGAGGAGTTGCAGGTTGTATTGTTGCTCCTCCATCAGCATCTGAAACACGGACACATGCAGCGCCTAGTCCGCCATGATGCGGTGTAGTGCGCCTCCGCTTGTTGCATGGTGAAACCAACCATCGTCGCGGGCGCCTCCTCCTCCATTGTCACGTTTGCCTTCTCCACCTCCGCCACTTCCATTGTCGCATCCTCCTCCTAGCCCTCTGATACGTCTCCAACATATCTATAATTTTTGATTGTTCCATGATGTTATATTATCATTTTTGGATGTTTTATAATAATTTTATAGTCATTTTATATCATTTTTTGGTACTAACCTATTGACATAGTGCCAAGTGCCAGTTGTTGTTTTTTGCATGATTTTTACATTGCAGGAAATCAATACCAAACGGAGTCCAAACGCAGCGAAACTTTTTGTGGATTTTTTTGGACCAGAAGACATCCAGTGGGCCAGAGAAGCGCCTGGGGGGTGCTCCGAGAGGAGCACAACCCACCAGGCCGTGCCTAGAGTCCCAGGCACGCCCTGATGGGTTGTGCCCACCTCGGGTGCCTCCCTAACCGACTCTTTACTCTATAAATACCCCAATATTCTAGAAACGCTACGGGATTCGACGAAAATCAATTCCAGCCGCCGCAGAGTCCAGAACCACCAGATCCAATCTAGACACCATCACGGAGGGGTTCATCATGCCCATTGGTGCCTCTCCGATGATGCGTGAGTAGTCTTTTGTAGACCTTTGGGTCCGTACTTAGTAGCTAGATGACTTCCTCTCTCTCGTTTGATTCTCAATACAAAGGTCTCTTGGAGATCCATATGATGTAATTCTTTTGCAGTGTGTTTGTTGGGATCCGGTGAACTTTGAGTTTACGATCAAATCTATGTTTTTATCCATGAAAGTTATTTGAGTCTTCTTCGATCTCTTATATGCATGATTTCTTATAGCCTCGTATTTCTTCTCCGATATTTAGGTTTTGTTTAGCCAACTTGATCTATTTATCTTGCAGTGGGAAGAGGTGCTTTGTGATGGGTTCGATCTTACGGTGCTTGATCCTAGTGACAGAAGGGGAACCGACACGTATGTATCGTTGCCATTAAGGATAACAAGATAGGGTCTATTTCTACATAAATAGATCTTGTCTTGTCTACATTATGTCATCGTTCTTATTGCATTACTCCGTTTCACACACTAGATGCATGCTGGATAGCGGTCGATGTGTGCAGTAATAGTAGTAGATGCAGGCAGGAGTCGGTCTACTAATCTTGGACGTGATGCCTATATAATGATCATTGCCTGGATATCGTCATGATTATTTAAATTTCTATCAATTGCCCAACAGTAATTCATTTATCCACCGTTTGGTATTTTTCTCGAGAGAAGCCACTAGTGAAAACTACGGACCCCGGGTCTCTTCCTTAATATATTTGCCTTTGCGATCTATTTTCCTTTGCTTTTATTTTCAGATTTATTAAATAAAAAAACAAAAATAGCTTGGTGCAATTTATTTTATTTGAGATCTATTTATCCCATCTATCATATTTTTATCACGTCTGTTTGCCAATTTGTGGCACCGTTACCCGAAGGGATTGACAACCCCTTTAACACGTCGGGTTATGAGTATTTGTTATTTGTGTGCAGGTGTTGTTTACATAGTGTTGCTTGGTTCTCCTACTGGTTCGATAACCTTGATCTCATCACTGAGGGAAATACATACCATTGTTGTGCTGCATCATCCCTTCCTCTGGGGAAATACCGATGTAATTCTAGCAGACATCACCCTCCTAGGAGGCGAACCCACAATGGGTCCCGGACATTACTCGCGGCAGTCGAATAGGAAGGGAGGGAATGGGTGGTGTATCGATAGCTCGGATAGAACAAGATGGGGATCAAAGGTGGTAGGGATTGTGTTGTGGTTGACATTCTTTAAATAGTAGCGTGCGCCTGAACAGGTGGAGCATAGACTTTAATACGTTCGGACGAAGATGGCTTCTCGCTCGCCGCGATGGCGTGAATGCCTGGTAGGAGGATGGACGGTCAGATCACTTGATTATGTTAGGAAGTCATCTCATCATCCCGTTTCAGTCACGCCAGCTCTAAACCAACATTAACATGGCGCAAAGCAGGTTGCTCGGTCGTCGCACCGATGTGAATGTGGTAGAAAGCCATCCCATCATCCCGTCCAGTCACGCACGCGCTAAATCAACATTAACATGGTGCAGAGCAGGTTGCTCGGTCGCAGAAGCGATGTGAATGCAACGTTATTCGGCTGGACTGCCATGTCACGTCCACTCTGGACGGGCATCAATTTGGCGCTAAGAGCGAAGTGTCGGTTGGAGCAGAACAAGAGATAAGGTTTTGTGTGGAAAATATTTGTCGAGGCCTACGTGGCGGAGATCCAAAGGCCAACAAATCTCCCTCAACTTAGCTTCTGGTTTGTGGGATTTCAAACTTGTTAGGCCAACTCCAACGCACGGGAGCAAATAGACACCCATTTGTCTGGATTGTATCCATTTGCATAAGCAAAACGAACATGTGGTCGTCCAGCCGCCGATGCGCCCAACTTGCTGCCGCATCTCAAAAAATTTGTTCGCTTTTGGACTTTTAAATTTCGACCCAAATAGACATTGCAAATATTTAAAAACTATATATATATATATATATATATATATTACATAAACGTCCACAAAGTCCTTAGGCTGCACGTTCAAACTAAACATAAAACTTTAAAAAACATAAAACCTAGATTTAGGGTCGTTGTTGTCTTCAGTCCTCGTCGTCCTTCATGAGGTTGATGTAGGGCGGTGGTTTCCATAGGTGGGCTGGCGGCCCCTGCGGCGGCTACCAGGCGGGAGGTGCCTGCATCACTACTGGCCATGGCGGGGACGGTGACCATGTTTCGGCGACCACCCGGGAGGACACATAGACACATACTCCGGCATGCAGGGCACCATGTTCCTCCATGTTCCTTGATTGCGCACCAAGGCTGCGGCAGGTGGCTCCTTGAACACCTCGTCATGCACCTCCTTCATGGGCTCCTCCTTGACCTGCAGCCCCGGGATGGCGACGTCCCTGGCGGCCGACAGAGCCATCATCTCGTCGAGGCCCTCCCATTGGGCGCGGTCATTCTCCCGGACGGAGTCCTCAAGCATCCTCCTCACCAGCTCTTCTTCCTACTCTACAGACATGGTGGGAGGTGGTGGTGGTGGGAACGGCAAGGGGGAGGGCGTCGGTGTTAGCCCGTGCCCCCGCGCATGACCGGGCGACTGGTGTGAGATTGGAGTGCGCGAGGCTGGTAGAGCACGCCCGTGGCAAGGATTGCCGCCGCGGGCAGTGATCTTCCCGAAACCACGTGTCCTAGAGCGGGCAATCAACGGTGTACCTGGCATTGTTGACAAGGTCCGGTGGCAGGTAGGCGCGGCTGCTCACCGGGACCGACAACACGGGCACCGCATCTGCCGACAGGTGCCAATTGTTGGGGAGATGGACGTCATTCCACAGCATCGGCGTGCTAGTCTCCCGATAGCGCTAGCGAGTCTCGACCTTCACGTACAACCACATGAAAGGTGAGGCCGCTGGCAGGGAGATGCTGAATATGGGCGTCGAGGATGTGATGGAGCTGCGGCGACCGCCGAACGACGAACCAGCCTCGTGGTTGTGCTTCCCCCTGCCGGGGACCCACTTCCACACCATGGCAGGAGGCGGGAGGCGGCCGGCGTTAGGTGGTGAAGCGGAGGCCAGAGCTAGGGTTTGGGTGTCGGGGCTCGAGGAGGCACGTGTCGATGGAAGTGTGTGGACTGGCTGGTCCACGTCTTCCACATTAAAAAGGACGCGTCTGGGGCAGCTGGGTGGCTGACTTGCGAGACACGCTGGGCGTGCGGATTAAATGAGTCTGGTGGGAAACAATTAGACAACCAATAGGTGGGGTCGGGGTGGGCGACACGCGTGTGTTCATCCAGTGTCCGTATGTACGCGAATCTGGCCCAAAATTGCACAAGTTTTCAGTCAAGACAGACACTGGATGAACATTATTTACGGTTGCTCTCGTGCATTGGGCCATGACTTACGTCTATAGTTTGCCAAATGGGTCGGGCCAATCAGGCCAGCCCGTGAGCACGCCGGCACGACCCGCGGCATGCCTTGGGACATGCCTGGGCTTGGAGGCTAGGCACGCGGGCCGACACGTCATGGCCCGTTTATTTATTTATTATTATTTTAGATTTTTTATATACATATGTTCGAAAATACAGTCCAATAGGCAAAAAAACAGCCAACAGGTTGAAAATATGCAGCCCAATGTGCTAAACGTGCCATGGGTCAGCCCGCTTATTAGCTAAGGCCGTGCCTGGGCTGGAGAACACAACACGTGGGCTGACACGACTAATAATAGTGCCTTGGCGGGTCGTGCCGTGCCAGGCCCGATTATGGTGGGCTGGCCCGTTTAGCCAGCTCTGCCTACGTCCATTTTGATCCAGACGGACGCGACCGGATGAAATGGGGTTGTGCATTGGAGTTGGCCTTAGAGAATCTCCACTCCCCCCCCCAACAGGCCCCAACGCCCTTTTTATCGCTCGCACCAAAAAAGGCCCAATCGCGCCCCCAGAAGCCCAATTTTCACCGATTTGACCCAATTTTGGCGCCAGCGGACCTAGGTCGAACCCGGCACGCTGGGGGCGCCCGAGGCACCAGGGGAAGCATTTTTGGCGCGAAAGCCCGGTGGGGGTGCCGAGTCAGCGATCAACCTCGTCTCGTCTTCCTCATCCCCTCGTTTCTGAAGGAAATATGCCCTAGAGGCAATAATAAAGTTGTTATTTATATTTCCTTATATCATGATAAATGTTTATTATTCATGCTAGAATTGTATTAACTGGAAACATGATACATGTGTGAATACATAGACAAACAGAGTGTCCCTAGTATGCCTCTACTTGACTAGCTCGTTAATCAAAGATGGTTAAGTTTCCTAGCCATAGACATGTGTCGTCATTTGATGAACGGGATCACATCATTAGAGAATGATGTGATGGACAAGACCCATCTGTTAGCTTAGCACTATGATCGTTTAGTGTGTTGCTATTGCTTTCTTCATGACTTATACATGTTCCTATGACTATGAGATTATGCAACTCCCGAATACCGAAGGAACACTTAGTATGCTATCAAACGTCACAACGTAACTGGGTGATTATAAAGATGCTTTACAGGTGTCTCCGATGGTGTTTGTTGAGTTGGCATAGATCGAGATTAGGAATTGTCACTCCGATTGTCGGAGAGGTATCTCTGGGCCCTCTCGGTAATGCTCATCACTATAAGCCTTGCAAGCAATGTGACTAAAGAGTTGGTTAGGGGATGATGCATTACGGAACGAGTAAAGAGACTTGCCGGTAACGAGATTGAACTAGGTATGAGGACACTGACGATCGAATCTCGGGCAAGTAACATACCGATGACAAAGGGAACACCGTATGTTGTTATGCGGTTTGACCGATAAAGATCTTCGTAGAATATGTAGGAGCCAATATGAGCATCCAAGTTCCACTATTGGTTATTGACCGGAGATGTGTCTTGGTGATGTCTACATAGTTCTCAAACCCGTAGGGTCCGCGCGCTTAACGTTCGATGACGATTTGTATTATGAGTTATGTGATTTGATGTACCGAAGGTTGTTTGGAGTCCCGGATGAGATCACAGACATGACGAGGAGTCTCTAAATGGTCGAGACATAAAGATTGATATATTGGAAGGCTATATTCGGACATCGGAAAGGTTACGAGTGATTCGGGTATTTTTGGGAGTACTGGAAAGTTACGGGAATTCGCCGGGGGAAGTAGTGGGCCTTAATGGGCCAGACGGGAAAGGAGAGAACGGCCTCAAGGGTTGGCCGCGCGCCCCCCTATGGGCTGGTCCGAAGGACTAGGAGGGGGCGGCGCCTCCCTCGTTCCTTCTCCCTCTCCCTCTCCTTCCTTCTTCTCCTACTTGGACTAGGAAAGGGGAAAACCTACTCCTACTAGGAGTAGGAATCCCCCCTTTGGGCGCGCCCCTTGAGGCCGGCCCTCCTCCTCGCCTCCTTTATATACGGGGGAGGGGGCACCCCATAGACACACAAGTTGATCTTTAGCCGTGTGCGGTGCCCCCCTCCACAGATTTCCACCTCAGTCATATTGTCGTAGTGCTTAGGCGAAGCCCTGCGTCGGTAACATCATCATCACCGTCACCACGCCGTCGTGCTGACGAAACTCTCCCTCAGCCTCAACTAGATCAGGAGTTTGAGGGACGTCACCGAGCTGAACGTGTGCAGATCACGGAGGTGTCGTGCGTTCGGTACTTGGATCGGTTGGATCGCTAAGATGTTCGACTATATCAACCGCGTTACTAAACACTTCCGCTTTCAGTCTACGAGGGTACGTGGACTCACTCTCCCCGCTCGTGGCTATGCTTCTCCTAGATAGATCTTGCGTGATCATAGGAATTTTTTGAAATACTACGTTCCCCAACAGTGGTATCAGAGCCAGATTTATGCGTAGATGTTATATGCATGAGTAGAACAAAAATAGTTATGGACGATAATAGTCATACTGCTTACCAACATGTCATACTTTGATTTGGCAGTATTGTTGGATGTAGTGGCCCAGACCGACATTACATGACCGCGTTCATGAGACTGGTTCTACCGCCGTGCTTCGCACACAGGTGGCTAGTGGGTGTCTGTTTCTCCAGCTTTAGTTGAATCGAGTGTGACTACGTCCGGTCCTTGTTGAAGGTTAAAACAACACAGTTGACAAAAAATCGTTGTGGTTTTTGATGCGTAAGTAAGAACGGTTCTTGCTAAGCCCGTAGCAGCCACGTAAAACTTGCAACAACAAAGTAGAGGATGTCTAACTTGTTTTTGCAGGGCATGTTGTGATGTGATATGGTCAAGATGTGATGAGATATAAATTGTTGTATGAGACAATCATGTTTTGTTAACGTTATCGGCAACTGGCAGGAGCCTTATGGTTGTCCCTTTATTGCATAAGATGCAAGCGCCATACAATTGCTTTACTTTATCGCTATGCGATAGCAATAGTTGCAAAAGCAATAGTTGGCGAGACGACCATGTGACGACACGTTGATAGAGATCAAGATGATGGAGATCATGGTGTCATGCCGGTGACGATGGAGATCATGACAGTACTTTGGAGATGGAGATCAAAGGCACAAGATGATAATGGCCATATCATGTCACATATTTTGATTGCATATGATGGTTATCTTTTATGCATCTTATTTTGCTTAGTACGGCGGTAGCGTTATAAGAAGATCCCTCACTAAATTTCAAGGTATAAGTGTTCTCCCTGAGTATGCACCGTTGCGACAGTTCGTCGTGCTGAGACACCATGTGATGATCGGGTGTGATAAGCTCTATGTTCACATACAACGGGTGCAAGCCAGTTTTGCACATGCAGAATACTCGGGTTAAACTTGACGAGCCTAGCATATGCAGATATGGCCTGGGAACACTGAGACCGAAAGGTCGAGCGTGAATCATATAGTAGATACGATCAACATAGTGATGTTCACCATTGAAAACTACTCCATCTCACGTGATGATCGGACATGGTTTAGTTGATATGGATCACGTGATCACTTAGATGATTAGAGGGATGCCTATCTAAGTGGGAGTTCTTAAGTAATATGATTAATCGAACTTAAATTTATCATGAACTTAGTCCTGCTAGTATTTGCATATCTATGTTGTAGATCAATTGCTCGCGTATAGCTTCTTCGTTTAATTTATGATATGTTCCTAAAGAAAACTATGTTGAAAGATGTTAGTAGCAATGATGCGGACTAGCTCCGTGATTTGAGAATTATCCTCATTGCTGCACAGAAGAATTATGTCCTTGATGCACCGCTAGGTGATGGACCTATTGCAGGAGCAGATGCAAACGTTATGAACGTTTGGCAAGCTCGGTATGATGACTACTTGATAGTTTAGTGCGCCATGCTACACGGCTTAGAACCGGGACTTCAAAAACGTTTTGAACGCTCTGAGCACATAAGATGTTCCAAGAGCTTAAATTGGTATTTCAGACTCATGCCCGAGTCGAGAGGTATGAGACCTCTGACGAGTACTTTGGCAACAAAATGGAGGAGAATAGCTCAACCAGTGAGCATGTGCTCAGAATGTCTGAGTAATACAATCGCTTAAATCAAGTGGGAGTTAATCTTCCAGATAAGATAATGATTGACAGAATTCTCTAGTCACTATCACCAAGTTACTGGAACTTCATGATGAACTATAACATGCAAGGGATGACGAAAACGATGGCCGAGCTCTTCGTGATGCTAAAATCAATGAATGTAGAAATCAATAAAAGCATCAAATGTTGATGGTTGACAAGACCACTAGTTTCAAGTAAAAGGGCAAGGGAAAGAAAGGGAACTTCCAGAAGAATGGCAAGCAAGTTGCCACTCCCATGAAGAAGCCCAAAGCTAGACCCAAGTCTGAAACTGAGTGCTTCTACTGCAAAGGAAATGGTCACTAGGAAGCGGAACTGCCCCAAATACTTGGCCGATAAGAAGGATGGCAAAGTGAACAAAAGTATATATGATATACATGTTATTGATGTGTACTTTACTAGTGTTCATAGTAACCCCTGGGTATTTGATACTGCTTCAGTTGCTACGGTTAGTAACTCAAAACAGGGGTTGCAAAATGAATAGAGACTAGTTAAGGACAAGGTGACGATGTGTGTTGGAAATAATTCCAAGGTTGATAAGATCACCATCGCACACTCCTTTTTACCTTCGGGATTAGTGTTGAACCTAAAATAAATGTTATTTGGTGTTTGCGTTGAGCATGAATATGATTGGATCATATTTATTGCAATACGGTTATTCATTTAAGTCAAAGAATAATTGTTGTTATGTTTACATGAATAAAACCTTCTATGGTCATACACTTAATATAAATGGTTTATTGAATCTCGATCGTAGTGATACACATATTCATAATATAGATGCCAAAAGATGCAAAGCTGATAATGATAGTGCAACATACTTGTGGCACTTGCGTTTAGGTCATATTGGTGTAAAGTGCATGAAGAAACTCCATGCGGATGGACTTTTGGAATCACTTGATTATGAATCATTTGATGCTTGCGAACCATGCCTCATGGGAAAGATGACTAAGACTCCGTTCTTCGGAACAATGGAGTGAGCCGCTGACTTACTGGAAATAATACATACCGATGTATGCGGTCCGATGAGTGTTGAGGCTCGCGGCGGGTATCGTTATTTTCTGACCTTCTCAGATGATTTGAGCAGATACGAGTATATCTACTTAATGAAACACCAAGTCTGAAACGTTTGAAAAGTTTAAAGAATTTCAGAGTGAAGTGGAGAATCATCGTAACAAGAAAATAAAGTTTCTATGATCTGATCATGGAGACGAAATATTTGAATTACGAGTTTGGCCTTCAGTTGAAAGTTGAAACAATGTCGAATAGTTTCGCAACTCACGCCACCTGGAACACCACAGTGTAATGGTGTGTTCGAACGTCATGACCGTACTTTATTAGATATGGTGCGATCTATGGTGTCTCTTATCGATTTACCACTATCGTTTTGGGGTTGTGCATTAGAGACAGCTGCATTCACGTTAAATAGGGCACCGTTTAAAAATCCGTTGAGATGACACCGTATGAACTGTGGTTAGCAAGAAACCTAAGCTGTCATTTCTTAAAGTTTGGGGTTGCGATGCTTATGTGAAAAAAGTTTCAGCCTAATAAGCTCAAACCCAAATCGGAGAAGTGCGTCTTCATAGGATACCCAAAAGAAACTGTTGGGTACACCTTTTATCACAGATCCGAAGGCAAGATATTCGTTGCTAAAAATGGATCCTTTCTAGAGAAGAAATTTCTCTCAAAAGAAGTGAGTGGGAGGAAAGTAGAACTTGATGAGGTAATTGTACCTTCTCCCGAATTGGAAAGTAGTTCATCACATAAATCAGTTCTAGTGATTCCTACGCCAATTAGTGATGAAGCTAATGATGATGATCATGAAACTTCAGATCAAGTGACTACCGAACCTCGTAGGTCAAGCAGAGTATGGTCCGCACAAGAGTGGTACGGTAATCCTATTCTGGAGGTCGTGTCACTAGACCATGACAAACCTACGAACTATGAGGAAGCGATGATGAGGCCAGATTTCGCAAAATGACTTGAGGCCATGAAATCTGAGATGGGATCCATGTATAAGAACAAAGTGTGGACTTTGGTTGACTTGACCAATGATCCGCAAGACATTGAGAATAAATGGATCTTCAAGAGGAAGACAGACGCTGATAGTAGTATTACTATATACAAAGCTCGAATTGTCGCAAAAGGTTTTCGACAAGTTCAAGATGTTGACTATGATGAGATTTTCTCACTCGTAGCAATGCTTACGTCTGTCCGAATCATGTTAGCAATTGCCACATTTTATGAAATCTAGCAAATGGATGTCAAAACTGCATTCCTTAATGGATTTCTTAAAGAAGAGTTGTATATGATGCAAGAAGAAGGTTTTGACAATCCTAAAGGTGCTAACAAAGTGTGCAAGCTCCAGCGATCCATCTATGGACTGGTGCAACCATCTCGGAGTTGGAATATATGATTTGATAAAGTGATCAAAGCATATGATTTTATACAGACTTACGGTGAAGCCTGTACTTACAAGAAAGTGAGTGGGAGCACTACAGCCTTTCTGATAAGTATATGTGAATGACACATTGTTGATCGGAAATGATGTCGAATTTTCTGGAAAGCATAAAGGAGTGTTTGAAAGGAGTTTTTCAAAGAAAGACCTTGGTGAAGCTACTTACATATTGAGCAGCAAGATCTATAGAGATAGACCAAGACGCTTAATATATTTTTCAATGAGTACATACCTTGACAAGATTTTGAAGTAGTTCAAAATGGAACAGTCAAAGAAGGAGTTCTTGCCTGTGTTGCAAGGTGTGAAGTTGAGTGAAGACTCAAAACCCGACCACGGTAGAAAATAGAAAGATAATGAAAAATAATTCCCTATGCCTCAGCCATAGGTTCTACAAACTATGCTATGTTGTGTACCAGACCTATTGTGTACCTCACCAAGAGTTTGGCAAGCGGGTACAATAGTGATCCAGGAGTGGATCACTGGACATCGGTCAAAATTATCCTTAGTGGAATAAGGATATGTTTCTTGGTTATGGAGGTGACTAAAAGTTCGTCGTAAAGAGTTACGTCGATGCAAGTTTTGACACCGATCTGGATGACTCTGAGTCTCAATCTAGATACATATTGAAAGTGGGAGCAATTAGCTAGAGTAGCTCCGTGTAGAGCATTGTAGACATAGAAGAATTTGCAAAATACATACGGCTCTTAATGTGGTAGACCCGCTGACTAAATTTCTCTCACAAGTAAAACATGATCACTCTTTGGGTGTTAATCTCATAGCGATGTGAACTAGATTATTGACTTTAGTAAACCCTTTGGGTATTAGTCACATGGAGATGTGAACTAATCACATAAAGATGTGAACTATTGGTGTTAAATCACATGACGATGTGAACTAGATTATTGACTCTAGTGCAAGTGGGAGACTGAAGGAAATATGCCCTAGAGGCAATAATTGTTGGGGATTGTAGAAGAAATTTAAATTTTTCTACGCATCACCAAGATCAATCTATGGAGTCATCTAGCAACGAGAGGGAGAGGAGTGCATCTACATACCCTTGTAGATCGCGAGCGGAAGCGTTCAAGAGAACGGGGATGATGGAGTCGTACTCGTCGTGATCCAAATCACCGAAGATCCTAGCGCCGAACGGACGGCACCTCCGCGTTCAACACACGTACGGAGAGAGGACGTCTCCCGCGCCTTGATCCAGCAAGGAGGAGAGAGATGTTGAGGAAGAGGGCTCCAACAGCAGCACGACAGCGTGGTGGTGGAGGAGCAGCAGTACTCCGGCAGGGCTTCGCCAAGCTTTAACGGAGGAGGAGATGTGTTGGAGAGGGGAGGGGCTGCGCCTTTGACGTGGTATGCAGCCCTCCCCTTGCCCCTCTATTTATAGGGGAAGGGAGAAGGGGGCCGGCCCCCTCTAGATGAGATCTAGAGGGGGGCGGCGGCCAAGGAGGAGGGGGCTTGCCCCCCAAGCCAAGGGGGGGCGCCCCCTTTAGGGTTCCCCCAACCCTAGGCGCATGGGCCCTTGGGGGGTTGGCACCCCAGCCCACTTGGGGCTGGTTCCCTTCCCTTTACAACCCATAAGGCCCTCTGGGAGAGGTGGCCCCTCCCGGTGGACCCCCGGAACCCCTCCGGTGGCCCCGGTACAATACCGATATGCCCCTGAACCTTTCCGGTGACCGTATGACAACTTCCCACATATAAATCTTCACCTCCGGACCATTACGGAACTCCTCGTGACGTCCGGGATCTCATCCGGGACTCTCAACAACATTCGGTAATCACATACAAGTCTTCCTAATAACCCTAGCGTCATCGAACCTTAAGTGTGTAGACCCTACGGGTTCGGGAACCATGCAGACATGACCGAGACAACTCTCCGGCCAATAACCAACAGCGGGATCTGGATACCCATGTTGGCTCCCACATGTTCCACGATGATCTCATCAGATGAACCACGATGTCGAGGATTCAAGCAATCCCGTATACAATTCCCTTTGTCAATCGGTACGTTACTTGCCCGAGATTCGATCGTGGTTATCCCAATACCTCGTTTAATCTCGTTACCGGCAAGTCACTTTACTCATTCCGTAACACATCATCACGTGACCAACCCTTAGTCACATTGAGCTCATTACGATGATGTCTTACCGAGTGGGCCCAGAGATACCTCTCCATCATGCGGAGTGACAAATCCCAGTCTCGATTCGTGCCAACCCAACAGACACTTTCGGAGATACCCGTAGTGCACCTTTATAGTCACCCAGTTACGTTGTGACGTTTGGCACACCCAAAGTATTCCTACAGTATCCGGGAGTTGCACAATCTCATGGTCTAAGGAAAAGATACTTGACATTAGAAAAGCTCTAGCAGACGAACTACACGATCTTGTGCTATGCTTAAGATTGGGTCTTGTCCATCACATCATTCTCCTAATGATGTGATCCCATTATCAATGACATCTAATGTCCATAGTCAGAAAACCATGACTATGTGTTGATCAACGAGCTAGTCAACTAGAGGCTCACTAGGGACATGTTGTGGTCTATGTATTCACACATGTATTACGATTTCCGGATAGCACAATTATAGCATGAATAATAGACAATTATCATGAACAAGGAAATATAATAATAACCATTTTATTATTGCCTCTAGGGCATATTTCCAACTGTCTCCCACTTGCACTAGAGTCAATAATCTAGTTACATTGTGATGAATCGAACACCCATAGAGTTCTGGTGTTGATCATGTTTTGCTCGAGGAAGAGGTTTAGTCAACGGATCTGCGACATTCAGGTCAGTGTGCACTTTACAAATATCTATGTCTCCATTTTGAACATTTTCACGAATGGAGTTGAAGTGACGCTTGATATGCCTGGTCTTCCTGTGAAACCTGGGCTCCTTGGCAAGGGCAATAGCTCCAGTGTTGTCACAGAAGAGAGTCATCGGGCCCGACGCATTGGGAATAACTCCTAGGTCGGTAATGAACTCCTTCACCCAGAT
Organism: Triticum urartu; assembly: GCF_056163025.1. Taxonomy (NCBI): domain Eukaryota; kingdom Viridiplantae; phylum Streptophyta; class Magnoliopsida; order Poales; family Poaceae; genus Triticum; species Triticum urartu. The sequence goes on from NC_141874.1 coordinate 685,830,457, forward strand.
TGCTTCTTGTGCTGCCTCCGAGGCTGCCATGTACTCCGCTTCACATGTAGATCCCGCCACGACGCTTTGCTTGCAACTGCACTAGCTAACTGCCCCACCATTCAAAATATACACGTATCTGGTTTGTGACTTAGAGTCATCCAGATCTGTGTCGAAGCTAGCATCGACGTAACCCTTTACGACGAGCTCTTCGTCACCTCCATAGACGAGAAACATATCCTTAGTCCTTTTCAGGTACTTCAGGATATTCTTGACCGCTGTCCAGTGTTCCATGCCGGGATTACTTTGGTACCTTCCTACCAAACTTACGGCAAGGTTTACATCAGGTCTGGTACACAGCATGTCATACATGATAGACCCTATGGCCAAGGCATAGGGGACGACACTCATCTTTTCTCTATCTTCTGCCATGGTCGGGCATTGAGCCGTGCTCAATCTCATACCTTGCAATATAGGCAAGAACCCCTTCTTGGACTGATCCATATTGAACTTCTTCAATATCTTGTCAAGGTACGTACTTTGTGAAAGACCAATGAGGCGTCTCGATCTATCTCTATAGATCTTGATGCCTAATATATAAGCAGCTTCTCCAAGGTCCTTCATTGAAAAACACTTGTTCAAGTAGGCCTTTATGCTTTCCAAGAATTCTATATCATTTCCCATCAATAGTATGTCATCCACATATAATATGAGAAATGCTACAGAGCTCTCACTCACTTTCTTGTAAACACAGGCTTCTCCATAAGTCTGCGTAAACCCAAACGCTTTGATCATCTCATCAAATCGAATGTTCCAACTCCGAGATGCTTGCACCAGCCCATAGATTGAGCGTTGGAGCTTGCACACCTTGTCAGCATTCTTAGGATCGACAAAACCTTCCGGCTGCATCATATACAATTCTTCCTTAAGGAAACCATTAAGGAATGTCGTTTTGACGTCCATTTGCCATATCTCATAATCATAGAATGCGGCAATTGCTAACATGATTCGGACAGACTTTAGCTTCGCTACGGGTGAGAAAGTCTCATCGTAGTCAACCCCTTGAACTTGTCAATAACGCTTAGCGACAAGCCGAGCCTTATAGATGGTCACATTACCATCCGCGTTTGTCTTCTTCTTAAAGATCCATTTATTTTCTATGGCTCGCCGATCAACGGGCAAGTCAGTCAAAGTCCATACTTTGTTTTCATACATGGATCCTATCTCGGATTTCATGGCTTCCAGCCATTTGTCGGAATCTGGGCCCGCCGTCGCTTCTTCATAGTTCGAAGGTTCACCATTGTCTAACAACATGATTTCCAAGACAAGGTTGCCGTACCACTCTGGTGCGGAACGTGTCCTTGTGGACCTTCGAAGTTCAGTAGCAACTTGATCTGAAGTTTCATGATCATCATCATTAACTTCCTCCCTAGTCGGTGAAGGCACCTCAGGAACAATTTCTTGAGCTGCGCCACTCTCCGGTTCAAGAGGCAATACTTCATCAAGTTCTACTTTCCTCCCACTTACTTCTTTCGAGAGAAACTCTTTCTCTAGAAAGGATCCATTCTTGGCAACAAAGGTCTTGCCTTCGGATCTAAGATAGAAGGTATACCCAATAGTTTTTCTTTAGGGTATCCTATGAAGACGCATTTTTCCGATTTGTGTTCGAGCTTTTCAGGTTGAAGTTTCTTGACATAAGCATCGCATCCCCAAACTTTCAGAAACGACAGCTTAGGTTTCTTGCCAAACCACAATTCATACGGTGTCGTCTCAACAGATTTCGACGGAGCCCTATTTAAAGTGAATGCGGCAGTCTCTATAGCATAACCCCAAAATGATAGCGGTAGATCGGTAAGAGACATCATAGATCGTACCATATCCAATAGGGTGCGATTACGACGTTCAGACACACCATTACGCTGTGGTGTTCCAGGCGGCGTGAGTTGTGAAACTATTCCACATTTCCTTAAGTGCGTGCCAAATTCGTGACTCAAATATTCTCCCCCACGATCTGATCGTAAGAACTTGATTTTCCTGTCACGTTGATTCTCAACCTCACTCTGAAATTCCTTGAACTTTTCAAAGGTCTCAGACTTGTGTTTCATTAAGTAGACATACCCATATCTACTTAAGTCATCAGTGAGGGTGAGGACATAACGATAGCCACCGCGAGCCTCAACGCTCATTGGACCGCACACATCAGTATGTATGATTTGTAGGGGAACGTAGTAATTTCAACAAATTTCCTACGCACACGCAAGATCATGGTGATGCATAGCAACGAGAGGGGAGAGTGTGATCTACGTACCCTTGTAGATCGACAACGGAAGCGTTAGCACAACGTGGTTGATGTAGTCGTACGTCTTCACGGCCCGACCGATCAAGCACCGAAACTACGGCACCTCCGAGTTCTAGCACACGTTCAGCTCGATGACGATCCCCGGACTCCGATCCAGCAAAGTGTCGGGGAAGAGTTCCGTCAGCACGACGGCATGGTGACGATCTTGATGTACTACCGTCGCAAGGCTTCGCCTAAGCGCCGCTACAATATTATCGAGGACTATGGTGGAAGGGGGCACCGCACACGGCTAAGAATATGATCACGTGGATCAACTTGTGTCTCTAGGGGTGCTCCCTGCCTCCGTATATAAAGGATCAAAGGGGGGTGCGGCTGGCCAGGAGAGGGCACGCCAGGAGGAGTCCTACTCCCTCCGGGAGTAGGATTCCCCCCTTTCCTAGTTGGAATAGGATTCGGGAGGGGGGGAAAGAGGAGAAGAGAAGGAAGGGGGGCGCCGGCCCCCTCTCCTTGTCCTATTCGGACTAGGGGGGAGGGGCGCGCGGCCCAGCCCTGGCCACCTCTCCTCTCTTCCACTAAGGCCCACTAAGGCCCATATACCTCCCGGGGGGTTCCGGTAACCTCCCGGTACTCCGGTAAAATCCTGATTTCACCCGGAACACTTCCGATATCCAAATATAGGCTTCCAATATATCAATCTTTATGTCTCGACCATTTCGAGACTCCTCGTCATGTCCGTGATCACATCCGGGACTCCGAACAAACTTCGGTACATCAAAATGCATAAACTCATAATATAACTGTCATCAAAACCTTAAGCGTGTGGACCCTACGGGTTCGAGAACAATGTAGACATGATCGAGACACGTCTCCGGTCAATAACCAATAGCGGAACCTGGATGCTCATATTGGCTCCTACATATTCTACGAAGATCTTTTATCGGTCAGACCGCATAACAACATACGTTGCTCCCTTTGTCATCGGTATGTTACTTGCCCGAGATTCGATCGTCGGTATCTCAATACCTAGTTCAATCTCGTTACTGGCAAGTCTCTTTACTCGTTCCGTAATACATCATCTCACAACTAACTCATTAGTTGCAATGCTTGCAAGGCTTTATGTGATGTGCATTACCGAGAGGGCCCAGAGATACCTCTCCGACAATCGGAGTGACAAATCATAATCTCGAAATACGCCAACCCAACATGTACCTTTGGAGACACCTGTAGAGCACCTTTATAATCACCCAGTTACGTTGTGACGTTTGGTAGCACACAAAGTGTTCCTCCGGCAAACGGGAGTTGCATAATCTCATAGTCATAGGAACATGTATAAGTCATGAAGAAAGCAATAGCAACATACTAAACGATCGGGTGCTAAGCTAATGGAATGGGTCATGTCAATCAGATCATTCACCTAATGATGTGATCCCGTTAATCAAATAACAACTCTTTGTCCATGGTTAGGAAACATAACCATCTTTGATTAACGAGCTAGTCAAGTAGAGGCATACTAGTGACACTCTGTTTGTCTATGTATTCACACATGTATTATGTTTCCGGTTAATACAATTCTAGCATGAATAATAAACATTTATCATGATATAAGGAAATAAATAATAACTTTATTATTGCCTCTAGGGCATATTTCCTTCAGTCTCCCACTTGCACTAGAGTCAATAATCTAGTTCACATCACCATGTGATTTAACACTAATAGTTCACATCTTTATGTGATTAGTTCACATCTTCATGTGACCAACACCCAAAGGGTTTACTAGATTCAGTAATCTAGTTCACGACGCTATGCGATTAACACCCAAAGAGTACTAAGGTGTGATCATGTTTTGCTTGTGAGAGAAGTTTAGTCAATGGGTCTGCCACATTCAGATCCGTATGTATTTTGCAAATTCCTATGTCAACAATGCTCTGCACAGAGCTACTCTAGCTAATTGCTCCCACTTTCAATATGTATCCAGATTGAGACTTAGAGTCATCTGGATTAGTGTCAAAACTTGCATCGACGTAACCCTTTACGACGAACCTTTTTGTCACCTCCATAATCGAGAAACATATCCTTATTCCACTAAGGATAATTTTGACCGCTGTCCAGTGATCTACTCCTAGATCACTATTGTACTACCTTGCAAAAATCAGTGTAGGGTATACAATAGATTTGGTACATAGCATGGCATACTTTATAGAACCTATGGCTGAGGCATAGGGAATGACTTTCATTCTCTTTCTATCTTCTATCGTGGTCGGGTTTTGAGTCTTACTCAATTTCACACCTTGTAACACAGACAAGAACTCTTTCTTTGACTGTTCTATTTTGAACTACTTCAAAATCTTGTCAAGGTATGTACTCATTGAAAAAAACTTATCAAGCGTCTTGATCTATCTCTATAGATCTTGATGTTCAATATGTCAGCAGCTTCACCGAGGTCCTTCTTTGGAAAATTCCTTTCAAACACTCCTTTATGCTTTGTAGAATAATTCTACATTATTTCCGATCAACAATATGTCATTCACATATACTTATCAGAAATGTTGTAGTGCTCCCACTCACTTTCTTGTAAATACAGGCTTCATCGCAAGTCTGTATAAAACTATATGCTTTGATCAACTTATCAAAGCGTATATTCCAACTCCGAGATGCTTGCACCAGTCCATAGATGGATCGCTGGAGCTTGCATATTTTGTTAGCACCTTTAGGATTGACAAAACCTTCTGGTTGTATCATATACAACTCTTCTTTAATAAATCTATTAAGGAATGCAGTTTTGTTTATCCATTTGCCAGATTTCATAAAATGCGGCAATTGCTAACATGATTCGGACAGACTTAAGCATAGATACGAGTGAGAAACTCTCATCGTAGTCAACACCTTGAACTTGTCGAAAACCTTTTGCGAAAATTCTAGCTTTGTAGATAGTAACACTACTATCAGCGTCCGTCTTCCTCTTGAAGATCCATTTATTCTCAATTGCTTGCCGATCATAAGGCAAGTCAACCAAAGTCCATACTTTGTTCTCATACATGGATCTCATCTCAGATTTTATGGCCTCAAGCCATTTTGCAGAATCTGGGCTCACCATCGCTTCTTCATAGTTCGTAGGTTCGTCATGGTCAAGTAGCATGACCTCCAGAACAGGATTACCGTACCACTCTGGTGCAGATCTCACTCTGGTTTACCTACGAGATTCGGTAGTAACTTGATCTGAAGTTACATGATCATCATCATTAGCTTCCTCACTAATTGGTGTAGTAGTCACAGGAACAGATTTCTGTGATGAACTACTTTCCAATAAGGGAGAAGGTACAATTACCTTATCAAGTTCTACATTCCGCCCACTTACTTCTTTCGAGAGAACCTCCTTCTCTAGAAAGGATCCATTCTTAGCAACGAATGTCTTGCCTTTGGATCTGTGATAGAAGGTGTACCCAACAGTAACTTTTTGGGTATCCTATGAAGACACACTTTTCCGATTTTGGTTTGAGCTTATCAGGATGAAACTTTTTCACATAAGCATTGCAACCCCAAACTTTAAGAAACGACAACTTTGGTTTCTTGCCAAACCATAGTTCATACGGTGTCGTCTCAACAGATTTAGATGGTGCCCTTTTAACGTGAATGCAGCTGTCTCTAATGCATAACCCCAAAACGATAGTGGTAGATCGGTAAGAGACATCATAGATTGCACTATATCCAATAAAGTACGGTTATGACGTTCGGACACACCATTATGCTGTGGTGTTCCATGTGGCATGAGTTTGTGAAACTATTCCACATTGTTTTAATTGAAGACCAAAATCGTAACTCAAATATTTGTCTCCGCGATCAGATCATAGAAACTTTATTTTCTTGTCATGATGATTTTCCACTTCACTCTGAAATTCTTTGAACTTTTCAAATGTTTCAGACTTATGTTTCATCAAGTAGATATACCCATATCTGCTCAAATCATCTGTGAAGTTCAGAAAATAACGATACTTGCCATGAGCCTTAACACTCATCGGACCGCATACACCAGTGTGTATTATTTCCAATAAGTCAGTTGCTCGCTCCGGAGAACGGAGTCTTAGTCATCTTGCCCATGAGGCATGGTTCGCAAGCATCAAGTGATTCATAATCAAGTGATTCCAAAATCCCATCAGCATGGAGTTTCTTCATGCGCTTTACACCAATATGACCTAAATGGCAGTGCTACAAATAAGTTGCACTATCATTATTAACTTTGTATCTTTTGGTTTCAATATTATGATTATGCGTATCACTACGATCGAGATCCAACGAGCTATTTCCATTGGGTGTATAACCATATAAGGTTTTATTCATGTAAACAGAACAACAATTTATTCTCTTACTTAAATGAATAACCGTATTACAATAAACATGATCAAATCATATTCATGCTCAACGCAAACACCAAATAACACTTATTCAGGTTCAACACTAATCCCAAAAGTATAGGGAGTGTGCGATGATGATCATATCAATCTTGGAACCACTTCCAACACACATCGTCACTTCACCCTTAACTAGTCTCTGTTTATTCTGCAACTCCCGTTTCGAGTTACTAATCTTAGCAACTGAACTAGTATCAAATACTGAGGGGTTGCTATAAACACTAGTAAAGTACACATTAATAACATGTATATCAAATATACTTATGTTCACTTTGACATCCTTCTTATCTGCCAATCACTTGGGGTAGTTCCGCTTCCAGTGACCAGTCCCTTTGCAGTAGAAACACTTAGTCTCAGGCTTAGGACCAGACTTGGGCTTCTTCACTTGAGCAGCAACTTGCTTGCTGTTCTTCTTGAAGTTCCCCTTCTTTCCTCTGCCCTTTTCATGAAACTAGTGGTCTTGTCTACCATCAACACTTGATGTTTTTCTCGATTTCTACCTTCGTCAATTTCCGCATTACGAAGAGCTTGGGAATCGTTTCCGTTATCCCTTGCATATCATAGTTCATCACGAAATTCTACTAACTTGGTGATGGTGACTAGAGAATTCTGTCAATCACTATCTTATCTGGAAGATTAACTCCCACTTGATTCAAGTGATTGTAGTACTCAGACAATCTGGGCACATGCTCACTAGTTGAGCGATTCTCCTCCATCTTTTAGCTATAGAACTTGTTGGAGACTTCATATCTCTCAACTCGGGTGTTTGCTTGAAATATTAACTTCAACTCCTGGAACATCTCATATGCTCCATGACGTTAAAAACGTCTTTGAAGTCTCGATTCTAAGCCATTAAGCATGGTGCACTAAACTATCAAGTAGTCATCATATTGAGCTAGCCAAACGTTCATAACGTCTGCATCTGCTCCTGCAATAGGTCCGTCACCTAGCGGTGCATCAAGGACATAATTCTTCTGTGCAGCAATGAGGATAAACCTCAGATCACGGATCCAATCCGCATCTTTGCTACTAACATCTTTCAACATAATTTTCTCTAGGAACATATCAAAATAAACACAGGGAAGCAACAACGCGAGCTATTGATCTACAACATAATTTGCAAAATACTACCAGGACTAAGTTCATGATAAATTTAAGTTCAATTAATCATATTACTTAAGAACTACCACTTAGATAGACATCCCTCTAATCCTCTAAGTGATTACGTGATCCAAATCAACTAAACCATGTCCGATCATCACGTAAGATGGAGTAGTTTCATTGGTGAACATCGCTATGTTGATCATATCTGCTATATGATTCACGCTCGACCTTTCGGTCTCCGTGTTCCGAGGCCATATCTGTATATGCTTGGCTCGTCAAGTATAACCTGAGTATTCTGCGTGTGCAACTGTTTTGCACCCGTTGTATTTGAATGTAGAGCCTATCACACCCGATCATCACGTGGTGTCTCAGCACGAAGAACTTTCGCAACGGTGCATACTCAGGGAGAACACTTCTTGATAATTAGTGATAGATCATCTTATAATGCTACCGTCAATCAAAGCAAGATAAGATGCATAAAAGATAAACATCACATGCAATCAATATAAGTGATATGATATGGCCACCATCATCTTGTGCTTGTGATCTCCATCTTCGAAGCACCGTCATGATCACCATCGTCACCGGCGCGACACCTTGATCTCCATCGTAGCATCGTTGTCGTCTCGCCAATCTTATGCTTCCACGACTATCGCTACCGCTTAGTGATAAAGTAAAGCATTACAGCGCGATTGCATTGCATACAATAAAGCGACAACCATATGGCTCCTGCCAGTTGCCGATAACTCGGTTACAAAACATGATCATCTCATACAATAAAATTTAGCATCATGTCTTGACCATATCACATCACAACATGCCCTGCAAAAACAAGTTAGACGTCCTCTACTTTGTTGTTGCAAGTTTTACGTGGCTGCTACGGGCTTAAGCAAGAACCAATCTTACCTACGCATCAAAACCACAACGATAGTTTGTCAAGTTGGTGCTATTTTAACCTTCGCAAGGACCGGGCGTAGCCACACTCGGTTCAACTAAAGTTGGAGAAACTGTCACCCGCTAGCCACCTTTGTGCAAAGCACGTCGGGAGAGCCGGTCTCGCGTAAGCGTACGTGTAATGTCGGTCCGGGCCGCTTCATCCAACAATACCACCGAACCAAAGTATGACATGCTGGTAAGCAGTATGACTTATATCACCCACAACTCACTTGTGTTCTACTCGTGCATATAACATCAACACATAAAACCTGGCTCTGATACCACTGTAGGCGAACGTAGTAATTTCAAAAAAATTCCTACGCACACGCAAGATCATGGTGATGCATAGCAACGAGAGGGGAGAGTGTGATCTACGTACCCTTGTAGATCGACAACGGAAGCGTTAGCACAACGTGGTTGATGTAGTCGTACGTCTTCACGGCCCGACCGATCAAGCACCGAAACTACAGCACCTCCGAGTTCTAGCACACGTTCAGCTCGATGACGATCCCCGGACTCCGATCCAGCAAAGTGTCGGGGAAGAGTTCCGTCAGCACGACGGCGTGGTGACGATCTTGATGTACTGCGTCGCAAGGCTTCGCCTAAGCACCGCTACAATATTATCGAGGACTATGGTGGAAGGGGGCACCGCACACGGCTAAAAATATGATCACGTGGATCAACTTGTGTCTCTAGGGTGCTCCCTGCCTCCGTATATAAAGGATCAAAGGGGGGGTGCGGCCGGCCAGGAGAGGGCGCGCCAGGAGGAGTCCTACTCCCTCGGGGAGTAGGATTCCCCCCCTTTCCTAGTTGGAATAGGATTCGGGAGGGGGGGAAAAGGAGAGAGAGAAGGAAGGGGGGCGCCGGCCCCCTCTCCTTGTCCTATTCGGACTAGGGGGGGAGGGGCGCGCGGCCCAGCCCTGGCCACCTCTCCTCTCTTGAACTAAGGCCCACTAAGGCCCATATACCTCCCGGGGGGTTCGGGTAACCTCCCGGTACTCCGGTAAAATCCCGATTTCACCCGGAACACTTCCGATATCCAAATATAGGCTTCCAATATATCAATCTTTATGTCTCGACCATTTCGAGACTCCTCGTCATGTCCGTGATCACATCCGGGACTCCGAACAAACTTAGGTACATCAAAATGCATAAAATCATAATATAACTGTCATCAAAACCTTAAGCGTGCGGACCCTACGGGTTCGAGAACAATGTAGACATGACCGAGACACGTCTCCGGTCAATAACCAATAGCGGAACCTGGATGCTCATATTGGCTCCTACATATTCTACGAAGATCTTTTATCGGTCAGACCGCATAACAACATACGTTGCTCCCTTTGTCATCGGTATGTTACTTGCCCGAGATTCGATCGTCGGTATCTCAATACCTAGTTCAATCTCGTTACCGGCAAGTCTCTTTAATTACTTGTTCCGTAATACATCATCTCACAACTAACTCATTAGTTGCAATGCTTGCAAGGCTTTATGTGATGTGCATTACCTAGAGGGCCCAGAGATACCTCTCCGACAATCGGAGTGACAAATCCTAATCTCGAAATACGCCAACCCAACATGTACCTTTGGAGACACCTGTAGAGCACCTTTATAATCACCCAGTTACGTTGTGACGTTTGGTAGCACACGAAGTGTTCCTCCGGCAAACGGGAGTTGCATAATCTCATAGTCATAGGAACATGTATAAGTCATGAAGAAAGCAATAGCAACATACTAAACGATCGGGTGCTAAGCTAATGGAATGGGTCATGTCAATCAGATCATTCACCTAATGATGTGATCCCGTTAATCAAATAACAAATCTTTGTCCATGGTTAGGAAACATAACCATCTTTGATTAACGAGCTAGTCAAGTAGAGGCATACTAGTGACACTCTGTTTGTCTATGTATTCACACATGTATTATGTTTCCGGTTAATACAATTCTAGCATGAATAATAAACATTTATCATGATATAAGGAAATAAATAATAACTTTATTATTGCCTCTAGGGCATATTTCCTTCATGATTTCCAATAAGTTGGTTGCTCGCTCCATTGTTCCGGAGAACGGAGTCTTGGTCATTTTGCCCATGAGGCATGGTTCGCACGTGTCAAATGATTCATAATCAAGAGACTCCAAAAGTCCATCTGCATGGAGTTTCTTCATGCGTTTGACACCAATGTGACCAAGGCGGCAGTGCCACAAGTATGTGGGACTATCATTATCAACCTTACATCTTTTGGCATTCACACTATGAATGTGTGTAACATCACGTTCGAGATTAATAAGAATAGACCATTGACTAGCGGGGCATGACCATAAAACATGTCTCTCATATAAATAGAACAACTATTATTCTCAGATTTAAAAGAGTAGCCATCTCACATTAAACAAGATCCAGATACAATGTTCATGCTCAAAGCTGGTACTAAATAACAATTATTGAGGTTTAAAACTAACCCCGTAGGTAAATGCAGAGGTAGCGTGCCGACGGCGATCACATCGACCTTGGAACCATTCCCGACACGCATCGTCACCTCGTCCTTTGCCAGTCTCCGTTTATTCTGCAGTTCCTGTTTTGAGTTACAAATATGAGCAACTGCACTGGTATCAAATACCCAGGAGCTACTACGAGCGCTGGTAAGGTACACATCAATAACATGTACTCCCTCCGTAAACTAATATAAGAGCGTTTAGATCACTATTTTAGTGATCTAAACACTCTTATATTAGTTTACAGAGGGAGTATATCACATATACCTTTGGTATTGCCGGCCTTCTTTTCCACTAAGTACTTGGGGCAGTTCCGCTTCCAGTGACTGTTTCCCTTGCAATAAAAGCACTCAGTCTCAGGCTTGGGTCCATTCTTTGACTTCTTCCTGGCAGCTTGCTTACCGGGCGCGGCAACTCCCTTGCCGTCCTTCTTGAAGTTCTTTTTACCCTTGCCTTTCTTGAATTTAGTGGTTTTATTCACCATCAACACTTGATGTTCCTTTTTGATTTCCACCTCCGTTGATTTCAGCATTGAATATACCTCGGGAATGGTCTTTTCCATCCCCTGCATATTGAAGTTCATCACAAATCTCTTGTAGCTAGGTGGGAGCGACTGAAGGATTCTGTCAATGACCGCATCATCCGGGAGGTTAACTCCCAGCTGAGACAAGCGGTTATGCAGCCCAGACATTTTGAGTATGTGCTCGCTGACAGAACTGTTCTCCTCCATCTTACAACTATAGAACTTGTCGGAGACTTCATATCTCTCGACCCGGGCGTGAACTTGGAAAACCATTTTCAGCTCTTGGAACATCTCATATGCTCCGTGTTGCTCAAAACGCTTTTGGAGCCCCGGTTCTAAGCTGTAAAGCATGCCGCACTGAACCAGGGAGTAATCATCACTATGCGTCTACCAAGCGTTCATAACGTCTTGTTCTGCAGGGAAAACAGGTGCTTCACCTAGCGGCGCATCAAGGACATATGCTTTCCTGGCAGCTATGAGGATAATCCTCAGGTTACGAACCCAGTCCGTGTAGTTGTTGCCATCGTCTTTCAGCTTGGTTTTCTCTAGGAACGCGTTGAAGTTGAGGGCAACATTAGCGTGGGCCATTTGATCTACAAGCCATATTGCAAAGATTTCAGACTATGTTCATGATAATTAAGTTCATCTAATCAAATTGTTTAATGAACTCCCACTCAGATAGACATCCCTCTAGTCATCTAAGTGATACATGATCCGAGTCAACTAGGCTGTGTCCGATCATCACGTGAGACGGACTAGTCATCATCAGTGAACATTTTCATGTTGATCGTATCTTCTATATGACTCATGTTCGACCTTTCGGTCTTCCGTGTTCTGAGGCCATGTCTGTACATGCTAGGCTCGTCAAGTCAACCTAAGTGTATTGCGTGTGTAAATCTGGCTTACACCCATTGTATGCGAACGTTAGAACCTATCACACCCGATCATCATGTGGTGCTTCGGAACAACGGACCTTAGCAACGGTGCACAGTTAGGGGGAACACTTTCTTGAAATTATTGCGAGGGATCATCTTATTTATGCTACCGTCGTTCTAAGCAAATAAGATGTAAAACATGATAAACATCACATGCAATCAAATAGTGACATGATATGGCCAATATCATTTTGCTCCTTTTGATCTCCATCTTCGGGGCGCCATGATCATCGTCGTCACCGGCATGACACCATGATCTCCATCATCGTGTCTTCATGAAGTTGTCTCGTCAACTATTACTTCTACTACTATGGCTAATGGTTAGCGATAAATTAAAGTAATTACATGACGTTTATGTTGACACGCAGGTCATAAATAAATTAAGACAACTCCTATGGCTCCTGCCGGTTGTCATACTCATCGACATGAAAGTCGTGATTCCTATTACAAGAACATGATCAATCTCATACATCACATATATCATTCATCACATCCTTTTGGCCATATCACATCACACGGCATATGCTGCAAAAACAAGTTAGACGTCCTCTAATTGTTGTTGCAAGTTTTACGTGGCTGGTATAGGTTTCTAGCAAAAACATTTCTTACCTACGCCAAAACCACAATGTGATATGCCAATTTCTATTTACCCTTCATAAGGACCCTTTTCATCAAATCCGATCCGACTAAAGTGGGAGAGACAGACACCCGCTAGCCACCTTATGCAACTAGTGCATGTCAGTCGGTGGAACCAGTCTCACGTAAGCGTACGTGTAAGGTCGGTCCGGGCCACTTCATCCCACGATGCTGCCGAATCAAGATAAGACTAGTAACGACAAGTAAATTGACAAAATCAACGCCCACAACAACTTGTGTTCTACTCGTGCACAGAAACTATGCATAGACCTAGCTCTGATACCACTGTTGGGGATCGTAGCAGAAATTTAAAATTTTCTACGCATCACCAAGATCAATCTATGGAGTCATCTAGCAACAAGAGGGAGAGGAGTGCATCTACATACCCTTGTAGATCGTGAGCGGAAGCGTTCAAGAGAACAGGGATGATGGAGTCGTACTCGTCGTGATCCAAATCACCGAAGATCCTAGCGCCGAACGGACGGCACCTCCGCGTTCAACACACGTACGGAGCGAGGACATCTCCTGCGCCTTGATCCAGCAAGGAGGAGGGAGAGGTCGAGGAAGAGGGCTCCAACAGCAGCACGACGGCGTGGTGGTGGAGGAGCAGTAGTACTCCGGCAGGGCTTCGCCAAGCTTTAACGGAGGAGGAGATGTGTTGGGGAGGGGAGGGGATGCGCCTTTGACGTGGTATGCAGCCCTCCCCTTGCCCCTCTATTTATAGGGGAAGGGAGAAGGGGTCCGGCCCCCTCTAGATGAGATCTAGAGGGGGGCGGCGGCCAAGGAGGAGGGGGCTTGCCCCCCAAGCCAAGGGGGGCGCCCCCTTTAGGGTTCCCCCAACCCTAGGCGCATGGGCCCTTGGGGGGTTGGCGCCCCAGCCCACTTGGGGCTGGTTCCCTTCCCCTTACAGCTCATAAGGCCCTCCGAGAGAGGTGGCCCCTCCCGGACTCCCGATGGACCCCCGGAACCCCTCCGGTGGCCCCGGTACAATATCGATATGCCCCCGAACCTTTCCGGTGACCGTATGACAACTTCCCACATATAAATCTTCACCTCCGGACCATTCCGGAACTCCTCGTGACATCCGGGATCTCATCCGGGACTCCGAACAACATTCGGTAATCACATACAAGTCTTCCTAATAACCCTAGCGTCATCGAACCTTAAGTGTGTAGACCCTACGGGTTCGGGAACCATGCAGACATGACCGAGACAACTCTCCGGCAAATAACCAACAGCGGGATGTGGATACCCATGTTGGCTCTCACATGTTCCACGATGATCTCATCGGATGAACCACGATGTCGAGGATTCAAGCAATCCCGTATACAATTCCCTTTGTCAATCGGTATGTTACTTGCCCGAGATTCGATCGTGGGTATCCCAATACCTCGTTCAATCTTGTTACCGGCAAGTCACTTTACTCGTTCCGTAACACATCATCCCGTGACCAACCCTTAGTCACATTGAGCTCATTACGATGATGTCTTACCGAGTGGGCCCAGAGATACCTCTCCGTCATGCGGAGTGACAAATCCCAGTCTCGATTCGTGCCAACCCAACAGACACTTTCGGAGATACCCGTAGTGCACCTTTATAGTCACCCAGTTACATTGTGACGTTTGGCACACCCAAAGTATTCCTACAGTATCCGGGAGTTGCACAATCTCATGGTCTAAGGAAAAGATAATTGACATTAGAAAAGCTCTAGCAGACGAACTACACGATCTTGTGCTATGCTTAAGATTGGGTCTTGTCCATCACATCATTCTCCTAATGATGTGATCCCGTTATCAATGACATCTAATGCCCATAGTGAGGAAACCATGACTATCTGTTGATCAACGAGCTAGTCAACTAGAGGCTCACTAGGGACATGTTGTGGTCTATGTATTCACACATGTATTACGATTTCCGGATAACACAATTATAGCATGAACAATAGACAATTATCATGAACAAGGAAATATAATAATAACCATTTCATTATTGCCTCTAGGGCATATTTCCAACAATAATAAAGTTGTTATTTATATTTCCTTATATCATGATAAATGTTTATTATTCATGTTATAATTGTATTAAATGGAAACTTGATACATGTGTAAATACATAGACAAACAGAGTGTCCCTAGCATGCCTCTACTTGACTAGCTCGTTAATCAAAGATGGTTAAGTTTCCTAACCATAGACATGTGTTGTCATTTGATGAATGGGATCACATCATTAGAGAATGATGTGATGGACAAGACCCATCCGTTAGCTTAGCACTATGATCATTTAGTTTGTTGCTATTGCTTTCTTCATGACTTATACATGTTCCTATGACTATGAGATTATGCAACTCCCGAATACCGGAGGAACACTTAGTGTGCTATCAAACATCACAACGTAACTGAGTGATTATAAAGATGCTCTACAGGTGTCTCCCATGGTGTTTGTTGAGTTGGCATAGATCGAGATTAGGATTTGTCACTCCGATTGTTGGAGAGGTATCTCTGGGCCCTCTCGGTAATGCTCATCATTATAAGCATTGCAAGCAATGTGACTAAAGAGTTGGTTACGGGATGATGCATTACGGAACGAGTAAAGAGACTTGCCGGTAACAAGATTGAACTAGGTATGAGGACACTGACGATCGAATCTCGGGCAAGTAACATACCGATGACAAAGGGAACAACGTATGTTGTTATGCGGTTTGACCGATAAAGATCGTTGTAGAATTTGTAGGAGCCAATATGAGCATCCAGGTTCCGCTATTGGTTATTGACCGAAGATGTGTCTCGGTCATGCCTACATAGTTCTCGAACCCGTAGGGTCCGCACGCTTAACGTTCGATGACGATTTGTAATATGAGTTATGTGATTTGATCTACCGAAGGTTGTTCGGAGTCCCAGATGAGATCACGGACATGACAAGGAGTCTCTAAATGGTCGATATGTAAAGATCGATATATTGTAAGGCTATATTCAGACATCAGAAAGGTTCCGAGTGATTTGTGTATTTTTCGAAGTACCGCGGAGTTAATGGAATTCGCCGGGGGAAGTAGTGGGCCTTAATGGGCCATACGGGAAAGGAGAGAAGGGGCTCAAGGGGTGGTCGCGCGCCCCCTCATGGGCTGGTCCGAATTGGACTAGGAGGGGGTGGCGCCCCCCTTTTCCTTTTCCCTCTCCCTAACCTTCTTTCTTCTCCTACTTGGACTAGGAAAGGGGAAAACCTACTCCTACTAGGAGTAGGAATCCCCCCTTTGGGTGCGCCCCTTGAGGCCAGCCCTCCTCCTCCCCTCCTTTATATACGGGGGAGGGTGGCACCCCACAGACACACAAGTTGATCTTTAGCCGTGTGTGGTGCCCCCCTCCACAGATTTCCACCTTGATCATATCGTCGTAGTGCTTAGGCGAAGCCCTGCGCCGGTAACATCATCATCATCGTCACCACGTCGTTGTGCTGACGAAACTCTCCCTCGATCTCAACTGGATCAAGAGTTCGAGGGACGTCGCCGAGTTGAACGTGTGCAGATCGCGGAGGTGTCGTGCGTTCGGTACTTGGATCGGTTGGATCACGAAGATGTTCGACTACACCAACCGCGTTACTAAACGCTTTCGCTTTCGATCTACGAGGGTATGTGGACTCACTCTCCCTGCTCGTTGCTATGCTTCTCCTAGATAGATCTTGCGTGATCGTAGGATTTTTTTTGAAATACTACGTTCCCCAACAGTTTCCCCGCGGGGAATCAATGCCAAGGCTGCCTCCGGTCAACCTTTCGTTGATTCCTCACGGGCGGCGCAGTGCGGCGACGCGCCTCCTCTCCGGCCACGCGTACACACGTTCCCCCCCCCCCCCACCGCTATAAAAGCCGACCCCTCCCTCGCCGATGGACGCACTCGCCCGCAGCCTCCCTCTCGCCGTCGACGCCCCCGTCTCGTCTCCATCTCTCCCCATCTACAGCCACCGCGTGTATGCCCACCAATGGGAGAGCGGTTCCCCAGAGATGGAGCGGCGGCCAACGGCTTCGGCCGCCGCCACGTGCACGAGTGGGAGGCCCACCTCCTCCACGAGGCGAACTATCCGGCGTTGCCTGACATGCGCGTCCGGGGCGGTGGAGGCTCAGCGCCGGAGACGAGCCCATCCCCCCACAGTCGATCGACGTCGGCCACTTCCACGGCGAGATCGAGCGCGTTCGGGCCTCCCTGGCGGAGGAGGTGCGGGGTCGCCCGGAGTACGCCGCCAGCAAGCATGCGCACTGGGCGGCGTACTTCCAACGCCGCTACGAGGAGCAGCTCGCCTTCACCAACAACACGCCGGTGGAGGGGCGCCACAACACAGATGGCCGCCGTTTGTGGTGGGGCGTCCCCGGGCGTACGCTCCACTTTGTCCTCGAGCACCTCGAGGGCGGCAACGAGCTGCCACTCGAGTACTCGGCGGCCCTGGGCCTGGTCCCCCGCCGCAGTGGCGGCCCTTGGCTGCCGAGGCGCATGGTGGCGCGACAGTAGTAGTTGTTGCTTTTCTATTTTGTTTTAGATTATGTTTTAATATGTAAAAAAACCGATGGAACGCCTAAATTTTGCCGAATTTGTGTTGTGTTTGGTCAAATTTTGACCCATTATGTTTTTAAAACTTTTAAAAACGATGCATGGGGATGACCTGGAGACGGCGGCTGGGAACTCGACCATCCTCACGCCGTTTTTTCAGCCCCAGGACGACGCTATTTCAAGCCTCCTCGAGGTCCGAACGGCTCTTAGACCGTGCGATGGACGATTTGAAGGACGGTATTGGGCACAACCTGAACTCTTGTGCAAGGACACAACCTGAACTCTTGTGCAAGGAAATTCGGTTTAAGCGAAGCGCAGACTTCTAGGAACAGAGCCTGCTCAGCCATCGGGGATAGGAGCATGAGAAGCATCGGAGCCCTAAACCATCACGTCCCCAGAGATCCCCATGTGTGGTAGTAGTACGAGTAGAATACGTCAAAATGGTTTCAAATCAAATCAGCACCATGCCATATTGCCATCCATCTATATATATATATATATACAGTTTTGCTAAAGCACATCTAGATGTGCCATAAGTATTGCACATCTAAGTCATATTATTGATTCACACATCGAGATTCGTGTGAATATTTTTTTTCTTTTTTCCTTTTTCTTTTTATATTTGATTCACTTACTTCGATGTGCAATAATTAGAGCACATTTAGATGTGCCTTAGACACACCCATATATATTGTTTTTTAAAACTCCAAATGCAGGCTCGTCAGTCGCACACATGTGTCCTCTACAAGTAGTGTACACATACAACAAATTTAAGAGGCTTTTGAATTGTAGCGCCACAGGTGGGAGGGTGAGGGTGGGGGCAGCAGAGCACAGATCACGGACCCAGTTCTCCTTTCCTGCCACCAGCGGCAGGGCAGTCACTGCACCCTATCTATTCTATTGTACTGTCGGGGACAGCCAGATAAATTTCAAAACTTTGATGTCCCGTTGCTCCAACTGTTGCGATTTGACGCCACATCCCGATTTCCAAATTTAAAAAGTACTCCCCATCCTCATCCGATTTCACAGTGATCTTCTTCTCTTTTTTTTTTTGAAAAGTTCACAGTGATCTTCAGCTTGAAGCAAAGTGTTCTTCTGTTCATGAGTAATCTTCTTTACATCGACACGACACTCTGATGGCAGTTCAGATTCGCATGAGGTCTCTGAAATTTGAGAGATCTGGTTCTAGACAACAGGAGCGGCGGTGTATATTACAAAAAACTGAAAAAACAAGATGGGAAATACAGAGAAGAATCCGCGACAGGAAGAATCTCATGCGTTATGTTCCAGCATGGCCACCACCTAATCCTGCGGATCTCTCAGCATCATCGCCAGCTTCTCCGGCCTGCTCCTCCGGCCGCCGCCCGCGGCGTCGGCCTTCTTCTCCTTGGCCGGCGAAGCTGGGAAGAACAGGTGCCCGAACCCGAACACGTTGATCACCGGATCCACGCGCACATTGGTCGAGTACGACCGCTCCATGCCCCTCGGCCTCGGCCGCCGCAGGCCGCCGATGCCCGCCGCGGCGGGCGTGCTCGAGCACCGCTCCAGGCCCCGGAACACCACGCGCCCGGACGCGCTGACGCGCGGGCTCTCGGCGGCTATCGCGGGGCGCCATGGCCGCGCGGGGCCGTGCGGGTGCCACGGCGGGCGGGAGTTCCTGCCGGAGTCCGAGGAGGAGGCCGAGGACGACGAGGAGGCCCGGGTCAGGAGCGGGTGCGCGCACGCCTGCTGCTGCTGGCGCTGCTTCGGGGCAGCGGCCGCGGCGGCGCCGTTCCTGCAGTCGCCGGCGTTCTTCTTGGACATGAGGTGGAGGAGGCTCGCCACCGGCGCGGAGCGCGTCCGCAGGGGCGGGCGCGACGGCGGCGGCGGGCGGCGCGCGTTCCTGCCGGAGTCGCACGAGGAGGCCGAGGAGGAGGAGGAGGAGTCGCGCGAGAGGAGCGGCCGCGAATGCGCCTCCCGACGCCCCAGAGACGCTTCTGCGCGACCCTTGGCCTCGCCGGCTTTGGGCTTCTTTGTCACGAGGAGGAGGAGATCACGCCACCGCCGCCCAGCGCACCGCGGCGCGCGGGGAGAGACGGGCTCCGAGGGAGGCTCCTCCTCCACGCACGGCGGAGCCGAGCAGGCTGAGGCGGGATTCAGCAGTGGGAGGAGAGGCACGAGCTTTCCATCCGAGAAGAGCTCGTCAGCGGCGGAGAGCGCGGCCACCGCCGCGGGGATGCGGAACTCGAAGTCGCCATCATCGTCTTCAGCGCCCGCCGGAGGCGCCGGCAAGGGCGCGATGGACGCGTGGAACGAGAAGAGATCCGGCGAGGTCACTGCGGCGACGGCGGCGGCCATTAGAGGCGTCGGTGGAGCATTAACGCCGGAGGTGGTTGCCGTCGGTGGTCTGTCTGCGGGGGCGGGGGAGGAGGGAGGGAGTTGTTTAACTTCGTCGTCGCCGTGTCAACGAACGGTTCGTATATAAGCGGGTCGTTTATGGGTTACCGGGTCTGGAACGAAGGCGGCTCTGGGCCCGGGAAGAGGGTATACGAGGCAACCGATGCACAGTGCGTGTGCCGACGTCGGCTGATGTCTTGGCGATATGGGAGTGGTTGACCAAAACATTTTCTTTTTTCGCGGGTCACCAAAACCAGTTTGTACTCACTGTTTTATTTTTATTTTGAAAACAACTATAGTTGTACCTTGCACCATAGAGTTGTGCAACTCGCCCTCTTCTTTTTAAAAAAAGAAGAAGAAGAAGAAGAAGATGGAAATTATGTGCCTCATAGAGACATCTAAAGGTGATATTTTTAATGATAAATATTCAATGTTTATATATTTTGTATTTAATATTCATATGTGATATCACTATAGTAGTATGAAAAAGATTCATATGTGGTATTTTATATATTAATGTCATGTTTTGGTCTACATTACTAAGTGTTTCTATGAAAAAGATTCATAAGTATTTTGTGACAATAAGCTTTATTTGGAAATCATTTACCACATGAATCTTTGTTATACTAGCATATATTGTATGTGCCAATACTGAAAATTATATTATACACACCAAAATGGAAGATATAGATAGCATTAATTGGCAGCATTATATCTTTTCTTATTTGCTGTTGTTTTGTTGTACTAGCAATATGATTTGTTTTCTTATTTTAAAACTATAAATGTCCATATTACTCCTACAACATCATAGACATCATCTTACCTCCCAATATGTAATGGTAATATTGCCATTGGATTATAGAAAATGAACTACTCATATGTTATACCTTATGGACCTTGGCCCACTAAATTTGTATCTCACCGAGTTAAAAATTTGAAATCTAGTTGCATGGCTAGCCAAGTAGAAGAATCACCAATAAAATCTAATCATCTAAACTATGCTTAGTTTGCCTCACTCGTGCTCTCAATGTAAACGAAATACATATATACGAGAGAGCCTATGCAAAACACGAAAAACACACAATTTGACTTGAGACAATCCACAAAGCATTTGATCATGATCAAATTTGTAAGCCCACTTGGATAGTTCCTCTATGGTGACCCATCCCGACAATTGTGTGCACATCCGTTCGGAAGAGCAGACCACCAAAACTGCATCCCTTGAGAACCTGTACCGGCTGAGGCATGATAAGATTTCTGGGAGCGTCTTGGCGCACCTGCTCGCTTAATTACGACTGCATCCTCGACATCTGTCCATCTGCTTTGACTAGTTTTGAACGACGGACGACCAACTCGACTTCACCACCATTGCTGAAGACGTGTTGCACCGGAGTTTTTCGTAAACTTGTAGTATGTACTGAACCTCTATCTGTTGACATGTGCATTTGGTCCTTATACATATATGCTAAATGTCCCTAGTCTCTAGTTTGCCGTACCCGATTTGCAATGTCTATAATCGATGCTAATCTTGATTAAGCTTAAATAAAGCTGCCTAATTTCCTAACACCATATATGCTTAGTAGCGTGTAAAGAACCCGAAGAAAATTGAGCGTGTTGAAAAGGGGGTTCTTCTCCATATTTGCAAAAAGTACAACTCTTATATTTATATGGCTTGGGACGTTTTACGGGAGTGAGCATGTGATGTGATCGAGTGGCAGAGCATGCAAAGGCAAACATTCTCTATCTCGCCTGATTAGACACGTACCATGCACGAGATTTGGTCGGCCGGGCGAGATCGACCTCGTTCCTTCAAAAGATGCGTGGCATCCAATGGCGAATTCACTGTAATGAGCTCGTGCACGTATTAATTGTTAGTTTACCCTTTTCAGTATACGTACATGCACGAATTGTAAAGATCGCCTACGGAGTTGAACAAATCTAGTACGTACGTACGTATCACGGCCGGGAGAAGATGGCAGCATTGATACACGCTGACACATTCACCGAAGAAGTTCTTTCAGCGAAGCTTTCGTGTACGCACGATGCAGTCGTGCCGCCGTAGAGCGTTAAAGACGCGCAGGATTTGTTTTTTGAACACATAAAGATGCGCAGGTTTTCCTCTGCACGCACTACGGGTGTGTGCCGTTGGTTGAGGGTTTATATTTTCTTTTTACGTTTTTCTTCCTTTTTCTTTTTATTTTTTTTCCTTTTGCATTTTAATTCATGAACATTTGAAATACGCGAGTCAATTTTTTAAAATTTTCTAATATTTGTTAAATTCATGCATATATGTAAAGTTCACCAATAGTTTTAAAGTTTGTGAACATTTTAAAAAAATTTGAAGTTTATTTCAAATTTGTGAATGTTTTTAAATTGCTAGCAATTTTTTGATTATTTTTTATTTGCAACAGAGTCAAAAGGAGGACTATTCGCTTCCTTTTCTCACGCAAAATCGTGCATGCGACTTTCATCTGGCACGGCTCCTAAGTGATAAAGGAAAGAAGACCTCGTGTAAGAGCACATATGTCCTGCTAAATAAGATGTGTTGTTAGAGCAAGATGAATGAGCTCCTCGATCAGAAGAGTAGCCATCAGGAGGGGACTTAGTTTAGTAATCCAAGTTTTGTTTAAAAAGTCGATGAACATCTTTTGATTTAACGGACTTTTTCAAACAGAATGATGGTTGTCTTTTTGTAAGATAGGAGCATATTGAACGAGGGAAAAATGCTAGCCGAGCGAGTGGAGCAGGGCAGCCAAGCTGAGCAAGCAGAAACTTCGTGGGCCGATCCATGTGAACGTTATTAGCAGCAATTTCATGGTGTCAACATGTAATAGGAGCTCCCAACGGGCTCACACTACGACCATTGGCTGACACCGAGGCTGAAATGAGTAAGGACGTCACAACCACGCATCAAACAACTCCACTCTCATCTCAGAACAAATATCGTCTCTAGTGGCACACCAACATGATATATGAACGAAGAACACACACCATCAAAACATAATTAAAATCCAAGCCAACAGGGATAAAACCAAATGAAACAATGACCACAATAACCTTTGACTATTGATAAACAACACATGTAGTTACTCCCTCCTTCCATCCTTCCATCTATATAGGGCCAAATGTAGTTACTCCCTCCTTCCATCTATATAGGGCCAAATGCGTTTTTCAAGACCGCCTTTGACTATTGATAAGATTAATAATACATGAGATGTATAGTGTGAAAATTATATCATTGGAAGCGTCTTTCACGTAAGAATTTGATGGTATGGTTTGTGTAACTTGCATGTCATATATTATTGCTCTAACACTTGGTCAAAGTTAGGCTCGAAAAACGCATTAGGCCCTATATAGATGGAAGGAGGGAGTACCTCAAGTGTGCGTACTCAGTCGGCCCCGCAAGTCACCGACTCTTGATCTAGGGGTGTCAAGTTTCATTTGGCCATCAGTGTCTCATGCTTCATTCTTTTATGACGGGAAACTTCATCCTTGAGGTTACAACATTAAATCAGTGGTTTAGCAATCTTCCTTGCAAGGGGTATGTCCCTGGTCACAACATGTTCACAAACAAAAGTTCTGACCAACTGGGGTGCGACACTTAGGAGGCTCTTCAAAGCATTTGAGGTTATCCAACTTGTGCATGTTTGGTCTTCTGCGATTTTATTCACACAGTTTTGGTGGAACGTCAAGATGCAAAAAGTGCAGTTAGAGACGACAAGCTCAACGATCTTCAACTTAACTTGTATGAACATGGAGTTTGTGTTTTTTTATCTGATACTTTGATTATTTGACTGATAAAGTCGGATCGTTTATTAAAGATGAAATTGTCATGAACTCCAAGGTAGTTTAGATTCTCATTGTTTGCTCAGGTGTAGAATGTGTCATTTATATAGGATATGATGTTTAGATGTCATCAGATTCATTATCCCACCAATAGCTTCACCACACGGTTGTGAAAAAAAATGTGAAAATGAAATACACATAACCGCTCTTTTCAAAGGATCGTAGTTGGTGTGCACCTTTGTCATTGCCAACCGGCGCATAATATGCACTTGCTTACACACACACGTGTGCCTGAAGCTAATCTTGTGGATGCTAGACGAGAGAGTTCCTCCATAGTTTTTTGGGCTAATTTTAAATAGCTTTGATTCCGCCCACCACTCCTAATGTTGCCTAGACCTCACCATTGTGTCTCCATTGTAGTGTTAGCATGTCATATCGATGTCACTACATGTCGTACACTCCTCGGCCGAGATATGGATCTTACAAGCAAAAGATCCACACAACAAGAAGTGAGCTAGGAATCACAACCACCACTGCATGATTTGCACGAAATCCATAATTACATCTATGTGTTGTTTGTATCGCTAGATTGAAATTTCCTGCCTGGTCGCCATGAAGACCCATCATCACCTGTATTTTCTAGTACATATGGTTCAATTCCTTTCGTTGATGATGTTCCTCCATCAAAACCTCCAGGAAGTTTCTCTTGTTTTCTTCTTGACGATGCACTATACAGGACATAGATTCTATAGGTTGCATTTGGTTAGTTGTGGAAAGACATCACCTCCACTCTTATTTTCCATCATTTAGTACTACCACAACAGCACGAGGCTAAATATGTAAAATTTTGAACAAAAGAAAATTTTATGTGCAAAATCTCCACAAGGAACTCAACAATAATATTGTATGTTTCAAATGGGTATGGATGTGTTTAGCATGGCTTTCTTTCTTATGCTTCTCCCCGAGCGCAAGGTAGATCCATCTTACAGAAAATGTCGTTTGTGCTTGGCTATCACATCAAGAAAATCATGCTTGGTTTTGTGCCCAAAGGTTGGATTGCCAAGGTTTAGGCAAAACAAAAGATAGACTACCAGTTTGTTGTACCAATATATTTTGCCAATTTGTAGAAACTTACTAATATTTGGCAAGTTTTGGAGTTGTCGAATGTTGGGGAGGATTTTTGGCTCCCAATCTAGCAATGCTTTGCATGGAGACTGTGTGGAGGTTTCCCCCACCATCGCATGTGGCACATGCCATCATGTCTAGCAAGCCTACTCTATTTCTCATGCACGTCTGACATAGGCCCTGAAAATTGAAAAATCATAAGATATCTTGTATTGGCGGAAAGTAATATGGGATGAAACAAATATGAAATACATAATTTGAGCCCAATACGATAGGATTGAGCTAAAGACTACACCACAGATTCCACATCTTAACATCGCAAAGTTTCAATCCATGTGATCCTTATAATTTTGTCTCACTGGATGGATGGCTAGATGTTTTTAATCTGATTAACATGATGTCTCCTGGGAAGTTGCTTGACGTAGAATTTCTAAGGAATATATAATTGGTATTAGTATAGACTTGCCAAAAAAAGTAATGTCACTAACCTGTTTGTTCCAAGTGGCTTTTGTGCTCCTCGAACTATGTTTCCCTGAGGTATGTATGTGTTATATGTGAGCTAATTGGGCACGACTATAGCCACACATTTTGGGCCAATAACAAATTTGCAAGAAGTCATGTCTAACATGGAAGATAGGGTGATGGCCAATGCCGCAATCACCATAAAAGACTTAAGTCTGCCATATGCGAGTGCTACCCTAAAAAATGCCTAATCTAGATGATGGATCATCTTTGTAGTCTCTGAGGACTGCAACCTATGAAATTTCTGGAAGACACTATTGTCCATAAATGATTACCATTATGGAGGGAGACGGCATGCTCTAGTGCCAACCCACGTACGGGGCATATGACTTCCATCAATTTCGTAGGTTGCAATCCTTTGGTGATTTCAGACGGTTGTCTATTTGGGCATTCTTTTGGATAGCACACTCATATGGCAACCCTAAGTCAACATTATATCGAATACAAGTGACGAATGCACTATTTATCCATCAGCTATAGGGCAATATGCTAAATTTAGACCATGCATGCATAGGACCAACCAAGGAAAGACTAATACCTAAAATTTCCATGGATGAGCACCCGATCCTCTTCACCTCACATTATTATAGGATGATCTATTTTTTGTTTAGAACTCGTAACTGTGGATTTTCTTACGGGTCGTGAACCATGAATTTACGCTATCTGAAGTTCTACAAATAGATTATGAGGGCTAGACTTTTGTGTTCTTGTGTGTGTGCGTGTGTGTGTGTGCGTGTGTGGTTAACAAAAACATGCACTACCATTTGTTGGCTTATATGCTTGACGATCACAGAATTTGAGGG
The DNA here is from genome assembly GCF_056163025.1 of Triticum urartu. Lineage (NCBI taxonomy): Eukaryota > Viridiplantae > Streptophyta > Magnoliopsida > Poales > Poaceae > Triticum > Triticum urartu. Next base: position 685,856,916 of record NC_141874.1, read on the forward strand.
CAATCATCTGCGTTGTAGGGTCCATGTGTGTGTGCTCTGCTCACTGATCGAACTGCAGGTACCGAACCTATGAAACCTGTCGCGTGGAACTAGCAGCAGTAGACGAATGCATTGCATCCTCCCTAGTTTGTTTATAATTTAGTTTAGTTTCCATAATGCAGTAATCTCTCCTATCATAGAGTTGGTTTAGCATCCCAAGATTAATTTTACATAGTAGTACCACAAGGCGGTGCGTTATCTTGACCTTTCCCAACGGAAAGTCGTTAGCAAAAAGGAAAACAAGAAGCTGGACTCCTCGCTAAACATTATATGGATATAATGATCGTCTTCGTCGGCGACGCGTTTGCTCAGTCACATTGGTTATGTGCCAGTTCTCGTGTATTTCTTGGTCGTATACATACGAGGTGGGCACGTTCTGTGTCAGCTTACGTGGCAGGGTTCATGACAGGTTGACAGTACGTACAGACAGCACAAAACGTGCTCTGTTGTTCGACTTGAGCGTCACTGACGATGCAGTCCGTAGAACGGTAAAGAAGCAGATTTGCTTCTCTACGTACTATTGGTGCCGAGCACAGGTGCAAGCCAAGAAAATTACTGTATAAATTATTTTCTGAGCGGGTTCTGATGAGATAGACACGAGGAGGAGGTGGAAGAAACTGTCCAAAATCAAAATCAATTGATCTGGAAGGTGCTCCCAAAGCTGGGTTAGCTATGCATTAATCTAGCTTTGGGCTCGACTACTAAATTCAGTGGTTTCAAGGTTTGGAACTACCTTCGGCTTGCTCTTGGTGCAAACGCCTTTAAAATATGCCCAAAGACAAGGAGAAACTGAAGAATCTAGCTGTATGTGTGGGCTTCGTCGTGGAAAAGTTGTACATGCAGGCCTGAGAGGGAGGTTTCAGCGCCGATTACCCATAGAACCTGTCATGTGGAAATGCGATGCCTCCTTCCCAGCTCCTTTAATAATCTCTCCTCTTCTTATCATAGAGTTCGTTCGGCATCTCTTCTCAGGATTAGACATGCCACAAGATGCCGCTGCATTATTTGTACTTTCCGAACAAAAGTTCGTTAACCGGTGAACGGTTCGGCCGGTTTCGATCGTGTATAGCACCAGTACTTGTCTGATCGAATGCAAATTCGTCTTCTTCCTAAGAAGATGCCACAGTACAGACGGCGCAAAACGTGTTCCTTTACAGGTTCAGCTTGAGCGGGGTCACGGACAGACGACGGTGCGCTCCAACGAAAACCCACTCCTCCACGTACCAGCAGCAACCCAAACTTTCCTCACCGGCCGCGCATGTGATGCGAAGATGCGCCGACGGTTCGGCCTGGCCCGGGCCCTCTCCCTCACCCCGGCCGCCCGAGGAGGGAGGGAGGGAACAAATGGAGCTTTTCTAGGCCGCCTCCAGCACGGCCTAGCTCGCTAGCTAACCCAGCTTTTAACAACAACTAAAGCCGGCTCTCATCTTGCTCCACGTCTGTGATAACCCCGTAAAGAGAAAGCACTATGATGCTGCTCTCATGGAGAATGTTGGCCGCGGACAGGGGCAGCACGAAAGGCGGCCGGTGCGGCGCCAATCATGCCCACCAGAGCGTTGTGTCCCTCAAAAGCAGCGAGCTGGCTGGCTATCATCGGCAACCACTGATCAGCCATGAGCCATCATCCCCTTCTGCTCATCATTTTTCCTTGGACGGAACGACAGATCATGGTATGGTGATCATAGGTTGATGCCTTTGAGAGGAACGCATGACATGGTGCGGTGGAGTGTCCATACGTACCTGCAATGCTGCAAGCGAGGCATTATGTTTGTGCGCGATGTATGGGCGGGTGCCCTGTGCGCTCATGGCTTGTCTGTTGCGAGTGCTCCGTCAATCATCACAACTGAAAAACTCTTGTAGTTTTTCGCAGAAAAATGAAAGATATGTGGACATGAGTATGTGAGATCGACCTCACAGGGGCTGCTGACACAATATCCCCCCCCCCCCCCCCCCCCCAAGAAGGTTGATTATTTGGTGTGTTTTTTCACACGATTTTGTTGTTGTTTTCTTTATTATCACAAAATTTATTTTCTAAAATCATGAATAGTTAAAAATTCGTGAAACTTTTTCCAATTCGCAAACATTTCGTAATTCTTGATTTTTCGTAAATCATGTGTTTATTTTCAAATTTTCCGCTTTTTAAAATTTTGGTTACTTTCCTCAAAACCCCAGAAATTGTAATTTTAATTTGGATTTTTTTTCGGATTTACAAATTCTTACTTAAATTTTGTGAACTTTTATCGAATTCACAATCTTTTTTTAACTATAGTTCAACTTTTCAAATTAGTGAACATTATTTTTATTTTTGTGAGCTTTTAACGAATTTATGAAAATTTTCGAGCTCATGAACATTTTGTTTGAATTCATAAACTCTTTTTGATTTTTTTTTCTTGAGCGCACGATCTTTTTAGAAAAAACAATGTGAGGATTCGAACCGAACCAGTAAGCTCCAGTGCATGATTGGCTAACCACTAGACCAATTAAGCCCTTGCGAAAATATTGCAACGTGAAAGCTCTAAGAACTTGTGTTATTTAGCTGCGCTATTTAGAAAAACGGGATTTCTTTTGAAAAGAAATGTGAACAAATTTGGATGTCCACAGATGTAAAAAACATCACAAATTAGAAAAAAAAGGGTTCATGTATTCAAAAAACATTCAAGAATTCAAAAACTTTATAAAAGTTGAAAAAAGTTCATCGATTTTCAAAAAAGTTTACAAATTTGAAAAAAGTTCATCGATTTTGAAAAAAACTTCACCAATATTGAAAAAAAAGTTCACTGACTTTGAAAAACGTTCATCAAATTTGGAAAAAGTTCATCAAATTCAAAAAGAGTTCATCATATTTGAAAAATAAGTTCATCAAATTTGAGAAAATTTCATTGATTTTGAAAAAAAATCATCAAAAATTAAGAAAAAAGTTCATTGGTTTTGCGAAAAGGTTCACGATTTTGGCACTTAAGGCGCCGTTTAGGGTTCGCCCTCTCACATACCGTCCCCAAAAAAAGAAGCTCTCACAGACATGCTTTAGCTATCACCAACGGTTTGGGCTTTGGGCCTTCATTATTATCAAATGTTTATGTGGGCCTTTGTTGTGCGCTCATATTCCCCGCCTTCCGCGGCGAATAGGAGTCAAATCCCTCAAAGCTCCACATAGCCAGCTAATTGAAACGACCAAATGACAAATTTTTGTACAATATTGAGAAATGCAATATTTCATTTTGTATAATTTTGAAGATATTATTATAAAATACACTTAGTAAAAAGTCGGTTGTTCATAATATTTAAATAGATGCTTATCACTAAAAAATCAAATTTTATACATCATATTTTGTGTATTGCAAAGGGAAAGTGTTCATTTATTTCTCAATAGACATTCATGACTTCAAAAACAATTTTTCATACACTAAAAAATAATTTTCATCTATCTTAGAAAATATGTTTAAGCATTACAAAACAAATTGGTCATATGTATGAAAATAAACATTCATGACCTAAAAAATAAAAAAATCATGTACGCAACATAAGTATTGATGTATTTCTTTTAAAAGGAAATAAAAATATTGAAAAAGGCCAAAACTTAACAAAAATATGAGCAGAAATAAAAGAAAATTTAAAGAAACAAAAATGAAGCCCGGACCCATGGCGCTCTTTAGTGGCCTGCACATTACCCGTACTTCAGTGAAATGCCCCCCATATCCTTCACCAAAACGAGCAACAAGCTTCATGTCTACTTTCCCCCTAAAAAACGCTAATGTGCTCGGTTGCTAGTATAGTAATGTTATGTTACACCTAAAATTCCCGATTATAATCAAGGAAATATGTGGTAATGTACCTTGAGATGGTATGATGCTAATATTGCATAACTCAGCCACCAAAAAGTAACCAAAATTTTCAAGTATTGCCAGCATCATCATCAATACAATTCGTATTTACCACACCCAAAGTTCAAAGTCAAAATCTGATCTAAACTTAAAAATGCAAAACAGAAACACCATTGTAAATAGACCAAACAAACTATGAGGCTTAGGCTCTAATTGGATCGGGTGTAATTATTGTGTGTTCTCCGGTAGCTCAACAAGTACACATGATCAAGACATGCCCATTCTAATAACAACAGCAACAACAACAACAAAACCAACATTCCGATGTGTTTCTTAAAAATGAAGAATTGATTATCTTTCACATCGGCATCCAGATGATCCACCCAACCGTAATTCATTGCATTTGAAGTGCAAGATGCGTACACTATCCAAATAGCAGTGATTTTGTTACCACACAGCGGTGATTTTCCATGACTTAATTATACTCCGTATGTCGGAAGCACGGTAGCATTCAGATATGGCAGCGACTGATATTTTTTTGTTCTGATTTTCTTGAGCTGAACCAATTTTTTTTTTGAATTGGTTGAGCTGAGTCAGCACCTCCGACAAGTACCCGTACCGAACAACCACACGAGTACACGACAAGATTACAAGAAACAGCTTACAAAGCTTCTGAATTTATCTTATCTGACGGAGTGACGGGTGCGCAAATGGAGGTGCCGTTTGCTGAATCCTCTCCACAAGGAATAAACCCATTTTTATATGCAGTCAGAGAGGTCAGCCCGGTGAATCGTCCTCACGTCTTCGCGGGGTTAGCTCACCAGTTGGATCATCGGCCGATTCGTAGCAAATGCGCACGTGTGACATGCTCTGCTGGGTAAGTTGCAGATGGCGCCAAGCCTCAATCTCCGTCAGGTTCAACGAATGTGCCAGCTCGGATCACTTGGGCGTGTGCTAGAAATATAATTAAGCTTCCAATCTTATCTGAAACCGAAGAGGAAGTTTCCTTCGGGTCGTTCGTTTACCATAGCACGCAATGTGTGCTCATGCATCGTGGGGTGTCTTGGCACAGGGGGCAGTAACAGTGCCACCTTCAGATGAAAACGCTATTCTTGGCAGTATTCGCAGCACCCTTGCCCGCTGACAAATTGTATGGGGAACTCTTACCAGAGTATGTTCAACTTGTTATTTCCTTGACAAAACAACCACGACTCTTTTCTTTTTTCCATAGAAACAACACATACGTTTACACACACACGCAAGCACACTCACATTATGAATGTACACATGCACACCCATTTTACTCCTATGAGCACCTTCGATAGATTGCGTTTACAAATTTTGAGATTGTTGAAGTCGTCGCAGACACCTTGTAGTTGATGGGTATGCCTTGTACCAGTGAAAGAATATCGCTGGAGCAATCTGTATTAAACCCTTGCCCGTCCCGGCGCCCTTGCCGTCCTTTTCATGGAAATACCAATCGAAGACGCAGTAGGGACAGCCCGGTTCTGCTCTCCGTAGAGGACGCGCGTGTTCCTCCGCTGCCGCTTCTTTGCAATGCGGACGGGGATGGCTCCCTCCTATGCGGCTGCTTGCGCCGCTGCATCAGCCACCTCCGCCGCCGCCATGTTGGCAGGGAGGCGGGCCTTCGCGGCCCTTGTCCTTTCCTTCCCACAACGGGCACACCGGTCCAAGTGGGACTCATACTCCGCTGGACCGGTGATGGAGAAGTGGAGATTTGAAGGCTCCAGGGACTGCGAGGATCCGACCGCACGTTGCGCCGATGCTATGGAGTCACGCTGGACAGATTCTGCCGTCGGCTGGGCGTTGTCCTTCCGGGAGTGACGGAGTGCAATGTGGATGGCCATTGCCTCCTCCAACCCGCACGGTATGACACCCCAATCGACAGATCCGGACTAGTCAGAGTCAGATTAGCTGGCCGCCAAGCTGGAGAAGGCCGGAGATCGTCGGGAGCTTGGGTGGCGGAGAGGAGTTGAGTGGAGTGGAGTAAAGTGGCTAGGGTTTGGTCCGACAACCGGATGAGGAGGAATATATGTGGAATCGGGTGGGCCAGCGTGAACCAAATCCGACGTGACTGACGCGCTCGGGCGCCCCATATCCGCCCATACTTGTGTTGAATACGAGGGGTGTCGGTCAGGCCGGGCGTTTGAGACCCGTTTTCGTGACCGGTCAGTGACCAGGTTTGGGGCGCCGGGCTGTAGATGCTCTTAGCTACCTCATAGCATGATTTTGTCTTTCGCAAGTTATTAGGCCATGACGTTTAAGACATCACTTGAGTAACCTTTTGGTTTACTGTATCTTTGCAGGATTGCAAAATGCTGAGAACCGGAGGATGGTCCTTCCACCATCTAAGCAAATCCTAGATAAAACTAATCTATGAGATGCTAGATCCTAGTGTCTTTTTTTCCTTCTATTTTTATTTTCCTTTTGGGAGCTACAGTAGAAATGAGGTGCCAGTGTCACCTCATTCCACCTCTAAAGCAACGTTCTACTAATTAAAACAAACAGAAGTTATTAGTAGATGTTGGTGTATTTGTTTCTTCCATTTTCATTTTGTTTTTGGGAGCTATAGATGTGAGCTGCTGGTGCCCCCTTGCCTTGCCTCACTGCTTCCGTTAACCTCAGACGCTGATTGGCTACTTGCCACATAATGGCTGCTACACTCCCCACTTGAATTTGTTCAAGGAACTTAGACCATCTGCCTACGGGGAGCTGGTAACCACGCCGACAGCCTCCCGCGGAGATCTTGGCCTTACGTGTTTGACATGGCCTTTTGTTCAGGTGCATCCATCACACACGCCCCTGCTTGCATATGCATCTCCTGAGTTTTGACTTGTGTGGCATGGCAGGATGGATCGACGCCCGGCTAGATCTCCTCCCGCAGGCGCAGGTTCATTCTTAATGCTCACTAGATCTCCCTCCCTGAAAAGGACCGACATGACTATCTCCTGAGAAGAGTGGACAACCTGCACTACTACCGCTCCTTATCATGTGATCAGAAGTCCAGACAGCAGCAGCTGATTTTGTTCGCTTCAGAGAGTAGACTTTTTTTTTTCAAAGTCTACTTTTCTTCCAGGAGTTTTTGTTCAGAGTTCAGACTTGACTATGATCGATGGCACTGTACTACTGTACGGCGCCCTGCTGCATCCCCTGGATCTGAATCGGGCAAAAGGGGTGTGCACATAAACAGAATACTGATTCGTTAGACAAGAACAAACACTATCGTTTTACCCCCTTGTCACTGAACTGAAAAGGACGTGCACATACATATCTACAGAAAGAAGTGAGGAAAGGGGTATGTGCGATGGACTTGTCAACTGCCGACTGCCGACGGCGACAACAGTAGGCGCCATTTCTTCACCTTCTCCTCCACCGGGAATTTACCAAAACAAGGATGAAAAGGCGCAGGTTCAGTTGGAAGAACTCTTTTCTTTCAGCTGCAAAGTCGATGGCGATCGATGGACACTGCATACTGAAAGTGAAAACCAACTTCAACTTTGCGCCATCTCTTTTTGTGGGAGGTTGTCACCATCTTTTTCTTTGCCATCTTTTAACTCAACCAATCCTTCCATCCTTTAGGCAGTCGGCGGTTGCCGGACGTAAAAAAGTCTTTGACATGGTATCACCAGTCAGGCAGTCACAGTAGCACAGTAACAAAAGGTCTTCTGCTTGAAGCGGCTGTCTGCCACTGCCATGGGATGGGAGCGACGGCCAAGAACACGCAAATGATCTACCGGTTGGTCGTCCGGTGTTTGTCAGAGGTCACAAGACAGTGTTAGTTCGGCAGTTTTGGATTAGCCCTCTGACTGAGGATAGCGCATTTCTGGCTTGGCGTGTCCTTGGATCACGATAGATCACCCCCGTCGCCGTATTGGCGGTCGCCGTCGGTTTTATCTGAAGTTTCTGAGAGCTAAGCAGACGGCCGGATAGATCGACGCGATGAACCATGGACCATGAATCTGAGTATCTGGCCGTCGTATCACCTGGTAGGCAGTTACTGTTTGACCGAGACCTGGGAGATAGGGAATATCCAGAGTAGCAATGAATAATCACCGGCGCCATTTTTTATTTTCTGTGACATACGACTGGTTCAAAAGAATTTGCATCATCCCACAGTGGGCATCGCCGTTGCGTCAGGATCACTTTCGTGGTGACATGCTCACAAGGGGGCCATGGCTAGCGAGATCTCTTCCTCTATTAATACTGGCCCCTGCCCCTGCCCCGGCCCCATCGTGTTCGGTCGTGTACTTCTCCTCTATCTATCCAATCTTTTTCCTGTCTGTTTCAAGAGCTCTGGGAGGGCGAAAATGAGCAGCTCGATGAGCATGGTGGAGGCGAGGCTGCCGCCGGGGTTCCGGTTCCACCCGCGGGACCACGAGCTCGTGCTGGACTACCTCTGCCACAAGCTCTCCCGCGGCGGTGGCCGCGGCGGTGGCGGCGTGGACATGGTCGACGTCGATCTCAACAAGTGCGAGCCATGGGAGCTTCCAGGTACGATCTGTCATCCCTTCCATCATGCACCCAGCCAGCAGAAGGAAACATTTTTCAGTTTTGAATGGCAAAAAAGGAAAGAAATCACCTGGAAAAAGATGATAATGGCTTCGCCCGGGTTCGAACCGGAGACCTTCAGTGTGTTAGACTGACGTGATAACCAACTACACCACGAAACCTTGGTGCTACATGCACGATTAGGGCGTATTCATATCGGAAAACAGCAAAGTAGAACCATCATGTTCAGTTCAATGATGATGATTTATTTTCTTGAAAATATAATACTGGTAATGTTAGTCATCCTAGAATCCTTATATTCGGTTCATGAATTAGATTTTATTTTCTTTTGCAATTCACACAACTTCATCAACCTAGAATCATTATATGCAGTTCAATACTGTTGATTTATTTTCTTGCAAAGAGAATACGGCCAATGTTAGTCATCCTAGAATCCTTATATTCAGTTCATTAATTAGCTTTTTTTGCAATTAGCACAACTTCATTAACCTAGAATCATCATATGCAGTTCAATACTGCTGATTTTAGTCATCCTGCTCGTCGTCTCTTACCCATTGTTGCATGCACGCAGACGCGGCGTGCGTGGGCGGCAAGGAGTGGTACTTCTTCAGCCGGCACGACCGCAAGTACGCGACGGGGCAGCGCACCAACCGCGCCACGCACACCGGCTACTGGAAGGCCACGGGCAAGGACCGCGTCATCACCGGCGACGGCGCGGCGGCGGTCGTCGGGATGCGCAAGACGCTCGTCTTCTACCTGGGGAGAGCCCCCCGGGGAACCAAGACAGAGTGGGTCATGCACGAGTTCCGCGTCGAGGGACGCCCGCCGCGCTCGGTTCACCGCCAGCTCGCCACCCCCCACGACGGCTCGCCGCCGTTTCTCCTCGAGGTACGTGTCCCACTTCTACACTTCATGCACGCCACACGTTCCGATGACCGTCGCGGATCGACGGCTCGCATGCGTTGCATGTTTGCATGAATTAGGAGTTTGCTTGCCACTGCCAGCGTGTGCCATTATAAATTAGTTTTACAGTTGATTATGCACGGAGGAGTCAGACAGTAATAGTACTCGTTGATTATGTTTTCCAGTTATAACAAGAAATGGAATCCGGCTCCCCTTTGGGAGGGAGGCGTATAGAGAAAATGTACCCACTGATTGGGCGTAGCCTTTTTGTATTGTTTCACTCCCGGCCGTTCGTGCAGAGGAAGGTGGCTTATTCGTCTGCTGCATATAGTTGAACATTGCTAATTTTGACCGCCAGACAAAATATTTCTTTGGTATTCTGTCTAGCTGTACGTACGATTCGGTACGTGCTGCGTCGATCCCGATAAGATAAAATACGTATACTTACGACGACTATACATGCCACAAGGCAATCATTGTTGGTGACCTAGTCTAGCTTATCGAAATGCAAACATGGTACACACATAGTATGGCATATCACCAATGTCGTTCCAAGGTTTGGTGAAGGCAACGTCCAAGGTCGTTCGCTTGGCGCCGTCGCCATGCATCAGCGCGGCATTAAACAACGTGATACTGCTTTGAAAAGGATCTGACCGTCTCATTATCGTTTTTTCCAATTTTGACTTCCTTTTTTCTGTCAGAGGTGAAGCTCAAGTTGACAAAAAATATTTTGACAATGGCATCCCAAGTTGCCAATTTCTTTTGTTATGGAAAATTCTAGCAGCCTGTTGGCTGGTAAGAACATGTGGCTATCATGACTCCTTAAGGTCACAACCGAACAATTTTCTCGCAAAAAAGAAGATTAGTTTATACTTCCTCCATCCAAAACAAGTGTTGCAGATTTAGTAGTACAATACTTCCTCTGTTCAGAAAAACCTGTCCATCAAATGGATGTATCTAGCACCAAGTTAGTGCTAAATACATCCATTTGATGGACAAGGTTGGGACAAGCTTTTCCGGACGGAGGGAGTACTATTTATGAAAAGAGGTAGTAGTATCTTATTATTATCCTATTTTTCAAGGTCGTCAGGCAATAGGCACCAGCTTGAATCATCAAGTGTCCATCAAATCCAATTATCTAGAGAGAACACAAGTGCTAAAATGGAAATATTGCAAAACGCAGGAGGACTGGGTGCTGTGCAGGGTGTTCTACAAAAGCACAACCGCCGCCCCAACACCGGCCTCCGACGAGTCGTCAGGTTCCTTGAGCAGCGACCTTGGCGTGGCGCCGGTGCTGCTGCCCGTAGCACCTATCAATGTCGTTGGCCGGACGCAGATGGCCGAGATCACGGACGGCTACTATGGGCAGCAAGAGCACCCCACTGGCATCCTTCCGGTTGTGCACCACTGGCCCGTGGCGTCATTGCCGTTCACGAGCTTCAGGGACCTGCTAGGTGACATGGTGGAAGGGAGCCGCGGTGACCCGAAGCCCGAGTGGAGCGTCGACGACGGCTACACGCGTCAGAGCGTGCCACAGACCTGGAACCCGTTCTGACTTTTGAGTCGGTGGGTTTTCGCAGGGTAGATGGTAAGGGTAGTAAGAGTATACGTTGTGCCGTCCACCCGGTCGTCATATGTTTGATCAGTGAGCAATTTGTTTTGTCCATTTCTGTAGTAGTGCGGTTGTATGGCTTTTATTAGCCCTAGTGCAGTAGTTAAGAATTGTAAATTGGATAAATGGCATGTTGCAATTCAGTAAATATATTGTATTTTAGATATTATTTCATTTTTAAAATAGGGTGTAAATTACTTAATTATGAAGTTTGTTGTAAAATCATTTCTCCTCAATAGCACTCCTTGGTTAGATTGCCTATGCTTGCAACACCCAAATGCTTTTGTAGCCCTAGCCTCCAACACTTCCTACCTTTGCAAAACCATCAACCACCATATGCCTACCCTGCAAAATATAACCTTTGTATTTACCAACAATGGTACTTCAACCTATTTCTAGGACACTTGGCTCACTACAAGACCACTAGCTATCACATTCCCTATCCTTTCTCCCGCTCCGAGGTTCCCATGATTAGGGTGCAAATATTGTGCATTTCGGTTTGGAAGCTAACCTGCGGAATCGTTTAATCTTTACCGCCTCGCATGATTTGGTTTATCTTTTGGTTATGTTGGAGGACTTCATTCATTGTCGGACCAGGATCAACGCTTTCTATTAGGGGATTAGGGGGCAAGGATTTCTCCACAGGGAGTACCTATGATGTACTTCTTCCCCGGGGGGGGGGGGGGGGGGATCGACAGGAATGGGCCGCTCATTTGGAGCTCAAAGGTTCCTAACAAAGTGAAGATCTTCGCTTGGATACTCTACCGTGACAGGTTAAATACTCGTGTCAACCTCGTCCACAAGGCACATCAACACCTACTCCGCCTGCACGCGGTGCCAGGCGCCCGCTGGAGACGTCTCCTACCTCTTCATGCCCCCCCCTACACCGTCCGCATCTGGCAGAGCTTGGGCATCACCCAAGTCTTGGAATTCATCAACGATCTATGGGAGTGCTCGCTTCATGCATGGAACCTTCAGGTGTATTGCTATTCGTGTTGTGCACAATCTTATGGAAAATTTGGAAAGCTAGGAATGATAAAGCCTTTAGGGCCTTAGATAGGCGTTCTACTACCTACTCTAGACTCATCATCTCTGATCTAGATATGTGGCCACATAGGCTCTCTAAGCTATGTGACATGGAAGCCATCTCCTTGTGACGGCTTTTACTCTTTTCATGTTGTAATGTGCCTCTTTATTCTGTAACACAGCTTACTGTGACACGTTTGAGTAATGTATTAAGGTGGGGGAGTTCGCCTGCTGATTCTAAAAAAATAGGAATAGTTTTTTGCATCACAAATTTACAATCACCTAAGAGGGTTTCAGACACAACATAACACCATCACAAAACACTTCCCTGTTGGGAGCTATAGAGCATGCATTTCTTAGTCGATTGAGAATTAGCTAATGATATGTCTCCAACATATCTATAATTTTTTATTGTTCCATGCTGTTATACTATCATTTTTGGATGTTTTACAATCATTTTATAGCAACTTTATATCATTTTTTGGGACTAACCTATTGACATAGTGCCCATGTTTTTTTTCTTGTTTTTTACTTCGCAGAAAATCAATACCAAACGGAGTCCAAACATAGCGAAACTTTTTGGAGATTTTTTCTGGACCAGAAGACACAAGATTGGTCGAAGAAGTACCATAGGGGTGCCCCGAGGGGGGCACAAACCACCAGGGCGCCCCTTGGGGCCCAGGCGCACCCAGGTGGGTTATGCCCACCTCGGTGGCCTCCCGGACCGCCTCTTTGCTCTATAAATACCCCAATATCCCAGAAATGCTAGGGGAGTCGACGAAAATCAATTCCAGCCGCCACATGTTCCAGAAAACCACATCTAGAAACCATCACGGAGGGGTTCATCATCCTCATCGGTGCCTCTCTGATGATGCGCGAGTAGTTCGTTGTAGACCTATGGGTCCGTAGTTAGTAGCTAGATGGCTTCCTCTCTCTCTCTCTCTCTCTCTCTCTCTCTCTCTCTCTCTTGGTTCTCAATACAATGGTCTCTTGGAGATCTATTTGATGTAACTCTTTTTTGGTGTGTTTGTTGGGATCCGATGAACTTTGAGTTTATGATCAGATCTATGTTTTTATCCATGAAAGTTATTTGAGTCTTTTGATCTCTTATATGCATGATTACTAATAGCCTCGTATTTCTTCTTTGAATCTTTGGTTTAGTTAGGCCGACTAGATCGGTTTTTCTTGCCATGGGAAGAGGTGCTCTGTGATGGGTTCGATCTTACGGTGCTTGATCCCAGTGACAGAAGAGGAACCGACACGTATGTATCGTTGCTATGAAGGATAATAAGATGGGGTCTATTTCTACATAAATAGATCTTGTCTACATCATGTCTTCGTTCTTATTGCATTACTCTGTTTCTCCATGGACTTAATACACTAGATGCATGCTGGATAGTGGTTGATGTGTGGAGTAATAGTAGTAGATGCTGGCAGGAGTCGGTCTACTAATCTTGGACGTGATGCCTATATAATGATCATTGCCTAGATATCATCATGATTATTTGAAGTTCTATCAATTGACCAACGGTAATTTGTTTACCCACCGCATGCTATTTTTTTCGAGAGAAGCCACTAGTGAAATCTATGGCCCCGGGTCTCTTCTTTATTATATTTTCCCTCGAGATCTATTTTTATTTGCTTTTATTTTCAGATCTATTAATCCAAAAACACAAAAATAACTTTCTGCAATTTATTGTTATTTATTTTATCTCGCGTTCCCGCGAGATCTATTTATCCAATCTACTACAATTTTACCTATCTTGTTACCCGTGAGGGATTGACAACCCCTCTCTTACGTGGTGTTGCGTGGTTCTCCTACTGGTTCGATAACCTTGGTCTCATCGCTGAGGGAAATACCTACCGTAGGTGTGTTGCATCATCCCTTCCTCTTTGGGGAAATACCGACGTAGTTCAAGCCATAATCAGCTAACTCTCAGTCTTATTCATGAATTTGTTTTAGGCAAAACAAAAATTATCACCATGTTATAAAAATGTGTTCATCTAAGAATTAACTAACTCATTGTTTGTTGTATAAAATATGTTTGTATAGATCTATGATATTTTGCATTGTTATAATAGTTTCTTCATCTACTGCAAAAATATTCTACTCTTTGGTCTATGATTAGAAAAGCAAGTCATTGTGAAGGATTGGATTCTGCCTATAACGATGATGACCTTCTCTCGTGACAAAAAAGGTGTGGGACTTCACGGCGAAAAGGCAAAAACCATTAAAGACAGTGAAGATGCTTAGTTCCATTTTGTCATCAAGACTTCTCATTACATGATTACAAATAAAAATATGATTAAATGTGTTGCTATGTACATGCAATAAAAACAATATCAAAAGACGTCTTAATCAAAAGTTGCCCTGTTACAAACCAAATTGCCTAATTTATAGCAGCTGAACCGACAATATAGAAACATTCATCGTCAGGCCGGAACGTACAACACTATGCAAAGAATTGCCAAATGTTATTAGGACACATATCAGTGCCATGAAAAAAGTCTCAACTTGGCCACAAAAGGAACAAACAGGATTACTAGTCCATTTCCCCTAAAATAAGATCTTTCCATAATCTAGTCAAGTTGCAAGCTTGCCGTTTTTATGAGCCATATCAAACACTTTCACTATGAGAATGCTTTACAGCAGGGGCGTCCTTAAAGTTGTTCTTGAGAGAGGCTACAAACTGATGACTATGATATTTGGCTTTGATATTATGCTGCCAGAAGCCATCTTGGTGTTCTAACTTCTACCGCCACTTAACCGAGGTGCTAAGATTTTGTTTCCTAAGATCTTTCACATCTAGGTGACTATTCTGTGATATGTATATTGCTTGGAACATTTGGAAGGAGCATAATGGGAGGGTCTTCAATGCCAAATCCACCGTGGTTGAAGTGGTTTTGAGGAAAGCTACTTGTGAGATAGGCCTCCTCGAGGAGGCTTGGGAGCGATTTCTTATTTCTTTGTGTACAACCTAACTGTTTGTGTAGATTCAGGCTTTTGTTTCTTCTTCTTTTCAGTTCTTCTAGGCTGTGTTTTAGTCATGTACATATTTCCCTCCAATTAAATGAAAATGCAGACCACCTATTGTTTCAGTAAAAAAAAGATCTTTCACACCGAGATCCACTTTACTTTTGGTGCTACAGGTCCATAACCATTTAACCATGTGATATCCTTTTTAAACATTACATCCTTGCTAGAAGAACCATCTTTTGTGTTTGTCCAATTAATTAATAAGTTTTTGTTCAGAAACACTGACGTATGGTAGGAGATATTAGAGAGAAAAACATTTAAAAGGATGTTTCTCGCTCCCATAGAGACAACATTGGCCTGCCATGCATCAAAATATTTCAAGTATTTCCTCCTTCAAATGAAATCCATGTCCACATTCTTAAGGGAAGTGAATTTCACATGTACTCCAAGATATTTCATAGGTAAATGACCAATTTGATATCCAAATAATTCATCATAAAAGTTCACAACGTCATCATAACCCTCAATGTTAATTTTTTACTTTTCTAGAAACGAATATTGACACCAGACAACAATTCAAACATATACTAGAACAATCTGAGATTATATTAAGAGCTTTTGCAGGGTCATGTTGGATACAGATTACTATATCATTAGCATATTACATAACAACACCTTTATCAATGAGGCCAGGATCTAGGCCTACCAACAATATCATTCAACTATATCAGCAACAATGTTTTACAGAAAGGGAGAGACTGGATCCCCTTTCCTAACTCCCTTGGCACTTTGGAAACAAGGACCATGACACTCTTAAGTTTCACACCAACAGTTCCTCCATATGTGATGATTCCAATCCAATCACAATAACTCCAAACATGACTAAAACATCCCATAGTATAACACTCCTTCAGAATGTCCCCACTTACCTTATCTTAGGCTTCCTCAAACTCAAGTTTCAATATCACTCCCAGTTTCTTTCAAACATGACTATGATGTAGCAGTTCATTCAGGGACAACATTCCATCCATGATATCCTTTGTCTCACAAAACCGTTTTGATTAATGTTGATAAGTTTGTTGGCAAAAGGTTCTAATCACATGTTCCGAGTTTTGTAACCCACTTGTGTACATGCACGAGTATTGTCAACACAAGAGATTTTAGGTATTTGATTGATTATCCCATAGTTAAATCTCTGAACATCAAGATTGTCATTAGTTTGCACAATGTCCCAGCATGAAATAATTCAACAGGTTTTTATCAGGGCCAGGTGCCCTATTAGTTTCCATACAAAAAGAGAGCAATTTTCACTTCCTCAATAGTAAAAGGTCTGGTCAAGTTTTTATTGTGATCCTCAATTATTTTTCTTCCTTACTCCAAATTTATAGTTTAAGTGGAAAAGGTTCCCAAGAGGAGTGGGGACAAAAATGTCTTTATAACATGTAGTGGCTCAGCAAATCAACGATGCCTTATGTAACCAAATCAACAGCTTTAAGGGCATCTCCATCGCGGACTCTCAAACTGCCCACATACGTCCAGACCGAGTGGTCCAGATCCATTTTGCCCTCCAACTTGGTACTCCATCAGTTCGTGGAACAGTCCGGACGTCTGTTTTCTCACAAACCGGAGGAAAACCATAGGGGTCTTTGTGGGTGTCCTCGCTGCTGCCACGTACATGACGGACACCCCAAACCCACTGATAATCCCCAAGTACAAAGAATCATCATAGTGCTTTCCAAAGATGGAAGTGGTAAGTATGGAGTGTCAAACACACAAGGAGCTAAAGGTAAAATCAATATTCTCTCAGGTCCTATCTGCCATTGATAAAACCCTGCGTACACCTAGTGTTTCCTTTTATCTAGAAACGAGAAATAAAACTATGGAGTGGGTCTAAAGGGATAACTTTGAAGAACATAACCATAGAATTAGGTGCCTAAATAAAGATAGAATATATTACAATATAATACAAATAGTGAGAGTGGAATAATGGTGGTATGATGTGCGGAATTGTCCCTAGGCAATTGGCTAGTTTTTTTTTGACAGAAAGACTGTAAGGGAACCCCCTACAGTATAGTTGGTGCAACAACCCCAAATTGCAAGTACCATGCCTTGAACCTGGGTGGGTGGGAAGGCATCTGCCCCTTCCAACCACTAGGCTATGCCTTAGTCTGCGACAAGTTACTAGACCGATGGCAAGTTTTCTTGTGGGAGAGGCCTATGCTAGCATGTCATCCCTTACTTGGAATTCTATGCACTTATGATTGAAACTATTAGCAAGCATCCACAACTACTAACAAGTTCATTAAGGTAAAACCCAATCATAGCATTAAGATATATTGGCCCCCCTTGAATCCTATATGTATCAATTTCTATGGTAGGAAGAAGTTTCTGCCGCTCTCGCCCCCAATGCATAGTCCTATCAACATACAACTAACCCTATGGTGTGATCCACGCGCGCGCTCATATGATGGGTGCCAAAGGACAGTAACATAACCACAAGCAATTTAATAAACCAATCATAGCAATTCACCAATTAACCCATAGGACAACAAAATTCTGCTCAAATACAATAATGATGACACGAATCATTGGAAATAATTCATAGCACCAAAACACCATGTTCAAGTAGGGGATTACAGCTTGTTGTGGGAGAGTGGGCCGCTGAATAGGGGTGAGGAAGGTGATGAATATGACGACATTGAGGAAGACGATCACCGTGGTGGTGGCTCCCCCGATGCCACCGGGAGAGAAGGGGAGAAAGGTGAGGGAGTCCTGGACTAAGGGGTCCTCGGGCGTCCGGCCTTTTATCCATGGCCCGGACTGATGGGCTATGAAGACATGAAGGCCGAAGACTGTACCCGTGTCCGGATTGGACTCTACTTGGCGTGGAAGGCACGCTTGGCGACCGATTATGAAGATTCCTTCTTATGTAACCGACTCTATGTAAACCCTAGATCCCCCCGGTGTCTATATAAACCGGAGGGGTTAGTCCGGAAAGGACACATTACCATAGTCATATAGGCTAGACTTCTAGGGTTTAGCCATTACGATCTCGTGGTAGATCAACTCTTGTAATAATCGTATTCATCAAGATCAATCAAGCAGGAAGTAGGGTATTACCTCCATAGAGAGGGCCCGAACCTAGGTAAACATCGTGTCCCCCGTCTCCTATTACCATCGATCCTAGACGCACAGTTCGGGACCCCCTACCCGAGATCCGCCAGGTTTGACACAGACATTGGTGCTTTCATTGAGAGTTCCACTGTGCCGTCGACAAAAGGTTTGATGGCCCCTTAAATCGTCGCTAACGACACTGTCCAAGGAGGAACCTTTCTCCCCGGACTGATTTTTGTGTTCGGCGGCTTCGTACCGCGGGCCAACTCGCTTGGCCATCTGGAGCAGGTTGACAGCTACGCCCCTGGCCATCAGGTCAGATTTGGAGGCTTGAACTACGTCGCGGATATCCATGGAGACTTGATCTTCAATAGATTCGAGACCGCGGCAATCGCCCCCTCGCTCCGATGAACATGACTTAAATCTGTCATCGGATCACATCCAGGAGATGGTTCCTGTTGCTGCAACGGCCTTAGATAAGGAGCAGATCGTACCGTCCAAGGCCACAGAATCCGCGGCATTGGAGGTGCTCACGGACTCAATACCCTGCAATATCCGCATCAATGGAATTCCGGATCGTTTTCGGCTACAAATTCCGAACCACGTATGCCTGCGGACACCGAGTTGGATCGATTGTCGATCTTCGAGTTCAGCGCCGCAGACATCTTTCAACACACGCCCTTGGGTGATATGCTAAATTCATTAAAAAAAACCTGTCCTTGGTAGGGGACTCCTAGCCAAACTATGTTCGGTTCGAGCTAGGGGCTGATGGAGAATTTTGCTTCCCATCTGCCACCCACTTCATAGCTACTGTCGAAAACTCAACCGACGTGCTTAACTGGGGCTCCGAAGTCATCGACAGCTTGGACGGCGATGCCGACAAGGAGCAAGAAAACAGGTAAGCCAGCCTCGACGAACAGGCCCTGCCCAGCGACAACTCGGAGGAAGACAACTACCTTCCGCTCTCCGAAGATGAGGTAAGCCTCAACAACGAAGACTTCATCGTACCCGAAGGACCCCTCAAGCAGGAGCGTTTCAAGCACAGGCTAATAGCTACAGCAAGGAGCCTGAAAAAGAAGCAGCAATAGCTTCAAGCTGACCAAGACCTGCTCAATGATAGATGGACGAAAGTCCTGGCCGCCGAAGAATACGGCCTGAGTGGCCCAGCCAAAAGCTACCCAAAGCATAGATCGCTACCTTAGTTTAATAACGAGGCGTTGGAGCCCATACCATTATCACACCATGCGGCAGGTCGACGACAATCCGGTCCGAATAAAGAGGCAACTCAAGCCAAAACCCAGACCGCCCTACCTCACCGTAAAGGCAAGAATAACACAACTCGTGGTTGCACAGACGACCTTCGATAAGACCTGGACAATAGAGCAAGACACGCAAGATCGATCTACGGATCACGATGGCATGTCCCGATGCACGACGATGGCTACCTATCCGGACGTGACAAACCTAGCCACGCCCGAGCCGAAAGCCACAAATGGACTCCTTCGGAGTCACGTCGCATTGTGGCACAACATAGAGGTGCCGCACACCCTCTTTGCTTCACCGATGAAGTAATGGATCATGAATTCCTCGAGGGATTCAAACCCGTCAATATTGAACCATACGACGGAACGATCGATCCCTCGGTATGGATAGAAGATTTTATTCTCCACATCCATATGGCCCGTGGAGATGACCTCCACACCATTAAATACATCCCACTAAAACTAAAAGGGCTAGGTCGGCACTGGTTAAATAGCCTGCCTGAAAATTCCGTAGGCAGCTGGGAGGACTTGGAAGAAGCCTTCCGTGGCAACTCCCAAGGAACATATGTCCGACCACTAGATGCCGATGACCTAAGCCACATTGTCCAGCAACCCGAAGAGTCAGCCAGGAAGCTCTGGACTCGGTTCTTAATCAAAAGAACCAAATCATCGACTATCCGAACGCGAAAGCCCTTGCGGCCTTCAGACACAGCGTCCGGGACGAATGGCTGACACGCCACCTCGGCCAAGAAGGACCTAAGTCCATGACATACCTCACTGCTCTAATGACCCGCTTTTGCGCGGGAGAAGACAGCTGGCTCGCTCGCAAAAGCAACAACGCCAGCAACTCGGCCACTTCCGAAATCCGATACGGCAACGGCAAGCCACGACGAAGCAAATACAATAGTCGCAATGATAACGAAAGATCACACGAGACAGCGGCCAATGCCAGATTCAACAATCCCAAGCCCGGTCAGTGGAAGAAGCCATTCAGGCGAATCGCGACGAACCGTCCAACCTGGACAGGATATTGGACCGCCCCTGCCAGATTCATGGCCACCCCGATAAACCAGCCAATCATACTAATAGAAACTGCTGGGTCCTTAAGCAGGCCGGCAAGCTCAATGCCGAACACAGGGGAAGGAAGCAGCCAGGCGACAGGGATGACGGGAAGGCTCACCAACGAAGCATCGGGGGTAAGAAGCAATCTCCACCGGAGGATCACCTACTCCCAGAACGGAAATAGCAACCCGGCTTCCGCCGCCCACCTCATACATCTACAAAATTTGTACCGCGCATACATCATTATGCACTCAAGATTCCATGGGTATCGGCGGAAGCACAATACAGACAACCCTGCAAACACCCCAGTAACATTTTTTATTTATTTACTTTTTATTTTTTTCCTCCTTCGCTATCATTTAAAAACATGTGACTGACAGGATAAATGGCGGTAAGTGGCTCTATCGGAGTCCGAATTCGTATACTCACCTAAGGGGCTATCTCCATCAAGGATTCCCCCCACCGAGGACGGGCGGCGAAGACGTGCGACAGGAGGTCCAAAATAAATTTTTGTAGACCGCACTCTCTATTTCTCGAGCATGTACTATGCCTGTTCCTCTGCCTCCAACCCCGAGCATGTCAAATAGCCGGGAGGATGGCTTTATATATATATATATAATACATAATCATTGGCATACCGCTCAGTTCCCAGTAAAACATATCCGAACTAAGCATCCATGTTGTCTCGCCACGGAATACAGCTGCCACGTCTGCTTTGCAAATATACCCTAGCACAACCTGCCAGGGGCTCGGTATGGGAACAAATGAGTTGCTAGCAAAAGCCCGAACAGCTCTACAACGCACTTCGGCGTCGCAAGTTTGGCCTTATATGCATCAACTCCAAATCATTGTCTTGGGTCAATAGTTGGGTTGCCCGGCTCCTATGCTTGCTACCCTACGATCCGCTCTATCGGCTAGGGTAGTAAAGGGAGAGCTACTGCGATTGTGCCTTGGTCTAAACCGGATGAGCACCTCAGTAGAGAAAGCCGAAAACTGACTGTCATGATGCGGCGAGAGCTGGTCAACCACTTGACGACTTTTTGGAATCTTTAGCGATTCTCCGTGTAACACGAGGGTTCTTTTTCTAGATCAAACATGTAAGGCACCCTATGCCACATACATACAATGGGCTATGTCGTAGCCCCACAATAAAACTCCTATGGCTAAGTGAAAGCGTTAACGCCCTATAGTCCGATTGCCTGGTTCGCCGCATTATCACCTCCTTCATGGACCAAGACGTTGGATAAAGAGTGATTAAATGCTTTTCCGAACACCCCCGTACTTCCTACGAGGGGGCTGAAGCCGACGACTGGAAAACTTTTAGTTTATATCAAAAACGGCCGCACAGGAGGAATTCAAGCTTTCAAGAAAAACCATATAAATAGATTAACTATAAAATTGTCTTTTACAATTATCATACACCTCACTCGAACATTATGTCTTTCGAGCATTGGCCCTCTATCAGGCGGGCGGACCCTAGGACGTCTTCAAAATAATGCTCCGGTTCCGGACGGTCCTTGCCTTTGGGTGGACTCTTCATCGCAATATCGACTGCCTTCATCTTCCCCCAAAATGTCTTGACTCGGGCGAAGTCCATCCGTGCACCCTCAATGCACGTTGACCGCTTCACGACATCGATACGTGGCACCGCGTCAACAAGCTTTTGCACCAAACCGAAATAGCTATTCGGCGCAGGCTCGGTTGGCCACAACCGGATTATGACATCCTTCATGGCAGCGCCGGATATCCTATGAAGTTCGGCCCATTGGGACATCTGTTCATTGAGCAACAGAGGGTGCTTTGATGCGCCAAACTGCGACCAAAAAAGCTTCTTCGTTGCTGATAACCCACAAGTATAGGGGATCGCAACAGTTTTTGAGGGTAGAGTATTCAACCCAAATTTATTGATTCGACACAAGGGGAGCCAAAGAATATTCTCAAGTATTAGCAGCTGAGTTGTCAATTCAACCACACCTGGAAACTTAATATCTGCAGGAAAGTGCTTAGTAGCAAAGTAATATGATAGTAGTGATAACGGTGGAAAAAGGTAACAATAGTAAAAGCAATGTTTTTGGTATTTTGTAGTGATGATAGCAATAGCAACGGAAAAGTAAATAAGCGAAGAACAATATATGGAAAGCTCGTAGGCAATGGATCGGTGATGGAGAATTATGCCAGATGCGGTTCATCATGTAACAGTCATAACCTAGGGTGACACAGAACTAGCTCCAGTTCGTTGATATAATGTAGGCATGTATTCCGAACATAGTCATACGTGCTTATGGAAAAGAACTTGCATGACATCTTTTGTCCTACCCTCCCGTGGCAGCGGGGTCCTTACGGAAACTAAGGGATATTAAGGCCCCCTTTTAATAGAGAGCCGGAACAAAGCATTAAAACATAGTGAATACATGAACTCCTCAAAGTATGGTCATCATCGGTAAGTATCCTGATTATTGTCACTTCGGGGTTAACGGATCATAACACATAATAGGTGACTATAGACTTGCAAGATAGGATCAAGAACACTCATATATTGATGAAAACATAACAGGTTCAAATCTGAAATCATGGCACTCAGGCCCTAGTGACAAGAATTAAGCATAGCAAAGTCATAGCAACATCAATCTCAGAACATAGTGGACACTAGGGATCAAACCCTAACAAAACTAACTCGATTACATGATAGATCCCATCCAACCCATCACCGTCCAACAAGCCTACGACGGAATTACTCACGCACGGCGGTGAGCATCATGAAATTGGTGATGGAGGATGGTTGATGATGACGATGGCGATGGATTCCCCTCTCTGGAGCCTCGAACGGACTCCAGATCAGCCCTCCCAAGAGGTTTTAGGGCTTGGCGGCGGCTCCGTATCGTAAAATGCGATTATTTCTTCTCTCTGATTTTTCTCCCCGAAACTCAATATATGGAGGTGGAGTTGGAGTCGGAGAGGCAACTAGGGGCCCATGAGGTAGGGGGCGCGCCCTAGGGGGCAGGTGCGCCCCCACCCTCGTGGCAAGGTGGTGGCCCCCCTGTCCTTCATCTTTGGCAGCTATTTTTCTTATTTTTTGAAAAGTGTCTCCGTGAAGTTTCAGGTCATTCCGAGAACGTTTGCTCCTGCACATAAATAACACCACGGTAATTCTGCTGAAAACAGCATCGGTCAGGGTTAGTTCCATTCAAATCATGCAAGTTAGAGTCCAAAACAAGGGCAAAAGTGTTTGGAAAATAAAATACGTTGGAGACATATCAGTTGCACACCCATCTCGCGCCTGGTAATACTACGCCGCATCGGAAGAACTCTTCGGCAAGTCCAAGAACTCGTCCGGAGAACTTCACACTTGGTTAAGCCGAGCATAGTTCGGGTCTCCGAACCTAGTCTACAGCAGAAAGGGCTTTCCAGCCGCAATCTCCCTAGCCTGCCGAATCTCTTCACGGGCAGCTCTGGATTCCGACCGCGCTTCTCTCGCCTCTTGTAAGGCCTTGTCCAGTTCAGCCGTTAAGGCTTTACTCTCGTTCTCCAGAAATTCACAGTGGCTGGTAGCATTCTCCAGTTCGAGCATCATCATGGATATCTTCTCCTCATCTTGGCGTCGTGCAGCTTGTTCAACTTTTAATTCAGCCGATGCCTTTTCGGCAGCAGCATTGCTACGACGGGCCTGCTCCTTGGCCCGGACCATCTCCACTCGAAGAACTTCAACGGCGGCAGCACCATCTACAGCCACGCGCATTCCAGCATCTAAAAAATCAGCATTCATGTTTATACCACAAACAATGTATGAGGATCACCCCGAATACATACCTTGCGACTCGTCAAGACACGTATTGATTAATGCAAGATCATCCCCTGCCACGTCAAGCTTCCGCTGTAGTTCGGCAATCTCCATAGTCCGGGAAGTGGCCAAGGGGGAAGCAACCTGTGTTTAAGCTCATCAGGTCAGTAAAAACGATCACTTTTGATCCTCTGTTTGCTTCCTAGTGGAAGAACACCCGAGTCTCAGGGGCTACTACCTATACACAGGCACATCTTTGCAAAGGAAACATAGATGAAAACACATTATGTCACAAACCTCGAAGCCCTTCACTAGGCTCATGAAGGCCTCATTTAATCCGCTCTTCGCGGACAAAATCTTATCAATCACTGTACCCATCAAGGTACGCTGTTCCCCCGAGACAGATGCTTTCCGCAAAATGTCCCGCAATATATCTGGAGTCTCTGGGTCTCCGGAAGCCGCTCTAGGATCACAACCATCCTTTGAAGGAATCTGTTCACCCGTCTCCAGAATCACTGCCGGCTGCGAGCCAGACAGTCCGGGGCCCTCCTTATCATCAGCCCCCGAATCCCGGATGGTCGGAGATCCACCTTCGGGTACTGCCCCTTTTGTCCCCTGCGTAACTTGTTGATCAAGAAGGACCCTCCGCGATGACACTTCAGAGTCATCCGCCTTATTCGGCGAGGAGGTTGGAGGAGGCGTCTCGCTCTCCATCATCTCTGAGAGGAGACTTCCCGAAGAAGAGGATCGCCCAGAAAAACTCTGTGCCGACCTGTAAAAATGCATGAACGCGTTACGTATATCTTCGGTAACAGCAACGGAGCGGGAAGCTATCAAAGTACTACGGATTCACTTATGGTTCGGCCGAGGGCTTGTCCCCTCATTGGGGCTATTCAACGACGTCGTGTTCCAAACCCAAGCCACTCGACGGTGGCATCTTGCCCTTCTTGGAAGACCGCCCCTCCCAATCTTTGGAGGCAGCCCTTTTCCTCCTGCTTGAAGAAGGGATACTGGGTCCTCTTCCGCCTTTGTCTTCAGGCGAGGAAAGGTCGATTTCTTTGGACTCAGTGTCCGACTTGCCTCCGGAACCAAGGTCATCTTGGGTCTTCTCACTCTCCTTGTTACCCTCCCTTACCGGCGCCTGGTATGGTGCCGAGGCCAGCATCCTCGTTAGCATAAGAGTAGCCGAGTCTTCAGGGAGGGGAGCCGGACACCTAATCCATTCCACCTTCCTTATCCAGCCCTGAAAATGGATGATTTTGTCAGTATCTTGCCACTGGGTATCTAATTATGAGGTATTTGGCAAATGGGTACTTACCAGAGCATCCAGATGGTTACAGTCTAGGCCGACATCTTCGGTGGTGTCCAGCCATTGCCTTCGTTTCCTGAAGAATAATATCCATATTCCTTCATGCGCAGTGCCGAAGAAGTGCTGAAGAGTCCGCGAACCTTCTGGGTTGAACTCCCACAGGCGGAGAGGCCGTACGCTGGCACAGCAGGGTCCGACGGACTAGCATTACTTGAACCACATTGACGATATTGATGTCCCTCTCAATGAGGCTTCGGATGCGACTTTGCAGAGTTCTCACCTTGTTCATTGATTCCCAGTCCAACCCCTTATTAATCCACGATGCAAGCTGAATTGGGGGGCTGGATCGAAATGCAGGTGCAACTGCCCACTTGGAGCCATGGGGCTCGGTGATATAGAACCACCCTTGCTGCCATAAATCAAAAGATTTGGTGAAGGGTCCTTTCAGCCAAACAGCGCTAGCAAGCATGCTAACTGTAGCACTACCACACTCGGCCTGCTCCCCCTCTATCACTTGCGGCTTCACATCGGTCTTGAGACACAAGCCGAAGTGCAGAGGAGTTCGAAGGAAGGCTTCGCACATGACGATAAACGCCGAGATAAGAAGAATAGAGTCCGGGGCCAGATCGTGAAAATCTAGTCCGTAATAGAACATGAGCCCTCGGACGAAGGGGTTAAGTGCAAAGCCTAACCCGCGGAGGAAGTGGGACACGAACATGACCCTCTCGTCGGATCTGGGGGTGGGAATAACCTGCCCCTCGGCAGGAAGCCGATGATGGATTTCTGCGGTCAGATACCTCGCCGCCCGGAGCTGTGCAATGTCTCCCTCTGTGATAGAAGAAGCTACCCACCGGCCTTGACGGCTGGATCCGGACATGATTGGGGGTTTGTGGCAACTGAAACCCGAGTGTTGGAACTTGAGGGAGTAAGGGTCAAGGAGGAAGCAGGCGTGAAAGAAAAAAGACGGGTCTATACCCCTATATAAAGGTTGTGAATATTAAGCGTCTCCTTCTAGGCCTAAAAAACTTGCCTGTTTCCTAGGAGTTATACCCAAGCAATGTTTGGGTTACCCATGTCCGGGTTGGCAGGAATCCCTTAAAAAAGGGGGAGACACGATCTCCGCTTGGATAAGACATGCCAATAAAACCATGTCTTGAGATGTGGGATGACGAGCGAGCTAACGGTTCGAAAATAAGGGCCGAGCAGGCATGATGTTATATTACCCAGAAGTTGTCTGCAGATTGAGCTCATGAAATATTATATCCCCTACAGTTGTGTATACAAGTCCGGATACAATCATTACATCTGAAGACTATCTGGGAGTTCGGAAAGAAGGGAACCCGCCTTGCAATGCCGACGACAATCTGCGCGCCGGACCCCTCGTCATTGAAGCCAGGTTCAGGGGCTACTGAGGGAGTCCTGGACTAAGGGGTCCTCGGGCGTCCGACCTTTTATCCATGGCCCGGATTGATGGGCTATGAAGACATGAAGGCCAAAGACTGTACCCGTGTCCGGATTGGACTCTACTTGGCGTGGAAGGCACGCTTGGCGATCGATTATGAAGATTCCTTCTTATGTAACCGACTCTATGTAAACCCTAGATCCCCCCAGTGTCTATATAAACCAGAGGGGTTGGTCCATAAAGGACACATTACCATAGTCATATAGGCTAGACTTCTAGGGTTTAGCCATTACGATCTCGTGGTAGATCAACTCTTGTAATACTCATATTCATCAAGATCAATCAAGCATGAAGTAGGGTATTACCTCCATATAGAGGGCCCGAACCTGGGTAAACATCGTTTCCCCCGTCTCCTGTTACCATCGATCCTAGACGCACAGTTCGGGACCCCCTACCCGAGATCCGCCATTTTTGACACCGATAAAAGGTTCCCCTCCGACTTGCTCCTCTGCTCACTCCCCTTTATGTGACGAGAGGTTTTCCGCTCTGGTTCTTGGCCTGTCTCCATGGCGCCGGAAGGGGTGAGAGCCCCTTTGAGATTGGATCTCTCTCTGTTTTCTTCTCAGTTTCACAACTATTTTCTGGCCTTTCACCGTTTTTTAATTGCCAAAGATCTGTAACTCCTATCGGGCTGGAATTTTTAGGGAATTGTTTTCCAGAAATTATCTTTCTTGCGGCCAAAGAAGGGCACCAATACACTTAAGGGGCACCCACATGGGCCTGTGGCGCAGCTAGGGGATGGTCACGCCACCTACCCTTGTGGGGCCCTCAAGTATTGTTTTGCGTTGATTCCTTCACCCAAAAATCACATATATTCCATCAAAAATAATATTAAATCGTCGGGGTGTTTTGACCTTCCTAGATATTGATTTTATGTAAACCAAAAAACATGCAGAAAACAGGAACTAGCACTGGGCACTAGATTAATAACTTAGTCCATAAAAATAATATAAAGTGCACCAAAACCATATGTATTGATGTAAATATGGCATGAATACATCATAAATTATAGATACGTTGGAGACGTATCACCCATCCAAAACCCTGTCCCTTTTCCAGCGTGAAGTAGTTGCCACACATTCATGCCGGTTAGCGCCCCTCCTAAGCGCTAACGCCGCATTCATACCAGCCTAGAGCGGACGTGACCTCTTGATGGAGCCAGCATCGAAGTGACACACCGGTCGAGAATGCCACCACGTCGCGTTCCGGTGTACGCCCTTCTCTCTGCAAGAAAAGACCACCTTTCCGTCTGCCTGCCAACATTAAACAAGCGTGGTTGCCAAGAAACCCACATCAGCGCCCACATGCAAACACCACCCACCTGTCCGCCTGACGACATTAAACAGCCCATCACTTGGCCAAACCAGTGCCCACTATTTATACATGTTGATAACCCACAAGTATAGGGGATCGCACCAGTTTTCGAGGGTAGAGTATTCAACCCAAATTTATTGATTCGACACAAGGGGAGCCAAAGAATATTCTCAAGTATTAATAGTTGAGTTGTCAATTCAACCGCACCTGAAAGACTTAATATCTGCAGCAAAGTATTTAGTAGCAAAGTAGTATGGAAGTAATGGTAATGGTGGCAAAAGTAACAGTTTTGTAGTGATTGTAATAGTGGCAATGGTAAAGTAACTAAGCAAAGATCAATATGTGAAAAGCTCATAGGCATTGGATCAATGATGGATAATTATGTCGGATGCGATTCCTCATGCAACAGTTATAACCTAGGGTGACACAAAACTAGCTCTAGTTCATCAATGTAATGTAGGCATGTATTCCGAATATAGTCATACATGCTTATGGAAAAGAACTTGCATGACATATTTTGTCCTACCCTCCCGTGGCAGCGGGGTCCTATTGGAAACTAAGGGATATTAAGGCCTCCTTTTAATAGAGTACCAGACCAAAGCATTAACACTTAGTGAATACATGAACTCCTCAAACCACGGTCATCACCGGTAAGTATACCGATTATTGTCACTTCGGGGTTAACGGATCATAACACATAATAGGTGACTATTGACTTGCAAGATAGGATCAAGAACTCACATATATTCGTGGAAACTTAGTAGGTTCAGATCTGAAATCATGGCACTCGGGCCCTAGTGACAAGCATTAAGAATAGCAAAGTCATAGCAACATCAACCTCAGAGCATAATGGATACTAGGGATCAAACCCTAACAAAACTAACTTGATTACATGATAAATCACATCCAACCCATCATCGTCCAGCAAGCCTACGATGGAATTACTCATGCACGGTAGTGGGCATCATGAAATTGGTGATGGAGGAAGGTTGATGATGACGATGGCGACGGATTCCCCTCTCCAGAGCCCCGAACGGACTCCAGATCAACCCTCCCGAGAGAGATTAGGGCTTGGCGGTGGCTCTTTATCGTAAAATGCAATGAATCCTTCTATTTGATTTTTCTCCCCGAACATGAATATATAGAGTTGGAGTTGAGGTCGGTGGAGCATCAAGGGGCCCACAAGGTAGGGGGCGCGCCCCCACCCTCATGGACCGGTTGTGGGCCCCCTGGTATTGATTCTTTCGCCAGTATTTTTTATATATCCCAAAAATATTCTCTGTTGATTTTCTGGTCATTCCGAGAACTTTTATTTCTGCACAAAAATAACATCATGGCAATTCTGCTAAAAACAGCGTCAGTCCAGGATAGTTCCATTCAAATCATGCGAGTTAGAGTCCAAAACAAGGGCAAAAGTGTTTGGAAAAGTAGATACGATGGAGACGTATCAACTCCCCCAAGCTTAAACCTTTGCTTGTCCTCAAGCAATTCAGTTGACAAACTAAAAGTGATAAACAAAAACTTTTACAAACTCTGTTTGCTCTTGTTGTTGTAAATATGTAAATCCAGCATTCAAGTTTTCAGCAAAGATTATGAACTAACCATATTCACAATAAAATTTAGGTCTCATGTTTACTCATATCAATGGCATAATCAACTAGCGAGCAATAATAATAAATCTTGGATGACAACACTTTCTCAAAACAATCATAATATGATATAACAAGATGGTATCTCGCTAGCCCTTTTGAGACCACAAAACATAAATGCAGAGCACCTCTGAAGATCAAGGACTGACTAAACATTGTAATTCATGGTAAAAGAGATCCAGTCATACTCAACGCAAACTAATAGTAATGCATGCAAATGACAGCGGTGCTCTCTAGTTGGTGCTTTTTAATAAGAGGATGACGACTCAACATAAAAGTAAATAGGTAGGCCCTTCGCAGAGGGAAGCAGGGATTTGTAGATGTGCCAGAGCTCGATTTTGAAATAGAGATAAATAATACTTTGAGCAGTATACTTTCATTGTCAACATAACAACCAAGAGATTTCGATATCTTCCATGCTACACACATTTTAGGTGGTTCCCAAACAGAATGGTAAAGTTTATACTCCCCCACCACCAACAAACATCAATCCATGGCTTGTACGAAACAACGGGTGCCTCCAACTAACAACAGTCCTGGGGGAGTTTTATTTGCAATTATTTTGATTTGGTTTGAGCATGGGACTGAGCATCTCGGTTACTGGCCATTTTGAGGAGCAGAGTCCACTCCTCTTGAGAATAACCCACCTAGAATGGAAGATACAAACATCCCTAGTTGATACATGAGCTATTCGAGCATACAAAACAGAATTTCATTTGAAGGTTTAGAGTTTGGCACATACAAATTTACTTGGAACGGCAGGTAGATACCGCATATAGGTAGGTATGGTGGACTCATATGGAACAACTTTGGGTTTTATGGAAGTGGATGCACAAGCAGTATTCCCGCTTAGTACAAGTGAAGGCTAGAAAGAGACTGGGAAGCGACCAACTAGAGAGCGACAACAGTCATGAACATGCATTAAAATTAATCAACACTGAGTGCAAGCATGAGTAGGATATAATTCACCATGAAAATAAATATCATGGAGGCTATGTTGATTTTGTTTCAACTACATGCGCGAACATGTGCCAAGTCAGCCACTCGAATCGTTCAAAGGAGGACACCACCCTATCATACCACATCACAACCATTTTAATAGCATGTTGGCACGCAAGGTAAACCATTATAAACTCCTAGCAAATTAAGCATGGCATGAGCAACTATAATCTCTAATTGTCATTGCAAACATGTTTAATTCATAATAGGCTGAATCAGGAACGATGAACTAATCATATTTACAAAAACAAGATAGGTCGAGTTCATACCGGCTTCCCTCATCTCAATCAGTCCATCATATATCGTCATTATTGCCTTTCACTTGCACGACTGAACGATGTGGATAATAATAATAGTGCACGTGCATTGGACTAAGATGGAATCTGCAAGCATTCAATACAAGGGAGAAGACAAGGTAATATGGGCTCTTGGTTAAATCAACAATAATGCATATGAGAGCCATTCAACATTTTCATCAAGGTCTTCTCCTCTCGACCCCAAAGAAAAGAAAATAAATAAAACTATTTACATGGGAAAGCTCCCAACAAGCAAAAGAAGAACGGGAAATCTTTTGGGGTTTTATTTTAATTACTACTAATAAAGGCATAGAAAGTAAACTAGCTAAAAGTTACAACTATTTTTTTGGTTTTTTCTTAAGGTTATTCAAACACACAAGAAGAAGGCTTAGAAAAAGAAAATAAACTAGCATGGATAGTACAATGAAAAAGTATGAGCACCGACAACTAGAATGAGTGTATGAACATGAATGTAGTGTCGGTGAGAAATACGTACTCCCCCAAGCTTAGGCTTTTGACCTAAGTTGGTCTATGGCCACGGCTGTCCTGGTGGATATCCAAAGTTGTAGCTGGGGTCGTACTGAGATGCAGCAGCTACTGCCTGACGAGTTGCAGCTTGGAGGCGAGCTGCCTCTGTCCTCCTCTCGTACTCGTTCGCCTCCTCCCTGGTTATAAGACATCTCCCTTTTTCCTGAAAGTCAAAAAAAGTAGGAGTAGGGAGAGCAACATGGACGGTGCGTTGTCTGTTAAATATTAGTCGGTACTGGAGGAACTGATCGTTCCTCTCAACAAACTGATGGCGAACCATAGCATTATAATCTAGGTAAGTAGGAGGCAACTCAATATCATTTCCATGTATGGGTATATCTAGATAGTTAGCTACACGAGTTGCATAAATTCCACCAAACAAATCCCCACTCATACTGTTGTGATGCAACCTACGTGCAACAATAGCCCCCAAGTTATATTGTTTATCACCTAATACCGCACTCTTGAGGACACTAAGATCTGGAACGCACATGTGACAAGCCTCCTCTTTACCGTTGATGCATCTACCAATGAAGAGAGCAAAATAATGTATGGAAGGGAAATGAATGCTCCCTATGGTAGATTGTGTGATTTCTCTTGATTCCCCCACAGTAATACTAGCAAGAACGTCTTTATATTCAGATTTGCGGGGTTCACTAAGTTGCCCCAGTGCGGGAGTTTACAAGCAATATTAAAATCTTCTAGGTCCATGGTATTTGATTTATCATAAAGATCAAATAAAATAGTGTGAGAGTTACGCGGGGATGTAAATTTAAACCTTCTCACAAATGAATCAGTTAGATAGAGGTATTGCTGGCACTTATCTGACACGAAGCTCTCAAGATCAGCGTTACGCACATACGCGTCAAACTCATCCTTGATGCCTGCATGGACCATGAACTCTTCTGACGGCCATTTGCAAGGCCGCACTTGAGCTTCCCTTGGTAGTTCATTGTCCGGCTCACGTATAGCGAGGCTCGGTCCTTGCTTCCTTGAGGAACCACCTTGGTACATTTTCCTAAACATTTTTCTTCCTCTGAGAAATTTCTGAAATTTTTAGTGACTCAAAATAAAAGTGAATCAAACTCAACAAGATTGATAGCAACTACTCCTACAAGTGCCTAGATGCCATATCATGCATCAAAACTACTTTTGAGCACATAAATTTGACATGAAAGCTCAAGAACAGGGTCACCTAAGCAGCAAAAAATTTCAATAAATAAAGCACTATAACAAAAACTAATTGGACCATTGGAGGAGTCACATACCGAAGAACAATCCCCCAAAGAAGTTTTGTGAATGGAGCTTTGAGCAAGGAGATCGAAAATGGTAGCAAGATGAGCTAGAACTCGGGTTTGAGTTGGTGGATGATTTTTTTGGAGGAAGACGAAGTGTGTGGGTGCAAGAATAAGTGTAGGGGGGGCATGTGGGGTCCACGAGGCAGGGGGCGCGCCCCAGGGGGTGGGTGCGCCTTGGACCCTCGTGGCCAGGTGGTGGCTCCCCCTGGTGTGTTCTCAGTACCAATAATTCTTAAATATTCCAGAAAAAAAATCATATTTCATTTTCGTAGCATTTGGAGAACTTTTATTTTCGGGGTATTTTTTTATTGTATGGATAATTCAGAAAACAGACAGAAAATGCTATTATTGCTTTATTTAATCTAAATGACAGAAGGTAAAAGGATGGTATAGAGAGTTGTGCTTTCTATCTTCATCCATCTCATGCTCATCAAAAGGAATCCATTAACAAGGTTGATCAAGTCTTGTTAACAAACTCTTTACGAATAACATGAAACTAGAGAATTTTCGAATAACACTATGTTACCTCAAAGGGAATATGCATGTCCCCAACAATAAGAATATAATATTTCTTCTTGACAGTAGGAAGAGGAAATTCAAAACCACCAATAATAATTTTTGAAGTTTTTCCAATAGAATTTATACTGTGGACTTGAGGTTGTTTCCTCGGGAAGTGTACCGTATGCTCATTACCATTAACATGAAAAGTGACATTGCCTTTGTTGCAATCAATAACAGCCCCTACAGTATTCAAAAAGGGTCTACCAAGAATAATAGACATACTATCATCCTCGGGAATATCAAGAATAACAAAGTCCGTTAAAATAGTAACGCTTGCAACCACAACACGCACATCCTCACAAATACCGACATGTATAGCAGTTGATTTATCGGCCATTTGCAAAGATATTTCAGTAGGTGTCAACTTATTCAAATCAAGTCTACGATATAAAGAGAGAGGCATAACACTAACACCGGCTCCAAGATCACATAAAGCAGTTTTATCATAGTTTCTTTTAATAGAGCATGGTATAGTTGGTACTCCTGGATCTCCTAGTTTCTTAGGTATTCCACCTTGAAAAGTATAATTGGCAAGCATGGTGGAAATTTCAGCTTCCGGTATCTTTCTTTTATTAGTAAAAATATCTTTCATATACTTAGCATAAGGATTCATTTTAAGCATATCAGTCAAACGCATACGCAAAAAGATAGGTCTAATCATTTCAGCAAAGCGCTCAAAATCCTCATCATCCTTTTTCTTGGATGGTTTAGGAGGAAAAGGCATGGATTTCCGAACCCATGGTTCTCTTTCTTTACCGTGCTTCCTAGCAATGAAGTATCTCTTATCGTAATGTTGATTCTTTGGTTGTGGGTTATCAAGATCAACAACAGGTTCAATTTCTACATCATTATTATTGCTAGGTTGAGCATCAACATGAACATCATCATTAACATTATCACTAGGTTCATGTTCATTACCAGATTGTGTTTCAGCATCAGAAATAGAAATATCATTGGGATTCTCGGGTGTGTCTACAACAGGTTCACTAGAAGCATGCAAAGTCTTAGCATTTTTCTTTTTCGTCCTTTTAGAAGGACTAGGTGCATCTACATTAGTTCTCTGAGAATCTTGCTCAATTCTCCTTGGATGGCCCTCACGATACAAAAGTTCCTGAGTCATTTTACCTCCTGTAGTCACAACTTTAACAACATTATCATTTTTCTTATTATTTAATTCATTGAGCAAATCATGTTGAGCCTTAAGCACTTGTTCCACTTGAGTGGTAACCATAAAAGCATGTTTACTAATAAGTTTAAGTTCACCTTTAACTCTAGACATATAATCACTCAAGTGTTCAATCATATAGGCATTACGTTTCAATTGTCTACCAACATAAGCATTGAAGTTTTCTTGTTTAACAATGAAATTATCGAACTCATCCAAGCATTGACTAGCAAATTTAGTAGACGGGATTGCACATTTATCAAAGCTTCAATACCTTTTCTTTCATAGATTTCTTTGCATCTTGCATATTTTCAGGACTGAGAAATGGAAACCCCTTTTCTTCGGAGTTGGCTTAGGAGTTGGTTCAGGAAGTGTCCAATCATTATCATTACTCAATATATTATTCTATAGCAATTCAGCTTGCTCAACAGTTCTTTCCCTGAAAACACAACCAACACAACTATCCAGGTGGTCTCTGGAAGCATCAGTTAGTCCATTATAAAAGATATAAAGTGTTTCATTTTTCTTGAGAGGATGACCATGCAAAGCATTAAGTAATCGGAGAAGCCTCCCCCAAGCTTGTGGGAGACTCTCTTCTTCAATTTGCATAAAATTATATATTTCCCTTAAGGCACCTTGTTTCTTATGAGCGGGGAAATATTTAGCACAGAAGTAATAAATCATATCCCGGGGCACACAACCAGGATCCAGAGAATTAAACCATGTTTTAGCATCACCCTTTAATGAGAATGGAAATAACTTAAGGATAAAGTAATAGTGAGTTTTCTCATCATTAGTGAACAGGGTGGCTATATCATTTAATTTAGTAAGATGTGCCACAACAGTTTCAGATTCATAGCCATAAAAGGGATCAGATTCAACCAAAGTAATTAACTCAGGATCGACAGAGAAATCATAATCCTTATCAGAAATACAGATAGGCGAAGTAGCAAAAGCAAGGTCATATTTCATTCTAGCATTCTAAGACTTCTTTTAGCTTAGCTAACAGTTTCTTAAGATCATATCTATCATTGCAAGCTAAAAAGTCTCTAGCAGTTTCTTCATCCATAAAATAACCCTCAGGAACATCAAGCAATTCATATCCAAGGGAGAATCTTCATCATCACATTCATCAATATTATCAGTTTCAATAATTTCATTCTGTCTAACCCTAGCAAATTGTTCATCCAGAAATTCACCTAGTGGCACGGTATTATCAAGAATAGAAGTAGTTTCATCATAAGCATCATGCAAAGCAGAAGTGGCATCATCAATAACACGCGACATACCAGAATCAATAGCATGTGTAGGTATCGCAAGTTTACCCATAACAGAAGGTGAATCAAGTGCAGAGCTAGATGGTAGTTCCTTACCTCCCCTCATAGTTGAGGGATAAATCTTGGTTCTTTCATCTTTCAAGTTCCTCATAGTGATCAACAGATACAAATCCCAAGTGACTCAAAGAATAGAGCTTACTCCCCAGTAACGGCGCCCGAAAATATTTTTGATAACCCACAAGTATAGGGGATCACAACAGTTTTCGAGGGTAGAGTATTCAACCCAAATTTATTGATTCGACACAAGGGGAGCCAAAGAATATTCTCAAGTATTAACAGTTGAGTTGTCAATTCAACCGCACCTAAAAGACTTAATATCTGCAGCAAAGTATTTAGTAGCAAAGTAGTATGGAAGTAACGGTAATGGTGGCAAAAGTAACAGTAGCAGTTTTGTAGTGATTGTAACCGTGGCAATGGTAAAGTCAATATGTGAAAAGCTCGTAGGCATTGGATCAATGATGGATAATTACGTCGGATGTGATTCCTCATGCAACAGTTATAACCAAGGGTGACACAGAACTAGCTCCAGTTCATCAATGTAATGTAGGCATGTATTCCGAATATAGTCATACGTGCTTATGGAAAAGAACTTGCATGACATCTTTTGTCCTACCCTCCCGCGGCAGCGGGGCCCTATTCGAAACTAAGGGATATTAAGGCCTCCTTTTAATAGAGTACCAGATCAAAGCATTAACACTTAGTGAATACATGAACTCCTCAAACTACGGTCATCACCGGTAAGTATCCCGATTATTGTCACTTTGGGGTTAACGGATCATAACACATAATAGGTGACTATTGACTTGCAAGATAGGATCAAGATCTCACATATATTCATGGAAACATAATAGGTTCAGATCTGAAATCATGGCACTCGGGCCCTAGTGACAAGCATTAAGAATAGCAAAGTCATAGCAACATCAATCTCAGAACATAATGGATACTAGGGATCAAACCCTAACAAAACTAACTCGATTACATGATAAATCTCATCCAACCCATCACCGTCCAGCAATCCTACGATGGAATTACTCACGCACGGCGATGAGCATCATGAAATTGGTGATGGAGGAAGGTTGATGATGACGATGGCGATGGATTCCCCGCTCCAGATCCCCGAACGGACTCCAGATCAGCCCTCCCGAGAGAGATCAGGGCTTGGCGGCAGCTCTGTATCGTAAAATGCGATGAATCTTTCTCTCTGATTTTTTCTCCCTGAACGTGAATATATAGAGTTTGAGTTGAGGTCGGTGGACCATCAGGGGGCCCACGAGGCAGGGGGCGCGCCCCACTGATGACCCACAAGTATAGGGGATCTATCGTAGTCCTTTCGATAAGAGTGTCGAACCCAACGAGGAGCAGAAGGAAATGATAAGCGGTTTTCAGCAAGGTATTCTCTGCAAGTACTGAAATAAGTGGTAACAGATAGTTTTGTGATAAAATAATTTGTAACGAGCAACAAGTTACAAAAGTAAATAAAGTGCAGCAAGGTGGCCCAATCCTTTTTGTAGCAAAGGACAAGCCTGGACAAACTCTTATATAAGGAAAAGCGCTCCCGAGGACACATGGGAATATCGTCAAGCTAGTTTTCATCATGTTCATATGATTCGCGTTCGGTACTTTGATAATTTGACATGTGGGTGGACCGGTGCTTGGGTGCTGTTCTTTTCTTACCACTTCTTTCATTTTAGGATTCACATGTCGTTGAGGATCACGAACTGGTTTGGCATCTGCTTCCAAATTTATTTTATGTTGACATAGAGTGGGACTAATGCCCTTAAGATCATCAAGAGTATATCTAATAGCAGCATGGTGCTTCTTCAGAGTTTTCAATAATCTTTCTTCTTCATGCTCTGAAAGGTTAGCACTAATAATAACAGGATATATCTTCTTTTCATCAAGATAAGCATATTTAAGATTATCAGGCAACGGTTTAAGCTCAAACACGGGATCACCCTTAGGTGGAGGGGGATCCCCTAGGATTTCAACAGGCAAATTGTGTTTCAGAATAGGTTCCTGTTTAAAGAATACTTCATCTATTTCCCTTCTTTCATTCATAAACATATCATTCTCATGGTCTAGCAAATATTGTTCTAAAGGATCACTAGGAGGTACGACAATAGAAGCAAAACCAATAATTTCATCCTTACTAGGCAATTCTTCTTCACGGTGTTGTTTACTAAATTTAGAAAAATTAAACTCATGAGTCATATCATCTAAGCCGACAGTGACAACATCCCTTGTGCAATCTATGGTAGCATTAACAGTATTTAAGAAGGGTCTACCAAATATAATGGGACAAAAGCTATCTTGTGGGGAACCAAGAACAAGAAAATCAGCAGGATATTTAGTTTTCCCACACAAGACTTCAACATCTCTAACAATTCCCATTGGTGAAATAGTATCTCTATTAGCAAGTTTAATAGTAACATCAATTTCTTCTAACTCAACAGGTGCAATGTCATGCATAATTTCTTTGTATAAGTCAATAGGTATTGCACTAGCACTAGCACCCATATCACATAAGCCATGATAACAATGATCTCCTATTTTAACAGAAATAACAGGCATGCCTACCACATGTCTAGGTTTATCTGTATCACGGGATTTAGCAATTCTAGCAGTTTCATTACAGAAGTAAATAACCTGCCCATCTATATTATCAGACAAGAGATCTTTAATAATAGCAATATTAGGTTCAACTTTAACTTGCTCAGGAGGTGTATATGTTTTAATATTGCTTTTACGAACCACAGTTGAAACTTTAGCATGATCCTTTATCCTAACAGGGAAAGGTGGTTTCTCAACATAACAAGTAGGAACAATAGGATCATTATAAGTGATAGTCTTTTCTTCAACTTTAATAGGTGCAGCTACTTTTACTTCTATGGGAGGATGATATTTAAACCACTTCTCCTTAGGGAGACCAACATAAGTAGCAAAAGATTCACAGAAAGAAGCTACTATCTCAGAATCAAGTCCATATTTAGTGCTAAACTTACGGAAAATATCGGTATCCATAAAAGATTTAACACAATCAAACTTAGGTGTCATACCTGACTCCTTACCTTTGTCGAGATCCCAATCTTCAGAGTTGAGTTTAATTCTATCCAATAAATCCCATCTAAATCCAATAGTCTTCATCATAAAAGAGCCAGCACAAGAAGTATCGAGCATGGTGCGATTATTTTCAGAAAGCCGAGCATATATTTTTTGAAGAATTGTTTCTCTTGGGAGCTCAGGATTGGGGCATGAATATAACATTGATTTAAGCCTCCCCCAAGCTTGAGCGATGCTTTCTCCTTCGCGAGGCCAAAAATTATATATATAATTGCGATCACGATGAACAAGATGCATAGGGTAATACTTTTGATGAAATTCCAATTTCAATCTTCTATAGTTCCATGATCTCGTATCATCACATAGCCTATACCATGTCAATGCGTCTCCCTTCAAAGATAAAGGGAAGACCTTCTTCTTAGCAACATCATCGGGTATACCTGCAAGCTTAAATAATCCACAAACTTCATCCACATATATTAGGTGTTCAGCAGGATGCTTTGTTCCATCTCCTGTAAAAGGATTAGCTAGCAGTTTTTCTATCATACCCGAAGGATACTCATAAGGAATTTCATTTTCAATAGGTTCAGTAGGTTGAGGAGCAACTCTTTGCTCTACTGGTCGGGGTGAAGATACCCCGAACAAGCCCCTCAGAGGATTACTTTCCATAGTAACACGTGACGGTAAATTTCAACACACTATATAAATTTTTCCTTACCAAATTCCACCTACCAAAGGCACTTCACTCCCCGGCAACGGCGCCAGAAAAGAGTCTTGATGACCCACAAGTATAGGGGATCTATCGTAGTCCTTTCGATAAGTAAGAGTGTCGAACCCAACGAGGAGCAGAAGGAAATGATAAGCGGTTTTCAGCAAGGTATTCTCTGCAAGTACTGAAATAAGTGGTGACAGCTAGTTTTGTGATAAGATAATTTGTAACGAGCAACAAGTAACAAAAGTAAATAAAGTGCAGCAAGGTGGCCCAATCCTTTTGTAGCAAAGGACAAGCCTGGACAAACTCTTATATGAGGAAAAGTGCTCTCAAGGACACATGGGAATATCGTCAAGCTAGTTTTCATCACGTTCATATGATTCGTGTTCGGTACTTTGATAATTTGACATGTGGGTGGACCGGTGCTTGGGTGATGTTCTTACTTGAACAAGCATCCCATTTATGATTAACCTCTATTGCAAGCATCCGCAACTACAACAAAAGTATTAAGGTAAACCTAACCATAGCATGAAACATATGGGTCCAAATCAGCCCCTTACGAAGCAACGCATAAACTAGGGTTTAAGCTTCTGTCAATCTAGCAACCCATCATCTACTTATTACTTCCCAATGCCTTCCTCTAGGCCCAAATATTGGTGAAGTGTTATGTAGTCGATGTTCACATAACACCACTAGAGGCTAGACAACATACATCTCATCAAAATATCGAACGAATACCAAATTCACATGACTACTAATAGCAAGACTTCTCCCTTGTCCTCAGGAACAAACGTAACTACTCACAAAGCATATTCATGTTCATAATCAGAGGGGTAATAATATGCATAAAGGATCTAAACATATGATCTTCCACCAATTAAACCAACTAGCATCAACTACAAGGAGTAATTAACACTACTAGCAACCTACTAGCACCAATCCCGGACTTGGAGACAAGAATTGGATACAAGAGATGAACTAGGGTTTCGAGATGAGATGGTGCTGATGAAGATGTTGATGGAGATTGCCCTCTCCTGATGAGAGGAGCGTTGGTGATGACGATGGCGATGATTTCCCCCTCCGGGAGGGAAGTTTCCCCGGCAGAACAGCTCTGCCGGAGCCCTAGATTGGTTCCGCCAAGGTTCTGCCTCGTGGCGGCGGAGTTTCGTCCCGAAAGGTTGCTTCTTATTTTTTTCTCGATGAAAGACTTCATATAGGAGAAGATGGTCATCGGAGAGCCACCAGGGGCCCACGAGGTAGGGGGCGCGCCCTAGGGGGGGCGCCCCCACCCTCGTGGACTGGGTGTGGGCCCCCTGGTCTTCATCTTTGGCGAGGATTTTTCATTATTTATTATAAGGTATTCCGTGGAGTTTCAGGACTTTTGGAGTTGTGCAGAATAGGTCTCTAATATTTGCTCCTTTTCCAGCCCAGAATTCCAGCTGCCGGCATTCTCCCTCCTTATGTAAACCTTGTAAAATAAGAGAGAATAGCCATAAGTATTGTGACATAATGTGAAATAACAGCCCATAATGCAATAAATATCGATATAAAAGCATGATGGAAAATGGACGTATCAACTCCCCCAAGCTTAGACCTCGCTTGTCCTCAAGCGAAAGCCGATAACAATAAATATGTCCCCATGTTTAGAGGTAGAGGCGTCGATAAAAATAAAATACGGACATGAGGGCATCATGATCATTCTCATAACAGCAACATATATATATATATATATTGTCATATGATTACTTATGTTCAAGTGATGATCTATTCACAATGCAAAAGTATGAATCAAAAACCTTATTGAGAACCAACAAACTGTAACCTCAGTCATTGAAGCAATTGCAATTTATCATAACATCAGAAAGAGTCTATGTCAGAGCTAAAAAGCAAGTCCACATACTCAACTATCATCTAGTCCTTCATAGTTGCTAACACTCACGCAATACTTGTGGTTACGGAGTTTAATCAGACATAGAGAAAGATAGGGGCTTATAGTTTCGCCCCACAACCTTTTACCTCGAGGGTAAAGTTAATAATAATAACTCATGCCCCCCTACATCCAATTAGATATATCTATCAGGATCTTTCCAACACACTGTGCTTGCCAAAGGATAAAATGTAAAAAGGAAAGGTGAAGATCACCATGACTCTTGCATAAGGTAGAAGATAATAATAAAAGATAGGCCCTTCGCAGAGGGAAGCAGAGGTTGCCATGCACTTTTATGGTTGGATGCACAAAATCTTAATGCGAAAGAACGTCACTTTATATTGCCCCTTGTGATATGAACCTTTATTATGCAGTCCGTCGCTTTTATTACTTCCACATCACAAGATCGTATAAAGCTTATTTCTCCCACACTAATCATACATATTTAGAGCAATTTTTATTGCTTTGCACCGATGACAACTTACTTGAAGGATCTTACTCAATCCATAGGTAGATATGGTGGACTCTCATGGCAAAACCGGTTTAAGGGTATTGGGAAGCACAAGTAGTATCTCTACTCAGTGCTGAGAATTTGGCTAGCAAGAGGGGGAAAGGCAAGCTCAACATGTTGGATGATCCATGTCAACATACTTTATCTCAGATATAAGAAAACATAACCCATTACGTTGTCTTCCTTGTCCAACATCAACTCTTTAGCATGTCATATTTTGATGAGTGCTTCCAATCATAAAAGTAGTCAATAATAGTATATTTATATGTGAAACCTCTCTTTCCTTATTACTTCCTATTAATTGCAACGATGACCAAAGCTATGTCTGCCAACTACCAACAACTTTTAATCATCACACTCTTTCTATGTGAAGTCATTACTATCAATAAGATCAATATGAACTTTTGTTTCTTCTTATTCTTTTTCTCTTTTCTTTTATTCACCCAAGATCATAGCAAGAAAATCAAGCCCTTGACTCAACAATAATCTTTATTATATAGCTCACGGACTCGATTACATAGA
Source organism: Triticum urartu (assembly GCF_056163025.1). Lineage (NCBI taxonomy): Eukaryota > Viridiplantae > Streptophyta > Magnoliopsida > Poales > Poaceae > Triticum > Triticum urartu. The sequence continues at coordinate 685,899,690 of NC_141874.1, forward strand.
GAGATCATAAGGCAAAACTCAAAACTAGATCATGCCATAAACTTTAGTCTACTAGATCAAAATACTACTAATAGGATCAAACTAAGGAAAACGGTAAAGATAGGAGTTGTGATTGTGATACGATACCAGGGCACCTCCCCCAAGCTTGGCAGTTGCCAAGGGGAGTGCCCATACCCATGTTATTATATCTCCTTGGTTGGTGAAGAAGGTGGAGGTGTTGTTGATGATGCGGGCTTGTCATCCATCTTCCAAGGCATAGGTTCACCATGATAGAAGGATGATCGAGTCTCCGGAATCCTTGAATCTGCAGCCAAACTCATTCTTTTGAATCTATATTCATACTCACAGTTTTGGTTTTGCAGGTCATAGATTTGGTCTTGGAGGTGCTCGATCTTCTCATGTAGCTTGAGGACGGCCTCCTCGTTGTTCTTGGCATCCGGCATGTAGTTGTTAGTGAACTCCGCGAGCATCGTGTGGCTAGCGTTGATTCCACGCTCCACCATCCCCTGTCACTTGAAAACTTGTTGCTCCATTGCTTCGAGCCTCGTCTCCATGCTTCCTGTTCCCTTTGGTCCCTCAGCATCGCGGATGTGCAGCAACCCATCACATCTCGATGGTTTGAGGGTGTCGCAGCACCTCCGCGAGGTAAGGGTTGATGACCTTCTCGAAGAACTTGTCCCTGGAAGCACTTGGGGACGTCATGATAATCTAGATCTGTCAGAAAAATAGCTCGAAACAAGAACAGAGAATATTTGCGTGATACGGGAGTCAAAACCTTCGGGAGAATATATAGTGATTTTTTACCGACCAAAATACGTATCGTGCAAGAAAACGGAGTCCGGAAGGCACATGAGATGCTCATGAGGTAGGGGCGCGCCCAGGGGGTAGGGCGCGCCCTCCACCCCCGTGGGGCCCTCGTGTCATTCCCGGACTGCTACTTAATTTTCTATTTTGCTAAATATTCCAAAACGGAGAAATATTACCTTAAAAATTGTTTTGGAGTCGGTTTACTTACCGTACCACATACCTATTCCTTTTTGGAGTCTGAAACGTTCTGGAAAGTGTCCCTTATGTATTCCTCCGGGGTTACGGTTTCAATAATATTGGTTTCAATATTTGTGGGATTACCTGAGATATAATGTTTAATTCTCTGACCGTTTACCACCTTCGGATTTGTGCCTTCGAAGTTGTTGATTTTTATGGCACCGGAACGATAGACCTCCTCGATAACATAGGGGCCTTCCCATTTAGAGAGAAGTTTTCCTACAAAAAATCTTAAACGAGAGTTGTATAGCAATACATAATCACCTACATTAAACTCACGCTTTTGTATCCTTTTGTCATGCCATCTTTTAACCTTTCCTTTAAACAACTTGGCATTTTCATAAGCTTAGGTTCTCCATTCACCAAGTGATCTAATATCAAATGACCTCTTTTCACCGGCAAGTTTGAAATCATAGTTGAGCTCTTTAATAGCCCAATATGCCTTATGTTCTAGTTCGAGAGGTAAGTGACATGCTTTTCCATAAACCATTTTATAGGAGACATACCCATAGGATTTTTATATGCAGTTTTATAGGCCCATAATGCATCATCAAGTTTCTTGGACCAATTCTTTCTAGACCTATTGACAGTCTTTTGCAAAATTAATTTGAGTTCTCTATTACTCAATTCTACTTGACCACTAGACTGTGGGTGATACAGAGATGCAATTCTATGATTGGCGTCATATTTAGCAAGCATTTTACGGAAAGCACCATGAATAAAATGTGAACCACCATCAGTCATTAAATATCTAGGGACTCCAAACCTCGGAAAAATAACTTCTTTAAGCATTTTAATAGAAGTGTTATGATCAGCACTACTAGTTGGAATAGCTTCTACCCACTTAGTAACGTAATCAATAGCAACTAAAATATGTGTATATCCATTAGAGGTAGGAAAAGGTCCCATATAATCAAAACCCCAAACATCAAACGTTTCAATAACATGTGAATAATTCACAGGCATTTCTTGATGTCTACTAATATTACCAATTCTTTGACATTCATCACAAGAAAAGACAAACTTACAGGCATCCTTGAAGAGAGTAGGCCAATGAAAACCGGATTGCAATACCTTATGTGCAGTTCTATCTTCCGCGTGGTGTCCTCCATAAGTTTCGGAGTGGCACTTGTGTAGGATCTGTTCCTGTTCATGCTCAGGTACACAACGTCTAATAACACCATCTACTCCTTCTTTATAAAGATGTGGGTCATCCCAAAAGTAATGTCTCAAATCGTAGAAGAACTTTTTCTTTTGTTGGTATGTGAAGCTAGGTGGTATAAATTTAGCAACTATGTAATTAGCATAATCAGCATACCAAGGGGTACTACGAGAAGTACTTATGACATTTAGTTGTTCATCAGGAAAGCTATCATCAATAGGTAGTGGGTCATCAAGAACATTTTCTAACCTAGATAAGTTGTCCGCAACGGGGTTCTCAGCTCCCTTTCTATCAACAATATGTAAGTCAAATTCTTGTAGCAAGAGAACCCATCTAATAAGTCTAGGTTTAGCATCTTTCTTTTCCATAAGATATTTAATAGCAGCATGATCAGTGTGAACAGTTACTTAGAATCAACAATATAAGGTCTGAACTTAGCACAAGCAAATACAACTGCTAAGAGTTCTTTTTCAGTAGTAGCATAATTTCTTTGATCATTGTCTAGAGTCTTACTAGCATAATGGATAACATTTAATTTCTTATCAACTCTTTGCCCTAGAACAGCACCTACGGCATAATCACTAGCATCACACATAATTTCAAAGGGTAAATTCCAATCAGGTGGCTGAACAATAGGTGCAGAGACTAATGCTTTCTTAAGTATTTCAAATGCTTCTATACAATCATCATCAAAGACAAATGGTATATCTTTTTGTAATAAATTAGTCAGAGGCCGAGAAATTTTTGAGAAGTCCTTAATGAACCTCCTATAAAATCCGGCATGACCAAGGAAACTTCTTATACCTTTGATGTCCTTGGGACATGGCATCTTTTCAATAGCATCAACCTTGGCTTTATCAACTTCAATACCTCTTTCAGAAACTTTATGCCCCAAGACAATACCCTCATTAACCATAAAGTGGCACTTTTCCCAATTCAAGACAAGATTAGTTTCTTCACATCTCTGCAAAACTTGATCAAGATTGCTCAAGCAATCATCAAAAGAAGATCCATAGACGGAAAGTCGTCCATGAAAACCTCACAAATCTTTTCACAAAAGTCAGAGAATATAGCTGACGGTGTCCTGGACTAGGGGGTACTCACCACGTTATCTCCCGATCTATTAGATTGGGCCGAGGACCCCATGGCCGTATACTCATGGGCCAGTTCAGACAGCTGTCGCATACAAGGAATATTCCACAAGACTTGGCGATCAAGACAAGGACTCCTCCCCACCGGCGTATTCGGCTAGGACTCTTGTTATCCTGGGCCTCTGGTGCATTATATAAACCGAGGCCAGGCTAGTCGATAGATCATATACATACAATCATACCATAGGCTAGCTTCTAAGGTTTAGCCTCTCCGATCTCGTGGTAGATCTACTCTTGTACTACCCATATCATCAATATTAATCAAGCAGGACGTAGGGTTTTACCTCCATCAAGAGGGCCCGAACCTGGGCAAAACATCATGTTCCTTGCCTCCTGTTACCATCCGGCCTAGACGCACAGTTCGGGACCCCCTACCCGAGATCCGCCGGTTTTGACACCGACATTGGTGCTTTCATTGAGAGTTCCGCTGTGTGATCGACAAAAGGATCGATGGCTCGTCGGCAGATCAACTGCGAGTTCGGCGTCTCCGTCACCAGTTCGACTGGGCACCTTGGTTCGACCAAGAATTGCGCCCCATGTTCGGATCACCATGTTCAGACGAGGGCCTTCATCAAACATCAACTCCGATCTCTATCAAGATCACGGAGGAATCATCTATGGAGCTCGGGAGCTCAACGTCAACATTGCCCTCAAGCGACCGTGCTGTTTTTTGGACAGCGAACTCGTATCTGCCGCCACCACCTCCTCGAGTATCGCTTTGACGATCTCTTTGGTGGAATTGTGCGGAATTGAGTCTATAACAACCCTGGAAAATTTTGTTGAGTTTCGATGGAGTAATCTAGCAATCCACGATATACCGGAGCCCTGTCAAATTTGGATGGGAATTTGGATGAGTTTAGGGCGTGATGTCCAGCTTCTAGCTCGGACGTCCTTTGGAAGATCCAACCGTTGATCGGCTGCGGAATTCCTATATCTACCACCTCTCAAAATTTCAGCTCGATCCGACCGTCCAAACTCCGGGAACCTTCCGATTAGTGCATCACTTTTCGGATCTGTTTTCTGCGCGAAAACGAATCCGACCCGAGTTCATCTTTTTTATGAACGGGATTTCGGACATCCCTTTTGAAGGAAGTTTTGTATGGGGTATTGTGTTTTGTTCCCGAACACATCCCACTAACTTTAAGATCTTTTGAACATGATCTTCAACATCATGCTGGTGTCAAACCAGTCCAGCAATATTACTCCACGGCTGCCGACCTGCGCTAGACACGTCGTCACTTTAGCCAAGCTCAACTTCTTCGGATCATCATCTCGGCAAGCCGAACAAGAGTCCGGCATCGCGAAGGATAAATCATCATCAACATCGCTGCCCCACGGATTACACGGAGCGGGCATACCGGCATCGCCGCACGGTCGCTTCATCAAGCCGGCATCGACCACGTCACGACCTGCATCGACAGGGCCGCACTATTGCTTCTTCAAGCTGGTGTCCATCACGCCGACCTACTTCGACTCATCGGCTGACGTCGAGGCTTCGACATCTCGGCTGGACTAGGGGCTTCGCCATCTCTTCATCAACCTACTCCGGACACTTCGGCGTCACTAGCCGACCAGCTCCGTCACGTTAGCCGGGCCGAGGGCTTTGCCTCGGCGAGTCAACCTTTACCAGCATTGCCATGCCGTCGTTTTATCGCCCATCAGGCAATGGGTGTGCGGAGGGAGTCCCAATTTTGGGAATCATCTTCCTTCGGATTGCTACAACAAATAAACCAGGTGCTATTAATCCCAGTATTTTTTGCTTGTTTGGGTTCATTTTTTCCAAGGAATTATTACTCTGGTTTGTCCATGATATGTACACAGGTCTATCAAATGATGACCGCATTAACGACGGTCACGTGGTGGTTCGATCAGTTTCCGCACATAGTCCAGCGAACGCCGCATCCGGAGCTCGGACCGACCTGTGAATTCAGGCTTTGCCACGCCTTTACTACATCACGCCGACGCCCTGCATCGACATTGACTTCGGCGCCAGGCCATATTTCTTCTATTCCTCACTTTGCATAAATTATTTATTATGCAACATTTTTTTTAATTATCATTATTACTATTATCTCTGGTTTGCACTATTTTTTGTGCACAGGAAAATGATCCGGGGACTTCGGCGTCACTCTGCCGGTCTACATTGACCGTGCTATGTCACCACTTCGGCGTGTCGAGCTCTCCGCTCCGCCACCTCGGGACCAGCTTGGGGGATGGAACCTTGCCCCGCATCAAGCTCGGACCGCGTCATCAATACCGAACACATTAACCAGCTAAGTCGCTTTCATGCTCAAAGCTTTAATTTCTAACTTGCGTTCGGTTCGACCAAGCATTATACTTTTTGGAAAAAAGTTGCTTGTAAAAAATTTCCTTGTCCAAACTTTGTTTGTGACGCATAAATTCAAATACCTTCATTTGGGGGCTTCCTTCATGAAGCTTTTCCACTTGCATATGATTATACTTGTACGGCTTCGTTCCTTGTTCGTGTATTACGCCACAATATGCACCATATTGACTTAAGCGATTTGCAAGCTGGGTTGCCTCGCTCGTGTGTTTACCCCTACGTTCCCGATTGTTCGGCTAGGGAGTAAAGGGAGCACCTCTGCGATTGTCACGATCGGGTCGCCCGAGCCAGACCTCAGACTGGGTAAAGCCGAAAGCTAGCGCTCTTATAGTTTTCAATGATGGTCGGCACACAACGGAACTCATGAGTACAAAAAATCTATTGCACAAGTCTCATAATAACAATGAGCACCGAAGAAAGGTATCGGTGGGGGTACTATTTTCTTCGAAGATGCTTCTTACACTTCACAGTAATATAGCATAAGTTCCCTGAGCGCGCTTTGTCTGTTACAGCCTTATGGCCTGATTGCCTGGTTATCGGAAACACCGTCGATATTCTCGACCGATGGAGTACATAACACTTTTTGGTCCTTGACCGAAGAGGGAGAAGCTGACGGTCGGTTAAGACGCGTTTAAAGTTCGGTTGAACATAGATATGATATAAGTACTTCGGTACATGCAATCATTCTTCTACCCAAGTCACTTGGGGGCTCTTAAGTTTATTTGAGCCGCTTTATAATAAGTGTTCTTCTTCTTAGTCGTTGCAAAGTTTTATTATTATTATTTATCACTCCTTTTTTGACACGAGTGTGCGGTCACTAGCCGAGGAACCTAATTTCTCTCTCAAAGCCGCTAGAGTTTAGTTTGCTAAACTGGCCTGATGAGAAGTACTCCGCCCTCGGGATAGGAGGTTGAAGCTGTAGGCTGACCCGCTCGAAGTCTTGAGATAGGATATATCATGTTAAAGCACGACAGAAGCACTTCTTTTTTCTAAGACCAACTTTCGGATTGGCACCGAACACTTGAATTGTTCGGACGTCATGTTTTTACTGACGTTTCTTGGTTTTCCAAGCTTTTTGGCACTTTTAAACTATTTGTGCTTTTCCAGCATTAGTCTCGCAGTGCAACGCCGGACACCTTTAGGGATTCGGCAAAAGCATTCTCAGATATTGCTATATATGCATCGGTTTCGAATTGTGTCTTCGGTCAATAGTTGGGTTGCCCAGCTCCTGCACTTGCTTCCTACGTTCCGTTTTGTTCGGCTAGGCATGCAAAGGGAGAACCACTGCGATTGTGCTTCCAGCTCACATGGTTAAGCACCTCAGTGGAGAAAGCCGAAAACTGACTTTCACAAATAAGCGTAAACTGGTCAGCGATCCGATGACTATGTTAAATGATGGGCCGTTCATAACATTGGCCGAAGTGTTTACAGCTTGACCCCGACTGTCGCCGAACACTACCGGGGGCTATTAACTGGCCTCCCAAACTAAATCCTCGATATTATGCTCTTACATTAGAGCTGAGGCTGCATGATCATGCTTAGCATGACAACCCAAAGAAAGGAACTGATAGCGGGACTATTTTCTTTGGAAGACATTTCCTTATGTTAAACAGTAATATAACATATCTCTCTGCGTACCTTTGTTCATAAAACCGTATGGCCAGATTGCCTTGTTTGTCGTAAATCTTTGCCCTCATAAAGGCTTTATAAAGTAGGACAAACAATCCTCGGCTACTAGACGAGGAGGTGGAAGCCGATGGTCGGTCAACAAAGTTTTGTACAATGCGGATCCAAGCATTAATGACGTAAAGTACTTGGATACATAGAGTCATTACACATAATTTGTGATTTTACTATGGATATCGATCCTTAATTCGGCCACCCGTGCCCGCATTAAGGCTCGGGGGCTACTGGGCTTCGGCCTTATTATTTACAAATATTAAAGGGGCACATCGATCCCCTGATCTGGTGTTGCCACCCGACCAGTGTCTCTGGGGCTACTGCATTGCCTGTTCAATGCAGAAAATTTTAAGTGCAATACAGTTGTCGAGGAGATTTTGATCCTCGGGTTGGTCGGCCGCACCCAACCTAAGTCTCGAGGACTAAGCACGCCACTTTTTGTGTCCCGAAGTATTCTGCCAAGCTAGGACTTGATCCTCAGGCCGATTTTGCAAATCAACCTGAGTCTCAGCGGCTACTGGGATCAGCGGTTTTACATCATCCTTCAGGTGCATCTCGGGTTTTAGACCGATACACAGCTTGAGGGCTACTGGCCATATATCTCGGCAGAGAATAAATTGCAATAATAAAAAATATTGACAAAAAATCGGCCCACAGTCGGGGTGGTGCACCACCTCGGAAGCAGTCCGGCATAGAGCTCGGGCGCTAGTGGCTGGCTCCATAGAGGGCATTTCCGGCATTAAGCTCGGCTAAACTCCTTCAACTTTTTTGAACCAAGGTGATATGACACCTTGGATATAGTCCGGCGTTGGAACTGGGACACTGTCCGGCGTTAGAGCTGGGAAGCGGTCCGCCGTTGGAGCTCGGATACATAGTCCGGCGTTGGAGCTCGGATACATTCCGGCGTTAGAGCTGGGAAGCGGTCCGGCGTTGGTGCTCGGCTGCAAAAGATACCTCGAATGCAGTCCGGCGTTGGAGCTCGGACGCAAGAGGACGCTGCCGCCCGGGAACAATTTCAAACCCGAGGTGTGGCATAAAAATAACAAGGCATTGATAAAGGCCAGAAACTTAAAGGGGCTCCTCGGATACCCGACGTGTAAACTCGTCGAATGCATTTCGGCGATCCTCAAGATCGAAGATAAAGAAGATTTGTTGAACCAGTTTTCAAGACCGACGACCGAAGATGAAGAACAGTTCGGAAGAATCGAGGAGCATCCCTAACTTGAAGACCGGTTCAGGGGGCTACTGACGGTGTCCTGGACTAGGGGGTACTCACCACGTCATCTCCCGATCTATTAGATTGGGCCGAGGACCCCCATGGCCGTATACTCATGGGCCAGTTCGGACAGCTGCCGCATACAAGGAATATTCCACAAGACTTGGCGATCAAGACAAGGACTCCTCCCCACCGGCGTATTCGGCTAGGACTCTTGTTATCCTAGGCCTCTGGTGCATTATATAAACCGAGGCCAGGCTAGTCGATAGATCATATACATACAATCATACCATAGGCTAGCTTCTAGGGTTTAGCCTCTCCGATCTCGTGGTAGATCTACTCTTGTACTACCCATATCATCAATATTAATCAAGCAGGACGTAGGGTTTTACCTCCATCAAGAGGGCCCGAACCTGGGTAAAACATCGTGTTCCTTGCCTCCTGTTACCATCCGGCCTAGACGCACAGTTCGGGACCCCCTACCCAAGATCCACCGGTTTTGACACCGACAATAGCCATCATGCATCCTTAAAAGGTAGCAGGTGCATTACATAAACCCAAAGGCATACGTCTATAAGCAAAAGTGCCAAAAGGGCATGTTAAAGTAGTCTTTGATTGATCTTTAGCCGACACAGGTATTTGAGAGAAACCAGGATAACCATCTAGAAAGCAGTAATGTGTATGTTTGCACAATCTTTCTAGCATTTGATCGATAAAAGGTATGGGGTAATGATCTTTCTTAGTAGCCTTATTTAATTTGCGGAAATCAATTACCATCCTATAACCTGTAATAATTCTTTGTGGAATCAATTCATCTTTATCATTAGGAACAACAGTAATACCTCCCTTCTTAGGGACACAATGAACTTGTCTTACCACTGACTATCAGCAACCGGATAAATTATATCTGCCTCCAGAAGCTTTAGTATTTATTTTCTTACCACTTCTTTCATTTTAGGATTCACATGTCGTTGAGGATCACGAACTGGTTTGGCATCTGCTTCCAAATTTATTTTATGTTGACATAGAGTGGGACTAATGCCCTTAAGATCATCAAGAGTATATCCAATAGCAGCATGGTGCTTCTTCAGAGTTTTCAATAATCTTTCTTCTTCATGCTCTGAAAGGTTAGCACTAATAATAACAGGATATATCTTCTTTTCATCAAGATAAGCATATTTAAGATTATCAGGCAACGGTTTAAGCTCAAACACGGGATCACCCTTAGGTGGAGGGGGATCCCCTAGGATTTCAACAGGCAAATTGTGTTTCAGAATAGGTTCCTGTTTAAAGAATACTTCATCTATTTCCCTTCTTTCATTCATAAACATATCATTCTCATGGTCTAGCAAATATTGTTCTAAAGGATCACTAGGAGGTACAACAATAGAAGCAAAACCAATAATTTCATCCTTACTAGGCAATTCTTCTTCACGGTGTTGTTTACTAAATTTAGAAAAATTAAACTCATGAGTCATATCATCTAAGCCGACAGTGACAACATCCCTTGTGCAATCTATGGTAGCATTAACAGTATTTAAGAAGGGTCTACCAAATATAATGGGACAAAAGCTATCTTGTGGGGAACCAAGAACAAGAAAATCAGCAGGATATTTAGTTTTCCCACACAAGACTTCAACATCTCTAACAATTCCCATTGGTGAAATAGTATCTCTATTAGCAAGTTTAATAGTAACATCAATTTCTTCTAACTCAACAGGTGCAATGTCATGCATAATTTCTTTGTATAAGTCAATAGGTATTGCACTAGCACTAGCACCCATATCACATAAGCCATGATAACAATGATCTCCTATTTTAACAGAAATAACAGGCATGCCTACCACATGTCTAGGTTTATCTGTATCACGGGATTTAGCAATTCTAGCAGTTTCATTACAGAAGTAAATAACCTGCCCATCTATATTATCAGACAAGAGATCTTTAATAATAGCAATATTAGGTTCAACTTTAACTTGCTCAGGAGGTGTATATGTTTTAATATTGCTTTTACGAACCACAGTTGAAACTTTAGCATGATCCTTTATCCTAACAGGGAAAGGTGGTTTCTCAACATAACAAGTAGGAACAATAGGATCATTATAAGTGATAGTCTTTTCTTCAACTTTAATAGGTGCAGCTACTTTTACTTCTATGGGAGGATGATATTTAAACCACTTCTCCTTAGGGAGACCAACATAAGTAGCAAAAGATTCACAGAAAGAAGCTACTATCTCAGAATCAAGTCCATATTTAGTGCTAAACTTACGGAAAATATCGGTATCCATAAAAGATTTAACACAATCAAACTTAGGTGTCATACCTGACTCCTTACCTTTGTCGAGATCCCAATCTTCAGAGTTGAGTTTAATTCTATCCAATAAATCCCATCTAAATCCAATAGTCTTCATCATAAAAGAGCCAGCACAAGAAGTATCGAGCATGGTGCGATTATTTTCAGAAAGCCGAGCATAAATTTTTTGAAGAATTGTTTCTCTTGGGAGCTCAGGATTGGGGCATGAATATAACATTGATTTAAGCCTCCCCCAAGCTTGAGCGATGCTTTCTCCTTCGCGAGGCCAAAAATTATATATATAATTGCGATCACGATGAACAAGATGCATAGGGTAATACTTTTGATGAAATTCCAATTTCAATCTTCTATAGTTCCATGATCTCGTATCATCACATAGCCTATACCATGTCAATGCGTCTCCCTTCAAAGATAAAGGGAAGACCTTCTTCTTAGCAACATCATCGGGTATACCTGCAAGCTTAAATAATCCACAAACTTCATCCACATATATTAGGTGTTCATCAGGATGCTTTGTTCCATCTCCTGTAAAAGGATTAGCTAGCAGTTTTTCTATCATACCCGAAGGATACTCATAAGGAATTCCATTTTCAATAGGTTCAGTAGGTTGAGGAGCAACTCTTTGCTCTACTGGTCGGGGTGAAGATACCCCGAACAAGCCCCTCAGAGGATTACTTTCCATAGTAACACGTGACGGTAAATTTCAACACACTATATAAATTTTTCCTTACCAAATTCCACCTACCAAAGGCACTTCACTCCCCGGCAATGGCGCCAGAAAAGAGTCTTGATGACCCACAAGTATAGGGGATCTATCGTAGTCCTTTCGATAAGTAAGAGTGTCGAACCCAACGAGGAGCAGAAGGAAATGATAAGCGGTTTTCAGCAAGGTATTCTCTGCAAGTACTGAAATAAGTGGTGACAGCTAGTTTTGTGATAAGATAATTTGTAACGAGCAACAAGTAACAAAAGTAAATAAAGTGCAGCAAGGTGGCCCAATCCTTTTGTAGCAAAGGACAAGCCTGGACAAACTCTTATATGAGGAAAAGTGCTCTCAAGGACACATGGGAATATCGTCAAGCTAGTTTTCATCACGTTCATATGATTCGCGTTCGGTACTTTGATAATTTGACATGTGGGTGGACCGGTGCTTGGGTGATGTTCTTACTTGAACAAGCATCCCATTTATGATTAACCTCTATTGCAAGCATCCGCAACTACAACAAAAGTATTAAGGTAAACCTAACCATAGCATGAAACATATGGATCCAAATCAGCCCCTTACGAAGCAACGCATAAACTAGGGTTTAAGCTTCTGTCACTCTAGCAACCCATCATCTACTTATTACTTCCCAATGCCTTCCTCTAGGCCCAAATAATGGTGAAGTGTTATGTAGTCGACGTTCACATAACACCACTAGAGGCTAGACAACATACATCTCATCAAAATATCGAACGAATACCAAATTCACATGACTACTAATAGCAAGACTTCTCCCTTGTCCTTAGGAACAAACGTAACTACTCACAAAGCATATTCATGTTCATAATCAGAGGGGTAATAATATGCATAAAGGATCTGAACATATGATCTTCCACCAATTAAACCAACTAGCATCAACTACAAGGAGTAATTAACACTACTAGGAACCTACTAGCACCAATCCCGGACTTGGAGACAAGAATTGGATACAAGAGATGAACTAGGGTTTTGAGATGAGATGTATTGGAAATATGCCCTAGAGGCAATAATAAAAGCATTATTATTATATTTCCTTGTTCATGATAATTGTCTTTATTCATGCTATAATTGTATTATCCGGAAATCGTAATACATGTGTGAATAATAGACACCAACATGTCCCTAGTAAGCCTCTAGTTGACTAGCTCGTTGATCAACAGATAGTCATGGTTTCCTGACTATGGACATTGGATGTCATTGATAACGAGATCACATCATTAGGAGAATGATGTGATGGACAAGACCCAATCCTAAACATAGCATGAGATCGTATAGTTCGTTTGCTAGAGTTTTCCAATGTCAAGTATCTTTTCCTTAGACCATGAGATCGTGTAACTCCCGGATACCGTAGGAGTGCTTTGGGTATACCAAACGTCACAACGTAACTGGGTGACTATAAAGGTATACTACGGGTATCTCCGAAAGTGTCTGTTGGGTTGACATGGATCAAGACTGGGATTTGTCACTCCGTATGACGGAGAGGTATCACCGGGCCCACTCGGTAATGCATCATCATAATGAGCTCAAAGTGACCAAGTGTATGGTCATGGGATCATGCATTACGGTACGAGTAAAGTGACTTGCCGGTAACAAGATTGAACGAGGTATTAGGATACCGACGATCGAATCTCGGGCAAGTAACATATCGATTGACAAAGGGAATTGCATACGGGGTTGATTGAATCCTCGACATTGTGGTTCATCCGATGAGATCATCGTGGAGCATGTGGGAGACAACATGGGTATCCAGATCCCGCTGTTGGTTATTGGCCGGAGAGTCGTCTCGGTCATGTCTGCTTGTCTCCCGAACCCGTAGGGTCTACACACTTAAGGTTCGGTGACGCTAGGGTTATGAAGATATGTATATGCAGTAACCCGAATGTTTTTCGGAGACCCGGATGAGATCCCGGACGTCACGAGGAGTTCCGGAATGGTCCGCAGGTAAAGAATTATATATAGGAAGTGCTGTTTCGGCCATCGGGACAAGTTTCGGGGTTATCGGTATTGTACCGGGACCACCGGAGGGGTCCCGGGGGCTCACCGGGTGGGGCCACCTGTCCCGGGGGGGCACATGGGCTGTAGGGGGTGCGCCTTGGCCTAGATGGGCCAAGGGCACCAGCCCCAAAAGCCCATGCGCCTAGGGTTCCACTTAAGGGAAGAGTCCCAATGGTGGAAGGCACCTCTAGGTGCCTTGGGGGGAGGGAAACCTCCCCTTGGCTGCCGCACCTAGGAGATTGGATCTCCTAGGCTGGCGCACCACCCCCCCTTGGCCCTCCTATATATAGTGGGGGAGAGGAGGGACTTCATACACCAGCCCCTGGCGCCTCCCTCTCTCCCCGTTACGTCTCTCTCTTGTAGTATAGGCGAAGCCCTGCTACTGTGACGCCCTGCATCCACCACCATGCCGTCGTGCTGCTGGATCTTCATCAACCTCTCCTTTCCCCTTGCTGGATCAAGAAGGAGGAGACGTCTCCCGTCCCGTACGTGTGTTGAACGCGGAGGTGTCGTCCGTTCGGCGCTTGGTCATCGGTGATTTGGATCACGTCGTGTTCGACTACATCATCACCGTTCTTTGAACGCTTCCGCACGCGATCTACAAAGGTATGTAGATGCATCCGATGACTCGTTGCTAGATGAACTCCTAGATGGATCTTGGTGAAACGAGTAGGAAATTTTTTGTTTTCTGCAACGTTCCCCAACAAGATGGTGCTGATGAAGATGTTGATGGAGATTGCCCTCTCCCGATGAGAGGAGCGTTGGTGATGACGATGGAGATGATTTCCCCCTCCTGGGGGGAAGTTTCCTCGGCAGAACAGCTCTGCCAGAGCCCTCGATTGGTTCCACCAAGGTTCTGCCTCGTGGCGGCGGAGTTTCGTCCCGAAAGGTTGCTTCTTATTTTTTCTCAACGAAAGACTGCATATAGGAGAAGATGGTCATCGGAGAGCCACCAGAGATCCCATGAGGTAGGGGGCGGGCCCTAGGGGGGCACCCTCGTGGATAGGGTGTGGGCCCCCTGGTCTTCATCTTTGGTGAGGATTTTTCATTATTTATTATAAGGTATTTGGTGGAGTTTCAGGACTTTTGGAGTTGTGCAGAATAGGTCTCTAATATTTGCTCCTTTTCCAGCCCAGAATTCCAGCTACCGGCATTCTCCCTCCTTATGTAAACGTTGTAAAATAAGAGAGAATAGCCATAAGTATTGTGACATAATGTGAAATAACAACCCATAATGCAATAAATATTGATATAAAAGCATGATGCAAAATGGACGTATCACCCACTCTCGTGGACAGGGTGTGGGCCCCCTAGTGTTGATTCTTTTTCCAGTATTTTTTATATATTCCAAAAATATGCTCCGTTGATTTCAGGTCATTCCGATAATGCACAAAAATAATACCATGGCAATTCTGCTGAAAACAACGTCAGACCGGGTTAGTTCCATTCAAATCATGCGAGTTAGAGTCCAAAACAAGGGCAAAAGTGTTTGGAAAATTAGATACGATGGAGACGTATCATGTGTCTAGGCCTGGCAAGATCCGCATCACACCTCTCCTCCCTATCTTCTCTATGCACCACATCTGCCATGGCCTCAAGCTCTGAAACATTGTGGGGGCAACCTCTCAGCCAAACAGAAGTAGGAGCTCTCTGCCATTGTGTCTGATACGTTTCCAACGTATCTATCATTTTTTATTTTTCCATGCTATTATATTATCTATTTTGTATGTTTATGGGCTTTATTATGCACTTTTATACTATTTTTGGGACTAACCTATTAACCGAAAGCCTAGTGCAAATTGTTTTTTTTGCCTATTCCAGTGTTTCGCAGAAAAGGAATATCAAACGAAATCCAAACGGAATGAAACCTTCGCGAGGATCATTACTGGAACAAACGCAATCCAGAAGACTTGGAGTGGATGTCAAGGAAGCAACGAGGCGGCCATGAGATAGGGAGGCACGCCCAGGGGGTAGGCGCGCCCCCCACCCTTGTGGGCCCCTCGTGGCTCCACCGACCTACTTATTTCGCCTATATATACTCTTATACCCTGAAAACATCCAGGAGCACCACGAAACCCTATTTCCACCGCCGCAACCTTCTGTAGCCGTGAGATCCCATCTTGGGGACTTTTCCGGCGCTCCGCGGGAGGGGGATTCGATCACGGAGGCCTTCTACATCAACACCATAGCCTCTCCGATGATGTGTGAGTAGTTTATCTCAGACCTTCGGGTCCATAGTTATTATCTAGATGGCTTCTTCTCTCTCTTTGGATATCAATTCAAAGTTCTCCTTGATTTTCTTGGAGATCTATTCGATGTAATTCTTTTTGCGGTGTGTTTGTCGGGATCCGATGAATTGTGGGTTTATGATCAAGATTATGTATGAACAATATTTGATTCTTCTCTGAATTCTTATATGCATGATTTAAATATCTTTGCAAGTCTCTTAGAATTATCAGTTTGGTTTGGCCTACTAGATTGATCTTTCTTGCAATGGGAGAAGTGCTTAGCTTTGGGTTCAATCTTGCGGTGTCCTTTCCTAGTGACAGCAGGGGCAGCAAGGCACGTATTGTATTGTTGCCAACGAGGATAAAAAGATGGGATTTATATCATATTGCGTGAGTTTATCCCTCTACATCATGTCATCTTGCCTAATGTGTTACTCTGTTCTTATGAACTTAATACTCTAGATGCATGCTGGATAGCGGTCGATGTGTGGAGTAATAGTAGTAGATGCAGAATTGTTTCGATCTACTTGTCGCAGACGTGATGCCTATATACATGATCATGCCTAGATATTCTCATAACTATGCGCTTTTCTATCAATTGCTTGACAGTAATTCGTTCACCCACCGTAAATTATGCTATCTTGAGAGAAGCCACTAGTGAAAACTATGGCCCCTGGGTCTATTTTCCATCATATTAATTTCCTGTCAACTTGCTAATTTCTGTCACTGTTTATTTTGCAATCTTTACTTTCCAATCTATAAAACAAAAATACCAAAAATATTTATCTTATTATCTTTATCAGATCTCACTTTTGCAAGTGGTCGGGAAGGGATTGACAACCCCTTTATCGCGTTGGTTGCAAGGTTCTTGATTGTTTGTGCAGGTACGAGGGACTTGTGTGTAGTCTCCTATAGGATTGATACCTTGGTTCTCAAAAATTGAGGGAAATACTTACGCTACTTTGCTGCATCACCCTTTCCTCTTCAAGGGAAAACCAACGCATGTTCAAGAGGTAGCAAGAAGGATTTCTGGCGCCATTGCCGGGGAGGTTTACACCAAGTAAAGTCAAGATTTGATCTCCCGCCAACGTGTAGATTTCTGGCGCCGTTGCCGGATAGATCTACGCTCAATTCAAGAATACCAAGTACCTATCACAAAATCTTCTCCCTCGCATTACATTATTTGCCATTTGCCTCTCGTTTTCCTCTCCCGCACTTCACCCTTGTCGTTTTATTCGCCCTCTTTTTCCGTTCGTCTCTTTTCGCATGCTTCTTGTGTGCCTGTTTGTCCTGATGGCCTTACCTAAAATCGTTGATCCTCACCTTAGAAGGTTGGAAGAAATTGAAAGCAACGTTAGAAGCTTTATGACTTTGCAAATTGAGCATAATAATTTCTTTATAAACGAGCTTAAAACAAAAAATCTTTACGGAGTACATGAATAAAGAGCTTGATGATATGTCTAAGGAGTTTTATGGTTTGAAATCTTAGTTTGCTCATCTTTAAAACTTAATAGCTCAAATTTCGGATAAGCAGGCCACCTTAGTTAATAAGATGGCCGCCAAACCAGAAGAGATAGAAGATAATAATGATGAAGATCTAAAAGTTATTGATGTTTCCCCTATTAAATCTTTGTTCTCTAATTTGAATCTTGATAAAGATGGGACTGGAGATGAGTCAACTTTAGTTAAAAGGCGTCCCAATGATTCAGAGTTTTTAGATCTTGATGCAAAAATTACTAAAAGTGGGATTGAAGAGGTCAAAACTTTATATAGCAATGAACCCACTATTTTGGATTTCAAGGAATTTAATTATGATAGTTGCTCTTTGATAGATTGTATTTCCTTGTTGCAATCCGTGCTTAATTCTTCTCATGCCTATAGTCAAAATAAAGCTTTTACCCAACATATCGTTGATGCTTTAATGCAATCTTATGAGGAAAAGCTTAATCTAGAAGTCTCCGTCCCTAGTAAACTTTATGATGAGTGGGAACCTACTATTAAAATCAAGATTAAAGATCATGAATGCTATGCTTTCTATGATTTGGATGATAGTGTTTCCACGAATCCAAAAACTTTGTGTGATGTGTTAGGTTTCCGTGAATTTGATGATTGTTCTTTAAATTTGCATCTTGCGGATTCCACCATTAAGAAACCTATGGGAAGAATTAACGATGTTCTTAATGTTGTAAATAGGAATTATGTGCCCGTAGATTTCATTATCCTTGATATAGATTGCAATCCTACATGTCCTATTATTCTTGGTAGACCTTTCCTTAGAATGATTGGTGCAGTCATTGATATGAAAGAAGGAAATATTAGATTCCAATTTCCATTAAGGAAAGGCATGTGATACGTATCTATAATTTTTTATTGTTCCCTGCTATTATATTATCTGTTTTGGATGTTTAATGGGCTTTATTGTGCACTTTTATATTATTTTTGGGACTAACCTACTAACCAAAGGCCCAGTGCAAATTGTTGTTTCTTTTGCCTATTTTAGTGTTTCGCAGAAAAGGAATATCAAATGGAATGAAACCTTCGGGAGAGTTACTTTTGGAACAAACGCAATCCAAGAGACTTGGAGTGGACGTCAAGGAAGCAGCGATGAGGCCACGAGGCAGGGAGGCGCGCCCCCACCCTCGTGGGCCCCTCGTGGCTCCCCTGACCTAGTTCTTTTGCCTATATATATACTCATATACCCTGAAAACATCCGAGGGCACCACGAAACCCTATTTCCACCGCCGTAGCCTTCTGTACCCGTGAGATCCCATCTTGGGGCCTTTTCCGGCGCTTTGCCGGAGGGGGAATCGATCACGGAGGGCTTCTACATCAACACCATAGCCTCTCCGATGATGTGTGAGTAGTTTACCACAGACCTTCGGGTCCATAGTTATTAGCTAGATGGCTTCTTCTCTCTCTTTGGATCTCAATACAAAGTTCTCCTCGATTCTCTTGGAGATCTATTCGATGTAATTATTTTTGTGGTGTGTTTGTCGAGATCCGATGAATTGTGGGTTTATGATCAAGATTATCTATGAACAATATTTGGCTCTTCTCTGAGTTCTTGTATGTCTGATTTGATATCTTCGCAAGTCTCTTCGAATTATCAGTTTGGTTTGGCCTACTAGATTGATCTTTCTTGCAATGGGAGAAGTGCTTAGCTTTGGGTTCAATCTTGCGGTGTCCTTTCCCAGTGACAGCAGGGGTAGCAAGGCACGTATTGTATTGTTGCCATCGAGGATAAAAAGATGGGGTTTATATCATATTGCTTGAGTTTATCCCTCTACATCATGTCATCTTGCCTAATGCATTACTCTGTTCTTATGAACTTAATACTCTAGATGCATGCTGGATATCGGTCGATGTGTGGAGTAATAGTAGTAGATGTAGAATCGTTTCAGTCTACTTGTCACGGACGTGATGCCTATATACATGATCATGCCTAGATATTCTCATAACTATGCGATTTTCTAGCAATTGCTCGACAGTAATTCGTTCACCCACCGTAAATTATGCTATCTTGAGAGAAGCCACTAGTGAAACCTATGGCCCCCGGGTCTATCTTCCATCATATTATTTTCCTATCAATTTGCTATTTCTGCCATCTCTTATTTTGCAATCTTTACTTTCCAATCTATATCTTAAAAATACCAAAAATATTTATCTTATTATCTCTATCAGATCTCACTTTTGCAAGTGGTCGTGAAGGGATTGACAACCCCTTTATCACGTTGGTTGCAAGGTTCTTATTTTTTTGTGTAGGTACGAGGCGACTTGCGTGTAACCTCCTACTGGATTGATACCTTGGTTCTCAAAAACTGAGGGAAATACTTATGCTGCTTTGCTGCATCACCCTTTCCTCTTCAAGGGAAAACCAACTCATGCTCAAGAGGTAGCAAGAAGGATTTCTGGCGCCGCTGCCGGGGAGGATTACGCTAAGTCAAAACATACCAAGTACCCATCACATACTCTTATCCCTCGCATTACATTATTTTCCATTTGCCTCTTGTTTTCCTCTCCCCCACTTCACCTTTGTCGTTTTATTCGCCCTCTTTTTCTGTCTATCTCTTTTCGCTTGCTTCTTGTGTGCTCGTGTGCTGGACTGTTTGTCACGATGGCTCAAGACAATACTAAATTGTGTGATTTTCTCAATACCAACAACAATGATTTTCTTAGCACTTCGATTGCTCCTCTTACCGATGATGAATCTTGTGAAATTAATGTTGCTTTGTTGAATCTTGTCATGAAAGATCAATTCTCTGGCCTTCCTAGTGAAGATGCCGCTACCCATCTAAACAACTTTGTTGATTTGTGTGATATGCAAAAGAAGAAAGACGTGGATAATGATATTGTTAAATCGAAGCTATTTCCGTATTTGCTTAGAGATCGTGCTAAAACTTGGTTCTCTTCTTTGCCTAAAAATAGTATTGATTCATGGAATAAGTGCAAAGATGCTTTTATCTCTAAGTATTTTCCTCCCGCTAAGATCATCTCTCTTAGAAACGATATTATGAATTTTAAGCAACTAGATCATGAGCATGTTGCACAATCTTGGGAGAGGATGAAACAAATGATTCGTAATTGCCCTACTCATGGTTTGAATTTATGGATGATCATACAAATTTTTTATGCCGGATTGAATTTTGCTTCTAGAAATATTTTAGATTCGGCCACGGGAGGCACCTTTATGGAAATCACTTTAGGAGAAGCTACCAAACTCCTAGATAATATTACGGTTAATTATTCTCAATGGCACACTGAAAGATCTACTAGTAAAAAGGTTCATGCGATAGAAGAGATTAATGTTTTGTGTGGAAAGATGGATGAACTTATGAAATTATTTGCTAATAAGAGTGCTCCTATTGATCCTAATGATATGCCTTTGTCTACTTTGATTGTGAATAATAATGAATCTATGGATGTGAATTTTGTTCGTAGGAACAATTTTGGTAATAACGTGTATAGAGGTAATTTTAATCCTATGCCATTTCTTAGTAATTCCTCTAATAATTATGGTAATTCCTACAACAACTCTTATGGCAATTATAATAAGATGCCCTCTGATTTTGAGACTAGTGTTAACGAATTTATTAGTTCGCAAAAGAGTTTCAATGCTTTGATTGAAGAAAAATTGCCTAAGATTGGTGAGTTGGCTAGGAACGTGGATAGAATTTCTCTTGATGTTGATTCTTTGAAACTTAGATATATTCCACCTAAGCATTATTTCAATTAGTCTCTCAAATCCATGAGAACTTCCATTGATGAGTGCAAAGAAAGAACCGCTAGGATGCGTGCTAAAAAAGATTGCTTTATGAAGGCATGTTCTTCTAGTTTTCATGATAATGATGATGAAGATCTAAAAGTGATTGATGTGTCTCCTATTAATATTTATTTTTCAATATGAATCTTGATAATGATTGGACTGGATATGAGTCAACTTTAGTTAAAAGGCGTCCCAATGATTCGTAGTTTTTAGATCTTGATGCAAAAATTGGTAAAAGTGGGATTGAAGAGGTCAAAACTTTAGATAGCAATGAACCCACTATTTTGGATTTCAAGGAATTTAATTATGATAATTGCTCTTTGATAGATTGTATTTCCTTGTTGCAATCCGTGTTAAATTCTCCTCATGCTTATAGCCAAAATAAAGCTTTTACTAAACATATTGTTGATGCTTTAATGCAATCTTATGAAGAAAAGCTTGAATTAGAAGTTTCTATCCCTAGAAAACTTTATGATGAGTGGGGACCTACTATTAAAATCAAGATTAAAGATCATTAATGCTATGCTTTTTGTGATTTGGGTGCTAGTGTTTCCACGATTCCAAAAACTTTGTGTGATGTGTTAGGTTTCCGTGAATTTATTGATTGTTCTTTAAATTTGCATCTTGCGGATTCCACCATTAAGAAACTTATGGGCAAGATTAATGATGTTCTTATTGTTGAAAATAGGAATTATGTGCCCGTAGATTTCATTGTTCTTGATATAGATTGCAATCCTACATGTCCTATTATTCTTAGTAGACCTTTCCTTAGAACGATTGGTGCAATTATTGATATGAAAGAAGGAAATATTAGATTCCAATTTCCATTAAGGAAAGGCATGGAAACCTTTCCTAGGAAGAAAATTAAATTACCTTATGAATCTATTATGAGAGCCACTTATGGATTGCATACCAAAGATGACAATACCTAGATCTATTCTTGCTTTTATGCCTAGCTAGGGGCGTTAAACGATAGCGCTTGTTGGGAGGCAAGCCAATTTTATTTTTGTTCTTGTTTAGTAATAAATAATTCATCTAGCCTCTGTCATGGTTGTGTTTTTTGTGTTTTAATTAGTGTTTGTGCCAAGTTGAACCTTTGGGAAGACTTGGGGAAAGTCTTTGCGATCTTGCTGTAAAAAACAGAAACTTTTGCGATCTTACATGTATTGCGTGAAAGTTGAATAAGTTTGAGATTACTAAAGTATGAAACAAATGCTTGGCTTTTCATCGGTGTTGTGCATGATGAGAGCATTTTTGTGTGACGAAAATGAAGCATAGCCAAAATATATGATTTTTTAGGGATAAGCTTTCTTTGGCCATGTTATTTTGAGAAGATATAATTGCTTAGTTAGTATGCTTGAACTATTATTATTTTTATGTCAATATTAAACTTTTATCTTGAATCTTTTGGATCTGAATATTCATGCCACAATAAAGAAAATTACATTGAGAATTATGCTAGGTAGCAGGAATTAAGCTTGGGGATGCTTGATACGTCTCCAACGTATCTATAATTTTTGATTGTTCCATGCTATTATATTATCTGTTTTGGATGTTTAATGGGCTTTATTATGCACTTATATATTATTTTTGGGACTAACCTACTAACCAAAGGCCCAATGCAAACTGCTGTTTTTTTGCCTACTTGAGTGTTTCGCAGAAAAGGAAAATCAAACGGAATCGAAACAGAATGAAACCTTCGGGAGAGTTATTTTTGGAACAAACGCAATCTAGGAGACTTGGAGTGGACGTCAAGGAAGCAGCAAGGAGGCCACGAGGCAGGGAGGCGCGCCCCACACCCTCGTGGGCCCCTCGTGGCTCCCCTGACCTAGTTCTTTTGCCTATATATATACTCATATACCCTGAAAACATCCTAGGGCACCACAAAACCCTATTTCCACCGCCGCAACCTTCTGTACCCATGAGATCCCATCTTGGGGCCTTTTCTGGCGCTCTGCCGGAGGCCGAATCGATCACAGAGGGCTTCTACATCAACACCATAACCTCTCCGATGATGTGTGAGTAGTTTACCACAGATCTTCGGGTCCATAGTTATTAGCTAGATGGCTTCTTCTCTCTCTTTGGATCTCAATACAAAGTTCTCCTTGATTCTCTTAGGGATCAATTCAATGTAATTCTTTTTGCGATGTGTTTGTCGAGATCCGATGAATTGTGGGTTTATTATCAAGATTATCTATGAACAATATTTGGTTCTTCTCTAAATTCTTATATGTATGATTTGATATCTTTGCAAGTCTCTTCGAATTATCAGTTTGGTTTGGCCTACTAGATTGATCTTTCTTGCAATGGAGAAGTGCTTAGCTTTGGGTCAATCTTGCGGTGTCCTTTCCCAGTGACAACAGGGGAAGCAAGGCACGTATTGTATTGTTGCCATCGAGGATAAAAAGATGGGTTTTATATCATATTGCTTGAGTTTATCCCTCTACAGCATGTCATCTTGCCTAATGCGTTACTCTGTTCTTATGAACTTAATACTCTAGATGCATGCTGGATATCGGTCGATGTGTGGAGTAATAGTAGTAGATGCAGAATTGTTTCGGTCTACTTGTCACGGACGTGATGCCTATATACATGATCATGCCTAGCTATTCTCATAACTACGCGCTTTTCTATCAATTGCTCGACAGTAATTCGTTCACCCAGTATAAATTATGCTATCGTGTGTGAAGCCACTAGTGAAACCTATGGCCCCTGGGTCTATCTTCCATCATATTATGTTCCTATCAATTTTCTATTTCTGCCATATATTATTTTGTAATCTTTACTTTCCGATCTATATCATAAAAATACCAAAAGTATTTATCTTATTATCTCTATCAGATCTCACTTTTGCAAGTGGCCGTGAAGGGATTGACAACCCCTTTATCGTGTTGGTTGCAAGGTTCTTATTTGTTTGTGTAGGTACGAGGCGACTTGTGTGTAACCTCCTACTAGATTGATACCTTGGTTCTCAAAAATTGAGGGAAATACTTACGCTGCTTTGTTGCATCACCCTTTCCTCTTCAAGGGAAAACCGACACATGCTCAAAGGGAAAACCAGCAGCATTGAACACTTTCCTAGAAAGAAAATTAAATTACCTTATGAATCTATTATGAGAGCCACTTATGGGTTGCATACCAAAGATGATAATACCTAGATCTATTCTTGCTTTTATGCCTAGCTAGGGGCGTTAAATGATAGCGCTTGTTGGGAGGCAACCCAATTTTATTTTTGTTCCTTGCTTTTTGTTCCTGTTTAGTAATAAATAATTCATCTAGCCTCTGTTATGGTTGTGTTTTTATGTTTTAGTTAGTGTTTGTGCCAAGTAGAACCTTTGGGAAGACTTGGGGAAAGTTTTTGTGATCTTGCTGTAAAAAACAGAAACTTTAGTGCTCACGAGATTACGTTGATTCCTTTTGCAGACGATTCATAGATAAATTCCTTGCGTCCACCAATTTATTTCAGAATTTTTGGAGTTACAGAAGTATACGTTTGATAGAGATTGCTACAGACTGTTCTGTTTTTGACAGATTCTGTTTTTTTGTGTGTTGTTTGCTTATTTTGATGAATCTATGGCTAGTATTGGGGGGTATGAACCATAGAGAAGTTGGAATACAGTAGGTTTAACACCAATATAAATAAAGAAAGATTTCATTACAGTACCTTAAAGTGGTGATTTGTTTTCTTATATTAACGGAGCTCATGAGATTTTCTGTTGAGTTTTGTGTTGTGAAGTTTTCAAGTTTTGGGTAAAGATTTGATGGATTTTGGAATAAGGAGTGGCAAAAGCCTAAGCTTGGGGATGCCGAAGGCACCCCAAGGTAAAATTCAAAGACAACCAAAACCCTAAGCTTGGGGATGCCTCGGAAGGCATCCCCTCTTTTGTCTTCATCCATCGGTAACTTTACTTGAGGCTAGATATTTATTCACCACATTATATGTGTTTTGCTTGGAGCGTCTTGTATTATTTGAGACTTTGATTTTTAGTTTACCACCATCATTCTTGCTGTACACACCTTTTGGAGAGACACACATGAATCGGAATTTATTAGAATACTCTATGTTCTTCACTTATATCTTTTGAGTTAAATAATTTTGCCCTTGTGCTTCACTTATATCTTTTAGAGCACGATGGTGGTTTTATTTTATAGAAATTAATGATATCTCATGCTTCACTTATATTATTTTGAGAGTCTTATATAACATCATGGTAGTTTGCTTTGGCTATAAAATTAGTCCTAATATGATGAGCATCCATGATGGGTATAATAAAAACTATCATATAGAGTGCATTGAATACTATGAGAAGTTTGATTCTTGATGATTGTTTTGAGATATGAAGATGGTGATATTAGAGTCATGCTAGTTGAGTAGTTGTGAATTTGAGAAATACTTGTGTTAAAGTTTGTGATTCCCGTAGCATGCACGTATGGTGAACCATTATGTGATGAAGTGGGAGCATGATTTATTTATTGATTGTCTTCCTTATGAGTGGCGGTCGAGGACGAACGATGGTCTTTTCCTACCAATCTATCCCCCTAGGAGCATGCACGTAGTACTTCATTTTGATAACTAATAGATTTTTTCAATAAGTATGTGAATTCTTTATGACTAATGTTGAGTCCATGGATTATACGGACTCTCACCCTTCCACCATTGCTAGCCTCTCTAATACCGCGCACCTTTCGCCGGTATCATACACCCACCATATACCTTCCCCAAAACAGCCACCATACCTACCTATTATGGCATTTCCATAGCCATTCTGAGATATATTGCCATGCAACTTTCCACCGTTCCGTTCATTATGACACGCTCCATCATTGTCATATTGCCTTGCATGATCATGTAGTTGACATCGTATTTGTGGCAAAGCCACCTTCATAATTATTTCATACATGTCACTCTTGATTCATTGCATATCCCGGTACACCGCCGGAGGCATCCACATAGAGTCATATTTTGTTCTAAGTATTGAGTTGTAAGTAAATAAAAGTGTGATGATAATCATTATTAGAGCATTGTCCCAAGTGAGGAAAGGATGATGGAGACTATGATTCCCCCACAAGTCAGGATGAGACTCCGGACGAAAAAAGAGGCCATAAAAAAAGAGAAAAAGGCCCAATTAAATAAATAAATAATAATGAGAGAAAAAGAGAGAAGGGACAATGTTACTATACTTTTACCACACTTGTGCTTCAAAGTAGCACCGTGATCTTCATGATAGAGAGTCTCCTATGTTGTCAACTTCATATACTAGTGGGAATTTTACATAATAGAACTTGGCTTGTATATTCCAATGATGGTCTTCCTCAAGGTGCCCTAGGTCTTCGTGAGCAAGCAAGTTGGATGCACACCCAATTAGTTTCTTTTGTTGAGCTTTCATACACTTATATCTCTAGTGCATCCGTTGCATGGCAATCCCTACTCACTCACATTGATATCTATCGATGGGCATCTCCATAGCCCGTTGATACGCCTAGTTGATGTGAGACTATCTTCTGTTTTTTTGTCTTCTCCACAACCACCATTCTATTCCACATATAGTGCTATGTCCATGGCTCACGCTCATGTATTGTGTGAAAATTGAAAAAGTTTGAGAATATCAAAAGTATGAAACAATTGATTGGCTTGTCATCGGGGTTGTGTATGATTTAAATATTTTGTGTGATGAAGATAGAGCATAACCAGACTATATGATTTTGTAGGGATAACTTTCTTTGGCCATGTTATTTTGAGAAGACATGATTGCTTTGTTAGTATGCTTGAAGTATTATTATTTTTATGTCAATATTAAACTTTTGTCTTGAATCTTTTGGATCTGAACATTCATGCCACAATAAAGAAAATTACATTGAGAATAATGCTAGGTAGCATTCCACATCAAAATTATGTTTTTATCATTTACCTACTCGAGGACGAGCATGAATTAAGCTTGGGGATGCTTGATACATTTCCAACGTATCTATAATTTTTTATTGTTCCATGCTATTATATTATCTGTTTTGGATGTTTAATGGGCTTTATTATGCACTTCTATATTATTTTTGGGACTGTGAAGAGAGCGGCTCCCACACCGGGCAAGCCTTCAAAGAGGAAGGCGAACGAAGACACGGTCGGGCCCTCGTCAAAGAGGTATGAGTTTGCAAATATGTTTTCTTAATAGTCGCATCCAACCGTGACTTTCATGTTCATCCTTTATCAGGAAAAGAGTCCGCCGGACTGTGTTCGTGGGTCCGGTCAGTAATACTCCCAACAGCCAGGATCCAGCCTTAGCCGAGGGGACGGGGCCGATATGGGAGTGACACCAGACTATCCTTCGGCCGAGGGCTCGGAAAATATGTCCGTTACCAACTCAGAAGTGGAGAGCGCCATGAATCATCGGCGTCGGGTGGCCATTTTACGAGACCCCTGCTTTTCGAAAGAGGCGTTTAATGCCTTCAACTCGGCTGATGCATACATCCAAGCTGCTCGAGATGGGCTTAGCAGAGCCACAAAGCAGCATTTAAAAGATGTGCAGGTAAGTTTACTGTGTCTCAGTATGATAATCGTATGCTAGTAGTCCCCGAGACTTAAACTAGTTGGGACAACTGGTTTAAGGATCGCTGCATGACCAGGTTCTGTCGAAGAAGAACGACGTGCTAGCCCAAGAGCTAGAAAAGTGCCAGACGCAGTTAAACGCAGTGACCGCCGAACTGGAAAAATCCAAAGCGGCATCTTCCAGTGATATTTCCCTCCATCGAGAAACAGTTATTGCATAGCGGCCGTGTTAACACTGCGGCTTTATCTCATAACAGGATCATCGGATCAATTGGAGGAAAAAGAGTCGAAAAGACCGCATGCCACAGGCAAACGGGTTTTGACCCGTATCAAATAGGAGAAAAACAAACTCCAAGATGCAAACACCCAGCTGGGCGAAGAGCTGAAGGATGTGCGGGCCCAGCTAGCCGACTCCGTGAAGGAGAACAAAAAACTGCGAGGCGGCATATTCAGTATGTGGTCGTATTTACCTTATAAGGGTTTGGAAGTAAAAGTAGCTGATATAGCTGTGATTGCAGGTATATTGACGGGCCGTCCCGAAGAGGAGGTGTCCGGATCATCAAGTGATCTTCTGCAAGTGCTGTCGCAGTTGCACGAGCAAGCTCGGCAGGCAATGCGGAGTGTAGCCAAGGCCTTATGGCCATCCGACTCCCCTCCAGGGAGTATGGAGAAGCTTGTAGAGTTGTTCAAGGGAGCGCGGCAGCGTATCCGACTATGGAAGACATCGGCCTGCCGAGAGGGTGCGCGAGAGGCCTGGGCCATGGTAAAGACACGATATACAAAGCTGGATCCGAATCACATGGCCCGGGTCGGACCGCTAGCGTTAAATGGGGA
Source organism: Triticum urartu (assembly GCF_056163025.1). Classification (NCBI taxonomy): domain Eukaryota; kingdom Viridiplantae; phylum Streptophyta; class Magnoliopsida; order Poales; family Poaceae; genus Triticum; species Triticum urartu. Next base: position 685,928,204 of record NC_141874.1, read on the forward strand.
AGAAATTCCCGTTAGTTTAGTATATGGCCAAGTAGAGGTGGCTGCTAGATACTCCCAACAGGATTGTAAATTAGACCGCCTGTTGGACGGTATAGAGGAGGAAGTTTTTAAGTCCTAAGTGACTATGTATTTTCCTTCGAGCTGGATTGTAAAACGATTGTCATGGCCGACCTTTTCGCTTCGATCTCTCGACCCGAAGGTGCGAAGTGTTTCCGAATACCTGAGCGGCAAAATAAACCGGGGTATGCATGGAAACCAGGCGTAGGGGTCATAGGTGCTTGAACAGACAAGTTGTATCCGGCTAGTTATGTTATATTACATTGAAATTGTAAGAAACATATTCCAGAGAGAATAGTTCCGTTAAGGGTTCCTTTCCCTGGGTGTGCATGCATCTATGTGCATGTCCGGACTGTGATGAAAAAATCACAATGTGTATGACTTCTGGGGGTTCATAATGGAGCGAGTGCAAAAACATCTTTAGTTTACCGACCGAATATTCCCTTAAGAACGCTAGCTTTCGGCTTCACCCAGTCTAAGGTACACATTCGGATGACCCGGCAGTAACAATCGTAGAGGTGCTCCCTTTATGCCCTAGCCGAACTAACGGGAATGTAGGGCATAAGCACAGGAGCCAGGCAACCCAGCTTGTCCAAAACTTAAGTCATATCGATGCATATAATGGCAAAGAAAAGGTACATATGAGAGAAAATGGATATGTGATGAGCTTTATGCTCGGAAAATAGAAATAGCAAGCTTCTGTCCAAGAAGCCCCCAGGTATGATAGACGTACATACTTGAAGATGTATGCGTCGGGGGTGCACGATCTAACCGCACGAAAGCCTTTAAGGCTCAAGATAAAAAACGAAACGAGAGAAAAAATGAAGAAAACAATAAGGGGAAGGAGACGAACAAAGAGTTCGGCACTAGGCATAGAATCTTCAGAGTCTGGCCGCGTTCCAGGGATTCGACTCTAGTTGATTGTTTGATGCATCACGCAAGCGGTATGGTCCTCCGGTGAGAACTTTGTCGATGATGAAGGGACCCTCCAATTTGGGCTTGAGTTTGTCCTTTTTCTTCTCCGGCAGGCATAGAACGAGTTCGCCGATGTTGTAAGTTTTGGCCCGCACTTCTCTACTTTGATACCTGCGAGCCTGCTGTTGATAAAAATGTAGAACGGGATTTTGCGACATTGCGCTCCTCCTCCAGGGAGTCTAAGCTGTCCTGCCGATCGAGCTCGGCCTCTCTCTCTTCGTACATGTGCACTCGAGGTGAGTCATGAATAATGTCGCAGGGTGGTACTGCCTCTACGCCGTACACCATGAAAAAGGTGTGTATCCAGTAGTGCGATTGGGAGTGGTCCGCAGCCCCCAAAGTACGGAGTCGAGCTCCTCAACCCAGTGCTTGCCTGATTCCTTCAAAGACCGCACTAGTCTAGGCCTAATGTCGCTCATAATAAGACCATTGGCTCATTTGACTTGGCCGTTTGTCTGTGGATGATAGACAGAGGCGTAATCAAGCTTGATGCCCAAATTAGCGCACCAGGTTTTCACTTCGTCGGCTGTGAAGTTGGAGCCGTTATCAGTGATGATGTTGTGCGGAACACCATAACGGTGTACGATGCCAGATGTAAAGTCTATTACTGGCCCGTACTCGGCCGTTTTAACTTGTTTGGCCTCTATCCACTTGGTGAATTTATCCACCATGACTAGCAAATATAATTTTCTTATGGCTTCCTCCCTTAAGGGGTTCGACCATATCCAATCCCCAGACCGCAAAAGGCCAAGTGATGGGATTGTTTGTAGGGCGGTGGGGGCATATGGCTTTGGTTGGCAAAGAGTTGGCATGCAAGGCAACTTTGGACAAGGTCCTGTGCATCCGCTCGGGCCGTCGGCCAATAGAACCCTGTACGGAAGGCCTTGCTAACAAGGTCCCGAGCTGCAGCGTGGTGCCCGCCGAGACCGGCATGAATCTCAGCCAGGAGCTGCCACCCCTCCTCCTCGGAGATACATCTTTGAAGGACTCCGGTAGCGCTTTTCATATAGAGCTCTCCGTCGTGAACCTTGTAGGCCTTCGAACATCGGACAATGCGGCGGGCCTCATTCTGGTCCTCAGGAAGCTCCTTCCTGTTAAGGTAGGCCAGGAAGGGTTCAGTCCATGGGGCGATGACTGCCATGATGAGATGCATCGACGGTGTTATTACGGTGGCTGAGCCTCCGATGATGTCGGTGTTTTCGGAATCTGGGGTTATGTTTGGATCCGGACTAGTGTTGCCGTTTTCCCCCTGCCACACCACGGATGGCTTAAAAAGCCTTTCTGGAAAGATATTAGGTGGGATGGGGTCGCACTTAGCGCCAATACGAGCAAGAACGTCTGCCGCTTGATTACTTTCTCGAGCCACATGATGGAACTCGAGCCCCTCGAACCGGGCTGACATTTTTATGGCGACATTATGATAAGCTGCCATCTTCGGATCTTTGGCGTCGAAGTCTCAATTTATTTGAGATATTGCAAGGTTTGAGTCCCCGCGCACTTCTAGGCGTTGTATGCCCATGGAGACAGCCATCCGGAGACCATGTAGTAAGGCCTCGTATTCGGCAACATTGTTGGAGTCTGTGTATAGTATTTGGAGTACATACTGAATGACGTCTCCAGTAGGGGACGTTAAAACGACGCCCGCCCCTAGCCCTGCCAACATTTTGGAGCCATCGAAATACATAACCCAATTGGATGTGTCGTACTCTTTAGGGAGTTCGGCCTCTGTCCATTCGGCGACGAAGTCAGCCAGTACTTGGGATTTAATAGATCGACGTGGTTTGTATGTAATATCAAATGGAAGGAGCTCAATGGCCCATTTGGCAATCTGGCCCACGGCATCGCGGTTGTTTATAATGTCATTGAGTGGTACTTCGGAAGCCACCGTGACTGAACACTCCTGGAAGTAGTGACAGAGCTTTCGGGATGCCATGAAGACCGCGTATGCTATCTTTTGATAATGGGGGTACTGGGATTTGCATGGTGTAAGGACACTGGATACGTAGTATACTGGCTTCTAAAGCGGGAATTTGTGTCCGTCCTGTTCTCGTTCAACGACGAGCACAACGCTCACCACCTGATGTGTTGCAGGTATGTATAATAACATCGGTTCACCAACGTTTCATGCGGCCAGGATTGGGTTGCTCGCAAGAAGGGTTTTTATTTCCTCCAGTCCAGCTGTTTCCGCGTCCGTCCACTCGAAGTGATCGGTTCGCCGCAGAAGGCGATAGAGTGGCAGTGTCTTTTCTCCCAATCTGGAGATAAAACGACTTAGAGCTGCCACGCAACCCGCGAGCTTTTGGACTTGTTTAAGGTCTGTTGGCGTAGCCAATTGTGACAGAGCTCGGATTTTGGCTAGATTTGCTTCAATTCCTCTGTTGGAAACGATGAAGCCCAGCAGTTTTCCAGCAGGGACGCCGAAAACGCACTTTTCCGGATTGAGTTTAATGTCATACGCATGGAGGTTATCGAATGTGAGACGTAAATCGTCTATTAGTGTTTCGACGCACCTAGTTTTGATGACGACGCCGTCCACATAAGTTTCAACTGTCTTGCCGATCTATTTCTCCAGGCATGTTTGAATCATGCATTGGTATGTGGCGCCGGCGTTCTTGAGCCCGAAGGGCATGGTGTTGAAGCAGAATGGCCCATATGGGGTAATGAATGTTGTTGCAGCTTGATCGGACTCCTTATTTTGATTTGATGGTATCCGTAATATGCATCAAGGAAACACAGTGAGTCGTGTCCTGCAGTAGCATCAATGATTTGATCAATGCAGGGGAGGGGGAAGGGATCCTTAGCGCAAGCCTTATTGAGGTTTTTTAAAATCGACGCACAACCACCAGGATTTTTCCTTCTTTGGTACCATCACCAAGTTTGCCAGCCAGTCCGGATGTTTTATTTCTCTGATGAATCCGGCCTCAATTAGCTTGGCCAACTCCTCCCCCATAGCTTGGCGTTTGGGCTCGGAAAAGCGCCGCAGTGCTCGTTTGATTGGTTTGTATCCCTTTAAGATATTAAGGCTATGTTCGGCCAGCTCACGTGGGATTCCAGGCATGTCAGAAGGGTGCCAGGCGAATATACCCCAGTTTTCGCGAAGGAAATCCCTTGGTGCGGTGTCGGCCGTTGGGTCTAGTTGTGCTCCAAATAGATGTTGTCTTCTTGGGGTCCGTTGGGTGGACCTAGAATTTGACTAATTCTTCTGCCGGTTTGAAGGAGGTGGATTTGGGTCGTTTGTCTAAGATCACATCGTCACTATCCACCGTGGAGCGCAGTGTGGTTAATTCTTCGGCCGCGAGGGCTTCAGATAATGCCTCAAGGGCCAGGGATGCGGTTTTGTTTTCAGCGCGGAGTGCTATGTCCGGATCACTGACAAGAGTGATTATGTCGTTTGGTCCGAGCATTTTGAGCTTCATATACCTGTAATGAGGTATATCTTGGAAGCATGTAAAAGCATCCCGCCCCAACAGGGCGTGGCATCCGCTCCTGAAAGGAACCACTTGGAAGGTGATTTCTTCAGACCGATAATTCTCCAGTGTGCCGAATACCACATCAAGTGTGATTTTTCCCGCACACCGCGCCTCCCGACTGGGAATGATTCCTCGGAAGGTCGTGCTGCTTTGTTTGATGCGGCTCCTGTTTATTTCCATTTTGTGGAATGTATCCTCATAGATGAGGTTTAGTCCGCTACCGCCGTCCATGAGGACCTTGGTGAGTCGAAAGCAGTCCATGATGGGACTGAGGACTAAAGTGGCTGCTGCTTGGTGTGTCCTGTATTTTGGTTCGTCGCCGGCATTAAAGGCTATAGCCATGTCGTTCCAAGGGTTTGCTATGGCGATTTGGCAGACTTCGGCGAGGCCGCGAAGTGCCCTTTTGCGCTTATTGTTTGAAGCGAATGTCTCAAAGACCGTCAGTACTCTGGGGTCGTCGTCTTCTGGAGGGTGTTGCTCTGGGGTGTTTTTGGTAAGGATGTCCTCGCCGCTTTTGGCTACCTGCCGGAGTATCCAACATGCTCTAAGGCTGTGGGTTGGTATGGTATCCGGTGTTGTGTGTATTTTTCATAGGCCATCGAGCCATCCCTCCAGAACAGTTCTGCGCCACGTAATGGGTTTGTATTTCTTGGCTATTGGACTGGGTGCATCACGGGGATGCGCCCATTTTGCCTGGACCAGTGGTTGAGTTGGGACCGTGGCTCCCAACAAGCTGCCTGATCCCTCCAGGCGCTTTCCATTGCGATGTACTTCTGTACGATAGTTGCCAAGTCAGCGAAGCGTGGTATGCAGCGGCCATTAATGGCATTGAGGATTCCTTCGTTCGTGCAATTGTTGCGGAACGCTGATATCGCGTCCTCGTCGCGGCAATCTTTAACCATGTCCTTGACAAGGAGGAATCTGGCCCAGAAGTGGTGGACCGTTTCCTGAGACTGCTGTTGTATGCTTGATACGTCCATTTTGCATCATGCTTTTATATCGATATTTATTGCATTATGGGCTGTTATTACACATTATGTGACAATACTTATGCCTATTCTCTCTTATTTTACAAGGTTTACATAAAGAGGGAGAATGCCGGCAGCTGGAATTCTGGGCTGGAAAAGGAGCAAATATTAGAGACCTATTCTGCACAGCTCCAAAAGTCCTGAAACTTCACGGAAGGCGTTTTCAGAATATATAAAAATACTTAGCGAAAGAAGTTCACCAAGGGGCCACACCCTGCCCACGAGGGTGGGGGCGCGCCCTACCCCCCTAGGCGCACCCCCCTACCTCGTGGGCCCCCTGGTGGCCCTCCGATGGCCATCTTCTGCTATATGGTGTCTTTCGATGAGGAAACAATCATAAGCCATCTTCCCGATTGAAACTCCGCCGCCACGAGGCAGAACCTTGGTGGATCCAATCTAGGGCTCCGACACAGCTGTTCTGCCGGGGAAACTTCCCTCCGGGAGGGGGAAATCATCGCCATCATCATCACCAACGCTCCTCTCATCAGGAGAGGGCAATCTCCATCAGCACCATCTCCTCTCAAAACCCTAGTTCATCTCTTGTATCCAATTCTTGTCTCCAAGTCCGGAATTGGTACTAGTAGGTTGCTAGTAGTGCTAATTACTCCTTGTAGTTGATGCTAGTTGTTTTAATTGGTGGAAGATCATATGTTCAGATCCTATATGCATATTAATACCCCTCTGATTATGAACATGAATATGCTTTGCGAGTAGTTATGTTTGTTCCTGAGGACATGGGAGAAGTCTTGCTATTAGTAGTCATGTGAATTTGGTATTCGTTCGATATTTTGATGAGATGTATGTTGTCTAGCCTCTAGTGGTGTTATGTGAACGTCGACTACATAACGCTTCACCATTGTTTGGGCCTAGAGGAAGGCATTGGGAAGTAATAAGTAGATGATGGGTTGCTAGAGTGACAGAAGCTTAAACCCTAGTTTATGTGTTGTTCGTAAGGGGCTGATTTGGATCCATATGTTTCATGCTATGGTTAGGTTTACCTTAATACTTTTGTTGTAGTTGCGGATGCTTGCAATAGAGGTTAATCATAAGTTGGATGCTTGTCCAAGTAAGGATAGTACCCAAGCACCGGTCCACCCACGTACCAAATTATCAAAGTAACAAACATGAATCATATGAGCGTGATGAAAACTAGCTTAATGATATTCACATGTGTCCTCGGGAGCGCTTTCCTCTATATAAGAGTTTGTCTAGGCTTGTCCTTTGCTACAAAAAGGATTGGGCCACCTTGCTGCACTTTAGTTACTTTTGTTACTTGTTGCTCGTTACAAATTATCCTATCACAAAGCTATCTGTTACCACTTATTTCAGTACTTGTAGAGAATACCTTGCTGGAAACCGCTTATCATTTCCTTCTGCTCCTCGTTGGGTTCGACACTCTTACTTATCGAAAGGACTACGATTGATACCCTATACTTGTGGGTCATCAAGACTCTTTTTTGGCGTCATTGCCGGGGAGTGAAGCGCCTTTGGTAGGTGGAATTTGGTAAGAAAAAATTTATATAGTGTGCTGTAATTTACCGTCACTTGTTACTATCAAAAGTAATCCTCTGAGAGGCTTGTTCGGGGTATCTTCACCCCGACCAGTAGAGCAAAGAGTTTCTCCTCAACCTACTGAACCTACTGAAAATGAAAATGTTCCCTTTGAAGTTCCTTCGGGTATGATAGAAAAACTTCTGGCTAATCCTTTTACAGGAGACGGAACAACACATCCTGATGAGCGTCTAATATATGTGGATGAAGTTTGTGGATTATTTCAGCTTGTAGGTGTACCGGGAGATGTTGTTAAGAAGAAGGTCTTCCCTTTATCTTTAACGGAAGATGCATTGACATGGTATAGGCTATGTGATGATATGGGATCATGGAACTTCAAATGATTGAAATTGGAATTTTATTAGAAGTTTTATCCTATGCATCTTGTTCATCGTGATCGCAATTATATATATATAATTTTTGGCCTCGCGAAGGAGAAAGCATCGCTCAAGCTTGGGGGAGGCTTAAGTCAATGTTATATTCATGCCCCAACCATGAGCTTTCAAGATAAATGATTATTCAAATTTTATATGCTCGGCTTTCTGAAAACAATCGCACCATGCTCGATACTTCTTGTCCTGGCTCTTTTATGACGAAGACTATTGAATTCAAATGGAATTTATTGGATAGAATTAAATGCAACTCTGAAGATTGGGACCTCGACGAAGGTAAGGAGTCAGGTATTATACCTAAGTTTGATTGTGTTAAATCTTTTATGGATACCGATGTTTTTCGTAAATTTAGCACTAAATATGGACTTGACTCTGAGATAGTATCTTCCTTCTGTGCATCTTTTGCTACTTATATTGATCTTCCCAAGGAGAAGTGGTTTAAATATCATCCTCCCATAGAAGTAAAAGTAGTTGCACCTATTAAAGTTGAAGACAAGACTATCACTTATAATGATCCTATTGTTCCTACTGCTTATGTTGAGAAACCACCTTTTCCTATTAGGATAAAAGATCATGCTAAAGCTAACTTATACACCTCCTGAGCAAGTTAAAGTTGAACCTAATATTTCTATTGTTAAAGATCTCTTGGCTGATAATATTGATGGGCATGTTATTTATTTCTATGGTGAAACTGCTAGAATTGCTAAACCTTGTGCTAAAGATAAAGATAGACCTGTGGTGGGCATGTCTATTATTTCTGTTAAAATAGGAGATCATTGTTATCATGGCTTATGTGATATGGGTGCTAGTGCTAGTGTTATACCTCATGACTTATACAAAGAAATTAAGCATGAGATTGCACATGTTGAGTTAGATGAAATTGATGTCACGATTAAACTTGCCAATAAAGATACTATTTCACCAATGGGAATTGTTAGATATGTTGAAGTCTTGTGTGGGAAAACTAAATATCATGCTGATTTTCTTGTTCTTGGTTCCCCACAAGATAGCTTTTGTCCCATTATATTTGGTAGACCTTTCTTGAACATGGTTAATGCTAAGATAGACTGCGAAAAGAATGTTGTTACTATTGGCTTAGGCGATATGTCTCATGAGTTTAATTTCTCTAAATTTAGTAGACAACACCGTGAAGAAGAATTGCCTAGTAAGGATGAGGTTATTGGTCTTGCATCTATTGCCGTACCTCCCAGTGATACTTTAGAACAATATTTGCTAGACCATGAAAATGATATGTTTATGAATGAACGAAGGGAAATAGATGAAGTATTCTTTAACCAGGAACCTATTCTTAAACATAATTTGCCTGGTGAAATCCTAGGGGATCCTCCTCCACCCAAGGGTGATCCCGTGTTTGAGCTTAAATCGTTGCCTGGTACTCTTAAATATGCTTATCTTGATGAGAAAAAGATATATCCTGTTATTATTAGTGCTAACCTTTCAGAGCATGAAGAAGCAAGATTATTGAAAACTCTGAAGAAGCACCGTGCTGCTATTGGGTATACTCTTGATGATCTTAAGGGCATTAGCCCCACTCTATGTCAACATAAAATAAGTTTGGAAGAAGATGTTAAACCTGTTCGTGATCATCAACGATGGCTGAATCCTAAAATGAAAGAAGTGGTAAGAAAGGAAATACTAAAGCTCCTTGAGGCAGGTATAATTTATCGCGTTGCTGATAGTCAGTGGGTAAGTCCTATCCATTGTGTCCCTAATAAAGGAGGTATTACTGTCATTCCTAATGATAAAGATGAATTGATTCCTCAAAGAATTATTACAGGTTATAGGATGTTAATTGATTTCTGCAAATTAAATAAGGCCACTAAAAAAGATCATTACCCCTTACCTTTTATCGATCAAATGCTAGAATGATTATCCAAACATACACACTTTTGCTTTCTAGATGGTTATTCTGGTTTCTCTCAAATACCTGTGTTAGCTAAGGATCAATCGAAGACTACTTTTACTTGCCCTTTTGGTACTTATGCTTATAGACGTATGCCTTTTGGTTTATGTAATGCACCTGCTACCTTTCAAACATGCATGATGGCTATATTCTCTGACTTTTGTGAAAAGATTTCTAAGGTTTTCATGGACAACTTCTCCGTCTATGGATCTTCTTTTGATGATTGCTTGAGAAACCTTGATCGAGTTTTGCAGAGATGTGAAGAAACTAATCTTGTCTTGAATTGGGAAAAGTGCCACTTTATGGTTAACGAAGGTATTGACTTGGGGCATAAAGTTTCTGAAAGAGGTATTGAAGTTGATAAAGCCAAGGTTGATGCTATTGAAAAGACGTCATGTCCCAAGGACATCAAAGGTATAAGAAGTTTCCTTGGTCATGCCGGATTTTATAGGAGGTTCATTAAGGACTTCTCAAAAATTTCTCGGCCTCTGACTAATTTATTACAAAAATATATACCATTTGTCTTTGATGATGATTGTGTAGAAGCATTTGAAATACTTAAGAAAGCATTGATCCTGCACCGATTGTTCAGCCACCTAATTGGAATTTACCCTTTGAAATTATGTGTGATGCTAGTGATTGTGTTGTAGGTGTTGTTCTAGGGCAAAGAGTTGACAAGAAATTAAATGTTATTCAATATGCTAGTAAAACTCCAGATAATGCTCAAAGAAACTATGCTACTACTGAAAAAGAATTCTTAGCAGTTGTATTTGCTTTTGATAAGTTCAGACCTTATATTGTTGATTCTAAAGTAACTATTCACACTAATCATGCTGCCATTAAATATCTTATGGAAAATAAAGATGCTAAACCTAGACGTATTAGACGGGTTCTCTTGCTACAAGAATTTGATTTGCATATTGTTGATAGAAAGGGAGCTGAGAACCCCATTGCAGACAACTTGTCTAGGTTAGAAAATGTTCTTGATGACCCACTACCTATTGATGATAGTTTTCCTGATGAGCAACTAAATGTCATAAATGCTTCTCATACTGCTCCATGGTATGTTGTTTATGCTAGTTACATTGTTGCTAAATTTATACCACCTAGTTTCACATACCAACAAAAGAAAAAGTTCTTCTATGATTTGGGGCATTACTTTTGGGATGACCCACATCTTTATAGAGAAGGAGTAGATGGTGTTATTAGACGTTGTGTGCCTGAGCATGAAAAGGAACAGATCCTACGCAAGTGTCACTCTAAAGCTTATGGAGGACACCATGCTGGAGATAGAACTACACATACGGTATTGCAGTCTGCTTTTTTATTGGCCTACTCTCTTCAAAGATGCCCATAAGTTTGTCTTATCTTGTGATGAATGTCAAAGAATTGGTAATATTAGTAGACGTCAATAAATGCCTATGAACTATTCACTTGTTATTGAACCATTTGATGTTTGGGGCTTTGATTATATGGGACCTTTTCCTGCCTCTAATGGATATACACATATTTTAGTTGTTGTTGATTACATTACTAAGTGGGTAGAAGCTATTCCAACTAGTAGTGCTGATCATAACACTTCTATTAAAATGCTTAAAGAAGTTATTTTTCGAGGTTTGGAGTCCCTAGATATTTAATGACTGATGGTGGTTCACATTTTATTCGTGGTGTTTTCCATAAAATGCTTGCTAAGTATGATGTTAATCATAGAATTGCATCTCCTTATCACCCACAGTCTAGTGGTCAAGTAGAATTGAGTAATAGAGAGCTCAAATTAATTTTGCAAAAGACTGTCAATAGGTCTAGAAAGAATTGGTCCAAGAAACTTGATGATGCATTATGGCCTATAGAACTGCATATAAAAATCCTATGGGTATGTCTCCGTATAAAATGGTTTATGGAAAAGCATGTCACTTACCTCTCGAACTAGAACACAAGGCATATTGGGCTATTAAAGAGCTCAACTATGATTTTAAACTTGCCGGTGAGAAGAGGTTATTTGATATTAGCTCACTTGATGAATGGAGAACCCAAGCCTACGAAAATGCCAAGTTGTTTAAAGAAAAAGTTAAAAGATGGCATGATAAAAGGATACAAAAGCGTGAGTTTAATGTAGGTGATTATGTATTGCTATACAACTCTCGTTTAAGATTTTTTGTAGGAAAACTTCTCTCTAAATGGGAAGGTCCTTACATTATCGAGGAGGTCTATCGCTCCGGTGCCATAAAGATCAACAACTTCGAAGGCACAAATCCGAAGGTGGTGAACGGTCAAAGAATTAAACATTATATCTCAGGTAATCCTATAAATGTTGAATCCAATGTTATTAAAATCATAACCCCGGAGGAGTACATAAGGGACACTTTTCGGAACGTTTCAGACTCCAAAAAGGAATAGGTATGTGGTACGGTAAGTAAACTGACTCCAAAACAGTTTTTAAGGCAATATTTCTCCGTTTTGGAATATTTAGAAAAATAGAAAAATAAGAAGTAGTCCGGGAAGGACACGAGGGTGGAGGGCGCGCCCTACCCCCCTAGGCGTGCCCCCCTACCTCGTGGGCACCTCGTGCGCTATCCGGACTCCGTTTTCTTGCAAGATACGTATTTTGGTCGGTAAAAATTCATTATATAATCTCCCGAAGGTTTTGACTCCTGTATCACGCAAATATCCTCTGTTCTTGTTTCGAGCTGTTCCTATCAGGGTCGCCAAGGCCAGGCATCATGTCATCCCCCTACTCCAATAATGGTGACAACGATGCTTGGCTAATGAAGATAGAGCTGAAGAGGGAAGAACCCATGGAGATCAACAAGGATGAAGGGATCAAGAAGGCCACGGAGGATCAAGCTCCGGCAGCAGAAGACGTCCTTCAACTTGATCACAATCTTCTTACCCCCAACTAAGATCGAAGCTTTCAAGATGATTGAGTTAGCTCGTATACGGAACAAGTATCTCACACGTGAAAATATTTTGTTGAAGGAGCATATTGTTGCACTCAAGGGCATTATCCGCAAGCTGGAGGTCCTCTTACGGTCGATGTGTGACTATCCATCACCAACAACACCTCCATCTTCGCCATCAGCAAAGGAGACATAATCACATGGGTATGGGCACTCCCCTTGGCAACTGCCAAGCTTGGGGGAGTGCCTCAGTATCGTATCACCACCACTTTTATCTTTACCGTTTTTCTTAGTTTGATCCTTTTGGTAATATCTTGATCTAGTAGAATAAAGTTTTAGTATGATCTAGTTGTGAGTTTTTCTTTATGATCCTTCTATGTAATCGAGTCCGTGTGCTATATAATAAAGATTAGTGTTGAGTCAAGGGCTTGATTACTTTGCCATGATCTTGAGTGAATAAAAGAAAAGAGAAAAGAATAAAAAGAAATAAAGAGTTCATATTGATCTTATTGAGAGTAATGACCTCACATAGAAAAGGTATGATGAATAAAAGTTGTTGAGAGTTGTCAAACATAGTTTTGGTCATCATTGCAATTAATAGGAAGTAATAAAGAAAGAGAGGTATTCACATATAAATATACTATCTTGGACATCTTTCATGATTGTGAGCACTCATTAAAATATGACATGCTAAAGAGTTGATGTTGGACAAGGAAGACAACGTAATGGGTCATGTTTTCTTAAATCTGAGATAAATTATATTGTCGTGGACCCTCCAACATGTTGAGCTTGCCTTTCCCCCTCATGCTGGCCAATTCATCGCACCAAGTAGAGATACTACTTGTGCTTCCAAATACCCTTAAACCAATTTTGCCATGAGAGTCCACCATACCTACCTATGGATTGAGTACAATCCTCCAAGTAAGTTGTCATATGTGCAAGCAATAAAAATTGCTCTCTAAATTTGTATGACTTATTAGTGTGGGAGAAAAAAAGCTTTATACGATCGCGTGATGTGGAAGAAATAAAAGCGACAGACTGCATAATAAAGGTCCATATCACAAGTGGCAATATAAAGTGACGTTCTTTCGCATTAAGATTTTGTGCATCCAACCATAAAAGCGCATGACAACCTTTGCTTCCCTCTGCGAAGGGCCTATCTTTTACTT